>NC_141089.1:5854355-6189538 GCF_041138505.1 Cibotium barometz | reverse complement strand
TCGTGGGTGGAGGAGCCGTGATGCTTTGTAAAGCCTCCAACCCTAATCTTAGCCTCCTATATAAAGCCTCTAATAATAAGCAAACATTTTTTGCTTATTTTCCTAAGGAAAGAGAGCATTTTTTGCTTATTTTCCATAGCTACGCGCATTTTTTGCTATTTGGGCTCCAAAAAAAGACAATGATCTTCGTGATCCTTTAATCCAATAGAATAACTTAAAGAAATTAAGATGGCCTGCCTTTTGTACTGAATGTAAGGGACAATATGTAAAATAAAGAAAACGATGTTTTGGAAATGGATGAAAGAAAAATGAGATTATATTAGAAGAGGAGTTTTTACAAGGCAAGTTACATGGTATGGTGGATGGGATTAGAAAAAGGATTGTGATGTAGAGTTTGAGATTGATGTGGTTGAGTGATTGGCTAGATAGTGTTTTTTGTAGGAGTGTTGGAGGGTTATGGGGGGTAGGCTTACAAGAAGTGGTGAAGGGGGAGGGGGGTGGGAAGTTGCAAGGGGTGATGAATGGCAGGTTGAATCGAGTGTAGCAGGATGAAGTTTACAAGGAGGGTGCTAATTCGTTTGGTGTGAGCATGTAGAGTACTGAATGATCTAACCAAAAAAAGTATAGTTAGTTTCAAATTTTTCTTTGATGCTCTTATTATTTGTCCATATGTGGTCTATAGTTGATTGGTGCAATATGGATGGTAATGTGATGTGTTGTGATATGTTGGAGCAGCCAAGAAAGATGTGAGAGATGCATATATTTTTTTTTACGTTAGTGCATCAATGTTAAAATCACTCGATGAGGACAATTGGTGTTATGTGCTAAATTGTTGGAGAATGAGTTGTAGTAGTCAATGAAGAGCACGAGGAGATGATGTTGGTGATCTATAAATTGTTGCTATTTGAAAGTGATTGTTGGTGCGATCAATAAAATGAGCAGAAAGCATCATGATGTTGTCTTCTTCCTGGCTATGGGATGATTGCACTTTCAAAATTGGATCGTAATGAATTTCAAGACCATGGCCATTGGTTGAGGTGATGACATTAAAATTTCCAAGCTTGATGCTTTCACCTGCGTCAATCTTGTTTCTTGGAAGCATAGAACGTGTGACGACATCAACGATTTGTCACAAAGCATGTTGTCTTTGTGTTGTCTTAAGGAGACTCTGTTTAAGGATTGGATGATTGTGTGCGAGTGTTTCCAACTTATTTTGGAACCATTACCATCTTCTTTCAACTCGCAAACATTGAGTCTCTAGTTGGACACTCTCATCAATCTTTATGTGTGTGGATTGTATGGGTTCTAACAAGAAAAAGTTCTTTGGAACTTCGATTCTTGAGAGAGTTGTGTATGCCAATCCATGGCCATAGATTTTTTTGGACTAAATGCCAAGCTTTCCATCGTGAGCCCTTGATACCTGTGTATCATCCTTGATGATGCACATTGTATTGGGAATTGCTTTCTTGTGATTGTCTTCAGAGCATTTTTACCTATCTAGAAATCTTTTGCAACCATACGCAATGGTGTCCATGTATGGGGTATTGCATGTGTGTATAAGTGGTTTGACTCGTATCTTTTTTTTGTCCTATTTGTTGAAAGGAGAACTTGATCCAAACAAGTGGGGGTGAATCTTGCAAGTTTGAGCTCATGAACTTTCCCTCCGTACCATTCACAAGCCCATTTGCAATGTCATGGTTTCTAGCACATAACTTAGTGGTCATATTTGGCTTCAATTGGAGGACTTGGTGGAGGCCAACGGTTGCTTGAGGCTCATGTGGTATTTGTACTTTTATGCTGCATGTTTGGTGTCGTATGTCGATTGCCAGAAGGAGATGAGCCTCTCCTAAATTTTTATGATAGACTTTTTCATTATGCTTATTTTTATCGTCATTAGTGTAAAAGAGGTGGCCTATATCATTTTGTGGAGGAGGTGATCTACAAAATGTAACATTTAGGTAATGCAAGTCCGCGTCTATATAAGTGCCTGTTCTTATTCTGTTAAGAATGTTTATGAAGGTTGGATCGTGTTGTCTCATAGTGGTTTTTAGCTCGTAGCACCTTGGTGTTGTTTGCCAATATGTGGGTGCGATTACTTCTAGTAATTGTGTTTGTGGCTTGAAGATCCATGAATCATGAACAAGACTTTCTTGAAAAATATCACCACACAATAATGACATCAACGCCACCAAATGGTTTATCATGCATGTGCTTGATACAACACAATCGACTATCAGCAATGCTGAGAGCTTTGGATCCAATGAGGGAAATCTCATCAAATACAACCGAATTAAGATTCTTGTAATGTGTGGATAAGATATCTAGTTTCTGTGTGGATAGACTTGTAGGTGTATTTGTGAGTAATGGTAATAAGTGCAATGCTAAATGGATTGTTGTTCCACCTATGTTGAATGCAGCATTTCCCGTGTAGGCCATAAGTAGGGGATGTTGAAGACTCAACATCATCTTGAAACGGACTTACTGTAATGTCATAAGAGACCTTGTATATTGAGCAATAGTGTGAATGTCTTTCCTGTGCCTAGTCCACCAGTCAAGAAACGATCAAGGGATTTTGTTAGTTCTTGTTTGTAGCCTCTTTCAAAGCATGACATCATTGAAGATTACTCATTGCTCATTGTTTAGTTTTGGAGCTGTTCTTAAAATGTTGCATTGGGCATGACGATGTAGGTTTTTGGGGCTCTAAGTTCAATTTTTATTTTTATTTTTTGGGTTTGGAACATCAAGTGCAATGTCATAGTGCTCTCTTTCATTTTTTGTGCCACGATTTTTAGAATTTGAGCTCAATGCTTTTGAGCAAGACCTGTTGCATTCATTCTCATCTTGTATTGTGTTGATGGCTTGCTATACTTTTGTATGTTACTAAGAATAATGTCAACATTTGAGGTGTAGACATCATGCTAAGACCCATAACCGTCCAAGCTTGTTGAGAGCTCATTATTTTGGAATGGCATGAAAAAGCAAGCATTGTTCTCAATAGTGATTCTCAGGGTCCCTTTCCTTGTTATAGTTTATGTACCGCAGTATTCTTGGTTTCTTTTGTATTTTGTGTGTTCTTTCAGTTGTGTCAAAGAGTGCTAGGAAATCTGCAAGGAATATGTTGGAGAGATGTGCAGGTCATCTAGTGTACTTTTGAATTGAGTCAGGGAAAAATATTTCAATGCTATTCTCAGGCAATTCTGCGAAGTGGCTCAACAGTGCTAGCACTAGCATTCAACACACCATTGGAGTTCTTGCTTTATGGTTCTAGTCAATGTGGTGTCTACTTTTGTCATATATGAAGTGCAATAGCTTGTTGCACCATGCGCATTGAGAACAAATTGAATGTCTATGTTGGTGAACCATAGTTTAGATAGATTCTTATTGAAATTATTTGTGTTTGTCTCTTGCGGCCTTCGCTGCAAAAAAATTGGCAGCATGCTTATTGTACTACGAATGTAGAAAAGGTATTCTAGTTCAGTTATTTGCAAGCGTTGCAACCAATTTGTGAAGGAATCTTGGCAAGGTGTTGAATTCCTTAAGGCTAGTTTAAGCCTTTTTCTTGTTGTTTTTGGCAGTTGTGAATTGTTTGAAGTCTTTGGGAGCGGTCGTTAACAAGATTGTTGATCACATAGGAATCCTAGGGAACCCAAATCTGCATGTCTTTTTGGTTTTCATGCATGTTTTTCTATGGCAATGTGTTTGTGTCTCACGAAGGTTCTCTGGAAGCTTATCAGAGTTTGTGCTTATGTATTTTTCAACAAAAAGTGCAATTGCTTGGTCTGTGTCTTTGTCTAAATTGGAGCATTTTCAATCCCTAGCAGGCCCTGATCATGTTGACTTCCCCTTCTTTGGAATTCTATGACAAAGAAGTAATCTTGGAGTCTACCTATAATGGTTTCTTCAGATGTAAAGAGTTTTTTCATTGCTTCGAAGCAATGGACATAGTAGCGTGTACATGTAATGGGATGAGATCGAATGAGTCGTCATTCTTATGCACCAATTATCTCATCAAGTGCTTTCTCGATTGGGTTCAAAGCTTGCAGAGAATCAATCAGATCTCTTCATAGTCTCTCATCTGGTAGAAAAAGTGACGAAGAAAATGGGAGGGCCTAGTTGGTGAATCATCGAAAAAAAGATTTTTCTTGAGCTTCTCTTTGAAGTCAAGAGAAGTACGCAATGTCTCAAAGTCTCTATAGCCTATCTTAGAGGCTAAAATTTGCTCTATATTGGTGTCACAAATGACATCTCTTACTGTGAGGCTAGAACCTTTCAATTTGCATTTGCATAGCCAAACCCAAATTGATGATAGCACTTTGTTGATCATGATTTTCATAGTTTTGAAGAATAAATATTCAATGTTTAAAGCAAACCGTATAACACAATGCATCAACTCCCATTTTGATGTCAATTGGTAGTTTTTCATTGCGTACAGATGGTATTTTCTTTCTTGGCCAAAGAACAATGTTGGGAAGCATAGTTCTTCACAATGTGTATCCTTGAACAGACTCAAAGGTGGAAAGCCTTCACATGGCGCAACATGAATTATTGAGTCATTCATGTCTACCACTTGATACGAAGAGTAGAGTCCATGGACAAGGTCAAGAAAACGTGGAAGGACACATTGAACTCTCTCTAGATCAGCCATCACATTCACTATTGACTATTGAACTCTCTCTAGATCGGCCATCACATTGACTGTTGTGCCACGCAAGCCAAGTTGCCCGTTGTGTGTGAGCTCATGAATCTGCGCAAAGGTATTCTAATCAATATCAAAATGCGCCTTGATATTATTCAAGTTTTTGACACTTTCAATAGATGTATTGAAGCCTTGAGTCACAAGTGAAGCAAAGAAGAGATCGTATTCTTCTTTCAGCGCTTTGCATAGAATTTGCAAATTCTCAATGAGTATTCATCGTGCTTCTGACCAACATAGAACTGAAGGGGGCATAGTGAAGTTGGCAAACATGAGGTGCAAACAAGAAGCACATTTATGTGAGGATGTATCTTGTATGGCTTGTAAATAGGTTTTAAGGGAATGCTTCATTTCCATGCAAACAAGTTGAGGTAACTTTGTCATTAGGTTGTAAACTTTATTTGCAATAGAGCTTAAGCTATGCAATGAAGAGGGATACATTCCCAAGAAAATGTTAGATATCGTATTTGCAATCTTTTAAATGTTGGCGATGATCAAATGTACAAGCAAGTCTTCTTCCTCCTTTGACCATAGAATTTGTTTTTGTTTATCTTTATTTTCTTTCACTCCACCAAAGCTATAAATTTTATCATGCGATTGAAGAAGTATGAAGTGGTGCATTGCCATTGCCTTCTTTTTTTTTTGCCCAGATTGATCAACTTTGGCTCACTACGCACATAAAAGTATAAGGCTATGTGCAAGCTTACTTTAAAGGTACAGGCAACGACTTCCAAGACACTCATTACTAGAGCCAAAGGATTTGTCATTGTGTGCACAAGTGAATGAATTTTAGACGATAAAAAATGGACAAATTTCCATTGTTTTGCAATGCAACAAAGAAGAGAGGATTGAAAAAACAATCAAATCCTTCTCCACATAAGCTTGAGACAACCATTGGACCACAAGGCTTTTAAAACTCTTCAAGACACAATCTTGATTGCACCATAAAGTGAATCACATTGAAAAGACACATATTCAACGGAAACTTTGAGGAAAAGTGAAAATCAATAGACATAAGTTGTAAAAAATTCAAGTCTATTTCACAATCATCCATTTGGGAAGTAAAAAAAGTAAAGAGGTGATTATGCCATTGGGATAGTACAATGGTGATAGATAGCTATGGAACAAAAAAAAATGTATTTCAAGGTATCTAGGATGTAGAAGGAGTTGGGCTAAAACCAATTACACAACCTTGATTGTCAACCAAAAATGAACCCACCACTTGAGTAATTTCAAAGAGTAACACCCTAGTTAGAATAGCATTTTTTTGCTAAAGATTCATAAGAGAGTCTTTAAGACGACTAAGCACTTTATCAACACTCTCACCAATCAAGGTCACATCAGTAGCTAGTCCACTAGGTGCAACAATTTGAGCTTGAAGAGAAGCCACTTCAGAAATTTCCACAGCTTTGCCGCTTCAAAGTAGTAGCCACCATTAGAGAGCTTGTTTACCTTTGTTTACTTGCAGATTGCACACTTATTTAAACTGAAAACTCCATTGAATTTTGTTATCTCCAAAGCTCCCAAAACCTAATTAAAACACTAAGGAAGATATATACACATACAATTTTCATTCCATGTATTTAAGCACTCACTTTTACCTCTTTGCCATATCCCATCTCGGATATTTGAACATGAAAGGCAGCCTCAAGCTCGCGTTTGCATTTATCTCCGAAAATAGGTGTCAATAATGTGATGTCCAAGATAGAGATAGTGTTAGGCAGCTCCTTCCAAATGCCAATGTTTCGAGCAACAAACATGACAATTTCACTTCTTTAAAACTAGTCAACCATTTGATGGTAAACATTTTTCCTTTTGTTCACGAAGGTAAGTTACAATTCAAGCTTCTTGTGAGGCACTTACAAAAAAACTACGAAGAAATTAAGCATTGAAGAGACTTAGAGGTGCCAAATCCATTAAAGTTGGACCATCTGCAATGGTCAATTTCTTGAAGTTACCAACATCTCTACTCTTTTGAACTTTGTCAATTTAAATAACAACAAAGCCAATGGTAGCTTTCAAGGTAGGATCACTTCGGGCTTTAAGAAAATAGTTACAAATTTGTATTTTATGCACAAATACTAAAGATACTTCAAAGGGCTCAGCCTTGATTATAAAAGTAGTAGCGTCAACACACAAAGAAAAAGCAGCACTCCCCCCATCATTGGCATTTTTAGGAACAACAATTGCACCTTGTATGTGTATACATGCATTTTCTTCTACTTTGTCCATAAATTTATGAATAAACCCTTCGCTAAATCACTAAGGTTATAGTGCTAAATCCCTCCCTATCAGTGAAATCCGCTTTTAAGTACTTCTTATAATCTTTAGTTGCCTTAAATGTACCATAAACATTCAGCACCCTACCCTCAAAAGCAAAATGAAGGCTACTATTAGTAATTTGTGAGATACTAAGGAATGGAAGAGATAGAGAAGATTGGGTAGAGGTGTGAGGAACAAGCGAGATCAACTTTGGTTTGCTTAGCTCCTCATTAGCTTTGCACACTGCAACACAAAGTATAAATCATCATTGGGTTTTATAAGGATTATTTGAGAGTGAGGAGAAAGAGGCTTTACCTTTCTTTCGTTTATCAACAAACATTTCTATATTTACTTTATGCTTACAGTGTTGGCCTCTCTCTTCTGAGAGCTTTTGCAAACAATTCCTTCGATTTGTGTACAAGAAAGATGGGGATCTTCCAAGCACACACAATCAGACTTCAGAAACCATTCACAAGCTAATAATGTCGAGGGATAATGCACACCCTATTCATCCTGCTCTCAATAGCTTTGGAAGAAGAAGTGGGATAACTATTTTCTAAACAAAGAAGAAAAAAGATAAGCTTTTCCACATAATAGTCTAAGGTTAAAATATGTTTCAAAGACTAAGTAAATTTACCATTGTCAAAATCCATGTTTGAGAGCTCCATGCTTGTTCAAGCAAGCAAAATACCCACAAGCAGGAGACACTTCTTTATATAGTAGTTGGGCACATTTCCTTTAATTTCTTTACAAAAGAAAAGAGATAATATTAATATTAATGATCCTTACCCTCAGATTCATAAATCAACTTCAGAAATCACAGATAAAATCACACATTCACTAATTAAATCAGCCGACCATGAAAATATGCGCCCACTCTTTATGTTTACTCACACATGCCATCTCATTCAAAACTTCTTTTGTAGAGAAAAAACAACATTACTCCGAAAAGATTTGCTCCGAAAAAAATAAGATTACACTGGAATAAAAAGCAACATTAGATCAAAAAAACAATGAAAAACGGCTGCTGAGAGTGAAGATGATGGACAACGATCCAACAAATTTGCATGAAATATCTAGAAAGATATTTGAAAATTTTTGGTTCGCAAGGGGTGCCCATGTGCTCAACGGCAGGTACACGATAAGAAGAGAGAACTCATGTGCTGTGCATTATAAGAGAAGAAGAGTTGGGCGCTATGTTTTAGATTTATCTATTTAAATTAAAACCTTAAAGATTTTTATTTTATATAAAATTGTGTTTTTCAATTTGACATTAAATACATATCCTATTTTCTAAAAAGAAAATCACTAGCTGCTCCTGAAAGACACTTTATATCTAGCTCATATTATCCGTTCCATAATTTATAAACAATGAAAAATTATAGATGGTATTAATGGCTAAGCACAGCTAAAAATCTTCAAAAACAAAAAAAAATCTATCTAAAAATCCATCTAATAAACTCTGCTCTCTCTCACTAGAGGATAGGATATGCCAGCTCTGTCACATAAAGCCCGAGACAGAGGATCATTACATATGCCGATGCCTGTATACTATGAGAATCAAGGGAGGTTCCACTGGACCACTTTTTTCCAGGATCATGGACTTCCTAGATTAGAGATGCGTGGGACTTTTTCTTCTAGAGCTCCGTAGACACAGGGAGTCCTTAGTGAGATCTAGATCAGCTATACTTGCTCGAGGACCAGCAGAGAGAGCTCTCACTGACTTCTTCCATTCCAGCACTCTGAGGGTCGATCCACCCATCATATCTAAACCACGGGCTAGTGCAGGAGCTCGGCCGAGAGGTGTGACACTCGACAAAGCCGCTGAGTTATGCAAAGCTCAACGCCCCATACCCCATGGCCTTCGTCCACGGCCAAGAGCCCATAGCCACGCCACCACAGGAAGATTGGGCCATCATCTCCCATCATTGCAGGACCTTCTCCCGCTAGCTAGAGCTCAGTTTTACCACCTTGAGCACCATGTCATAGTGGCCCATGAGGGATGTATTAGGGTGATATGAGAGCTCTCTGCTCATGTACCTAGATCAGATTTTATAGTTCTAGATTTTTGTTATCTTTCTTTATTACTATTTTATACCCAGGATAATGTACCTCATGGATATGATGTAACCTTTTGGTCTCATAGGTCATTTTGACCTTTTGAAGATGTTAATACAACTCTCTCTCTCTCTCTCTCTCTCTCTCTCTCTCTCTCTCTCTCTCTCTCTCTCTCTCTCTCTCTCTCTCTCTCTCTCTCTCTCTCTCTCTCTCCCCCCCCTTGCACGAAATGAGTAGCAACAATAAATTGAGAATGTCATAGCCACCGAATCAAAAGCATTATAGGAACCAAGGCCTCAGCAACACGAACGTGACATCATGCAAGAAACCAAAAAAAAATCGATCTAAAAAGTTATTGAAACTCTACGCACTCTCTCTCTCTCTCTCTCTCTCTCTCTCTCTCTCTCTCTCTCTCTCTCTCTCTCTCTCTCTCTCTCTCTCTCTCTCTCTCTCTCTCTCTCTCTCTCTCTCTCTCTCTCTCTCTCTCTCTCTCTCTCTCTCTCGATCATGAGTAGGAGCAGTGAAGTAAATTGGCCGCCCCTAACACGGACGTGTTAGCATAAGGCCCATGGATATAAACAAATCAAAGTGTCATCCACATGAATGCCTCAGCAGTCAGCATCAGCCCGCCCCTAATAGAGATGCGTGACCATGAGCTTTCTTGATTCACGTCACAGAGATAGCCCAAGTGTGGATGGACTCATAACATCACAGAGAGAGGCACAAGGGGGCGTGACCCCAAGTGTGGGTGGAGGCATAACATCACAAAGAGAGAGGCATAAGCGTACGTGACCCAAGTGTGGGTGGAGGAGCCGCAACACTTTGTAAAGTCTCTAGTTAACACTAATCTTAGCCTCCTTTATAAATCCTCTAATAAAAAAAGGAAACAATGTTTTGGAAATGGACGGATGAAAAATGAGATTATATTAGAAGAGGAGTTTTTACAAGGAAAGTTACATGGTAAGGTGGATGTGATTGGAAAAAGGATTGTGATGTAGAGTTTAAGATTGAGGTGGTTGAGTGATTGGTTAGATTGCATTTTTTATAGGGTGATGGGTAGGATTACAAGTGAAGGGGGAGGGGGGGTAGGAAGTTGCAGGGGCCGATGAATGGCAAGTTCAATCGAGTGTGGTAGGATGAAGTTTACAAGGAGGGTGCTAATCTGTTTAGTGTGAGCATGCAGAGAATTGAATGATCTGACCCAATAATAGTAGTTGGTTCCAAATTTTGCATTGATGCTCTTATTATTTGTCCATATGTGGTCTATAGTTGATTGGTGTAATGTGGTTGGTAATGTGATGTGTTATGATATGTTGTGAGCAGCCAAGAAAGATGTGAGCATATATTTTTGTTTGCTTTAGTGCGGCAATGTTAAAATCGTTGACGAGATAAGGACAATTTGGTGTTGTGTGCTGAATTGATGGAGAATGAGTTGTAGTAGTCGGTGAAGAGCACGAGGAGATGATGTTGGTGATATGTAAAATGTTGCTATTCAGAAGTGATTGTTGGTGCGGTCAATAAAATGAACAGAAAGTGTCGTGATGTTGTCTTGTTGTTAACTATGGGATGATTACACTTTCAAAACTAGATCATAATAAATTACAAGTCCGTGGCCATTGGTTGAGGTGATGACATTGAAATTTCCAAGCTTGATGCATTCACCTACGTGCAATCTTGTTTCTTGGAAGCATAGAATGTGTGACAACATCAACGATTTTTTGCAAAGTATGTTATCTTTGTGTTGTCTTAAGGAGACTATGTTTAAGGATTGGATGATTGTGTGCGAGTGTTTGTAAAGGTCCAACTGATCTGGAACCATTCCCATCTTCTTTCAGCTCACAAACGTTGAGTCTCTACTTGGACACTCTCATCAATCTTTATGTGTGTGGATTGTATGGATTCTAACAAGAATAAGTTCTTTGGATCTTTGATTCTTGAGAGAGCTATGTATACCAATCCATGGCCATGGATTTTTTTGGACTAAATGCGAAGATTTCCATCGTGAGTTCTTGAGACGTGTATCATCCTTGCTGATGCAGGCTGTATTGGGAATTGCTTTCTTGTGATTGTATTCAAAGCATTTTTACCTATCTGGAATTCTTTTGCAACCATATGCTTTGGTTTCCATGTATGGGATATTGCATGTGTGTATAAGTGGTTTGACTCATATCTTGCTTTTTGTCCTATCTGTTGAAAGGAGAACTTGATCCAAACAAGTGGGGGTGAAGCTTACAAGTTTGAGCTCATGAACTTTCCCTCCGCACCATTCACAAGCCCGTCTACAATGTCATGGTTTCTGGCACATAACTCAATGATCATATTTGGCTTCAATTGGAGGACTTGGTGCATACTAATGGCAATTTCTTGAGGCTCATGTGGTATTTTTACTTTTCTACTGCATGTTTGGTGTCGTATGTCGATTGTCATAAGGAGATGAGGCTCTCCTAAATTTTTGTCATTATGCTTATTTTTGTCGTCATCATTGGTGTAGAAGAGGTGGCCTAGATCATTTTGTGGAGGAGGTGCTCTACAAAATGTAACATTTAGGTAATGCAAGTCCACGTCTGTATGAGTGCCTATTCTTATTCTGTTGAGAATGTTTATGAAGGTTGGATCGCGTTGTCTCATAGTGGTTTTTAGCCCGTAGCACCTTGGTGTTGTTTGCCAATATGTGGGTGCAATTGCTTATAGCAATTGTGATTGTGGCTTGAAGATCCACGAATCACGAATAGGACTTGCTTGAAAAATATCACCACACATAACAACATCAACGCCACCAAATGGTTTATCATGCACATGCTTGATACAACGCAATCAACTATTCGCAAGGCTGAGAGTTCTCAATCCAATGAGGGAAATCTCATCAAATACAACCACATTGACATTCTTGTGATGTGTGGATAAGATATCTAGTTTCTTTATGGATAGACTTGTAGGTGTAACAAAGAGTAATGGTAAGTGCAATGTTGAATGGATTGTTGTTCCACCTATGTTGAATGCAACCTTTCCCATGTAGGCAATAAGCAGGGCTGTTGGAGACTCAACATCATCCTTAATGGACTTATTGTAATGTCGTAAGAGACCTTGTACAATGAGAAAGTGTGAATGTCTTTCATGTGCCTGCTCTACCAATCAAGAACTGATTGAGGGATTTTGTTGGTTGCAGCCTCTTTCGGAGCAAACCTCTTTCGGAGCATGACATCATTGAAGATTAATCATTGCTCATCGTTTAGTTTTTGGAGCTATTCATAAAATGTTGCATTGGGCATGACGATGTAGGTTTTTGGGACTCTAAGGTTAATTGTTTTTTTTGGGAGGTGGGTTCGGAATAAACTACAATGTCATAGTGCTCTCTTTCATTTTTTGTGCCAGGATTTTAAGAATTTGAGCTCGATGCTTTTGAGCAAGACCTGTTGTATTCGTTCTCATCTTGTATTGTGTTGATGGCTTGCTATAGTTTTGCATGTTGCTGAGGAATAATGTCAAAATTTGAGGTGTATACATCATGCCAAGACCCATAACCATCCAAGCTTGAGAGCTCAGTATTTTGGAATGGCAAGAAAAGCAATCATTGTCCTCGATAGTGATTCTCGGGGTCTCTTTCCTTGTTGTAGTTTATGTACCGCATTATTCTTAGTTTCTTTCGTATTTTGTGTGTTGTTCCAATTGTGTCAAAGAGTGCTAGGAAATTCATAAGGCATATGTTGGAGAGATGTGTAGGTCGTCTAGTGTACTTTCGATTTGAGTCAGGGAAAAATATTTAAGTGCTATTCTCGAGCAAGCATTCTAGGGATTGTCGCCGTTTTAGCAATAATGTACATTCTTCTGTCAGGGCCATGTTGTTATGGGCTGCCACACCTCCAAGAGGGAACTCAATGAATTCACCTTAGGGAAGAGCAATAGAACACAACTATCATAGGGCACTTACCAATGCTTCAAACTTGTGTCCCTTGAGGCCTCCAAGCTCACTTCTTGAGAAGCTGCAATCCTCCAAGCTCCACCTCCATGCTGTCACCGTAGAGTCGCTCGTACCACCACATAAAGCAATCACTCTCTCTCACTCCTCAACACAAGCATGCAACATACAAGTATAGAAGAGGCACAAGTGCTAGAATGCTCTCTCTCAATCTCTCTCTCAAGACATAAACAAGAGCTCTCAATACCACAAAGAGGGATTGTGTCCATTCATTATGAGAAAATGCCTTATATACAATTGGCCCTTATTCACACTTGGGCTCCTAAAACTTACTTAACTAAAGCCTTGGGTGGCCAATATCTCATAATGTACAACTTTTATAGTGCCTTTGCATGACACTTATTAATGTCCTCAAATGGAGGAGCATATTTGTTAATCCAAAATGGGATTAACATCCCCCCTACTGATGTAGGTTCTATCCTCATAACCTGTTAACTGAGGTCGAAAGATGTGGACGTCGAACTCACTCACGATAGAAGTTACAGTGTGATTGAAGCTTTTTTAGGGTTATTCTGAATGCCGAGTGTGATCTCCAGAACTCGGTGTCGACCGTCTTCGAATGTGACATGCATATAGGCTGGAAGACACCTTAGGCAATGATAATACAACATTGTGCCTCTGTCATAGGGTCCTTGATTCATGTCAAATTGTGGCTACTCAACATCATACCCATCATACCGTTCCTTGGATTGATCTATCGGGACCACGAGCAATTTTAAGAATCGAACGCTGGCCACTATTAAGACAGGTCCGGGATACGGCGCCATGCCTGTATCCAATTCAGCATCTGCTTTCGTTGCTCTCCTATATCTGTAAATGTGGCTGGCATGAAGATGGGAAAGTTATAACATACATGTGAATCCTGTTGCTTGGCCTCTTGAAACTCCAAAGGTGTCCATCTTCTCTTCAATGGTATGTACTAGGCATCCACTCTTTGAGTTGGTGGCACACACATATATTCATGGCTATATTCTGAGATTGTGAGATACTCTTTTCTCCAATCTGGCTGGATGCCGAAATCCTCCAACTTGGGGTTTGCATCATCTGTTATAATTGTTGTGTACCCCCCTCTTGTGTGGACTGGATGAGTCTTCCTCCATCTACGGAAGCAATAACTGATCATAAATGTTACCATTCTTATTTGCAACAGATCGGCCAATTGTGGATTTACTAACTTGGTGTACCGTGCCATGTTAGACCATAAAATGCCCTCTCCAGCCAAAGGCAGGAGCTCTTCTAATTCCGGTCCAAGTGCTCGGAGAGGGTACGGTACATAGGGTTGCTTTGTCAATGTGACATCTGAGTATGCTTTTCTGGTAAAATCCGCCGAGTTGGTTCAAAGGCTTAGGTCCTCAGACAAGTTTATATCATATTGAAGCAATGAGAGGGTTAGTGTAGACAAAAAGAGAGTAAGAGTTTGAGGAGGAACTCGAGGAGTTATTGGCAACAACTGACCTATCTTCGAGACTCGTTCAAGGAGTAGGCGCATCTCATCTATGGGTTCTTGTCATTGACTTCATTCTTGGATGACCATTTAACGTTCCAATTCTTGGATGACCATTTAACGTTCCAATTCTTGGATGCGTGAGTCCTTGGTGCTGAGAAGGTTTGAAATAGCTATTTCTCTCACCATCCTCGCACAGCATCCAGCTCCTAAAGGCGCCTTATGGCTTCTTCTTACACTTGTCTGGCGGTAGCATATCTTCCCTGAGCCTCAGTAATCCTTTGAATTCTTTTTGCAGCCAATTTTTGACTGTTTTGTAGTTGTTGTGTGACTTGCACCATTGCTTCTTAGTGTGTAATCATCATTCTTTGTATCTAAGACTGGTTGGTGCTGATGGTGTCATTAAGTGCTCTAATCTTCTCGGTAGTTGCTTTGTTGTTTTGTTCTCTTTCTGGTTGCAATTGGGTCACTCTATTTTCTACTTCCTTTAGAGTTAAGGATAGTGTATGGATTCAGCCTTGTAGCTCTTCTTCCTTGGCTAGGGAAGTGTGCTTGAGCTCATGTACTTGCTGGGCATGGATAGCTGCTTGCTCCTGGTTATGTGTAACTTCATTCTAAAATTGCTCTTTGGCTTGCTACAGTTGCGCTTTCAAATCGGTATTCTCTTTAATTCTTTGCACAATAGTTTGGCTTAGAACTAGATTATTGTTTTCCATCTCTTGGTACTTGGCTTCCTGCTCCTTGGTTACCTTTAAACTCTTTAGGATCACATCCCTATGGGTTGCCGCTGCCGCTGTTAGGTGTTCTTGCAATGTCTGTACTCGGTTGTTTGCCTCTTGAACCTACTTCCAGAGTGTGGCATTGCGATCATGAAGCATGTGGGTCATGAGTAGATGGCACCGCCATACCCATTGTTCTTGCTTCCAAAGGGAAGCACTTGTGGCTACGGCCCCTTCTAGTCTTGCATGTGGCAGATTCAGGAGCTCGTCCAATCCCTCTATGGTTTCTTGAAATAATCTTTCATAATCCCGATTGTGTAGGAAGGAAGTTTCTGGTATCACCTCCTCATCCTCCAGACGTCTCCTTTTGCTTGGACTCGATGCATCTTCAGCCCGTGGCCTTTTTCCTGTATCCAATGGCTCTTCTGTGACTTGCACTAGGAGTGATGTAGCTTCTTTAATTCCTTGAGGTTATACTACTACTGGCAATGCTTATGGTTCAGGCTCTTGTTGCAACCCCACAAGTGTGTCTGACATTGTGGAATTCTTCACGAAAGACATATTTTCGAAGATTAATTGGGTCGGGCTTTGAGGAGGAGTCATGTGTTATTCTTCCATCCTTTCTTGATGTGTTGCCTCGCTGACATTGGCTTCCTGCTGCCCTAGTACTTCTTGGTACGCCTTTATTTCTTGCGCAAGTTTGACCTCAATTGTCTATGTTTCTTCAGCAACATCTGGTATGAATTCCCTCATCTTTCTTTCAGTCTTCTTTTTCCTTCCTCTCTTGATCTCCATTATCTCTTTAGTCTCCATGAGCACAGCTTGTCCTTCTTGCATTTCCACAGTAGTCAGTGTTGGTTGCTCTGTTAGAAGTGCTAATTGCATTCTTTCTTATGGTTCTGGTTCTGGGAGAGGTCTCTGAGCCACATGGTTTAGTACCTATGTCATCAGGTATACGGGTTGCAAAGCTTTGATGGGCCTTAAGGTAATTCTCCATCTCCCTATGGATGTAGTAGGCCCAATCATCCTCCTTTTCCTCATGTACCTTGGCTATTCTGTTTAGTGGTACCCTATTGTACCTGTCCACTGGCTTCACTTACATTATTAGTGACATCGCCTTGCATGCCTTTTCTGTGACTTCAACCCTGATATTCTCATATTCGAATCCATTAGAGTTGTACGAGCACTTCTTCAGCATTGCATCTAGGGGCATCTTGTCAAAAGCATGTGTATGTATTTTTATTGATGGTGGGAGCTGCAAAGCCTCACATATCAAATCCTCTGTGATTAACACTTGCTCCATGGTGCCATCTGCTTTAGTCACTATCCCCCTCTTGGTGGCTTTGTCGTACGTCTTTATGTACTCTCCACATAGTTCTATGTCCATGTTTCGGGGGAGAATCTATGCCATCTGCCACCTTCTCTAGCAAGTGTTAATCCTTTGTGATTAACACTTGCTCCGTGGTGCCATTTGCTTTAGTCACTATCCCCCTCTTGGTGGCTTTGTCGTACGTCTTTATGTACTCTCCACATAGTTCTGTGTCCATGTTTTGGGGGAGAATCTATGCCATCTGCCTGAGGCCCACCTTCTCCAACTTGTCTTTAACTTCTACATCTTCTAGAATCTGGAGGCACTCCGGGCTGTGGTATAGTAAAGCCACCTTTCCATGCATTGTGTGGAGCTCTTTGCTGATTATTGCACCATGGAATGCATGGGCATATTGACCCACGTAGCTCATCTTCTTGCCCCATGTTGGTCTTTTCTTTTGGCTCACTGGGGATCCCATTGCACTGGGTGTCACCGTGGGAGTCTCTGAGGCTTCTGGGTCAGATGTTGCTAAGGTCGACATCTGTACATGGAGAAAAAGGTCACTAGTGGGGCATGTGCCATGCCTTGTTGTTGTCTTCTTTCTTTTTCTTTTTTCTTTTTTTTTTTAATGGTAAGAAGGTTAATTATGATGAAAAGTGTGTTAGTGGTGTGAGCAATTAACGGGGTATACATGTTGTGACGTGACAGGGTCCAATTCCCGTGATTAGGTTAAGTACGACGAAAGTGCATTATTAAGGCCGTACAGGGTAATCCCGTGAAATGGGGTAAACTCGTGAGAGTTAGTTTCATGAGTTGGAATTCCGTGAGTTTTAGTTACGTTGTGAAATGGTAGTTTCGTGAGATGGGATAAACCCGTGAAGGTTAGTTCCGTGAGTTGGAATTCTATGAGATTTAGTTACGTGAAATGGTAGTTTTTATGAGATGGGATAAACCCATGAAGGTTAATTTCGTGAGTTGGAATTTCGTGAGTTTGCAAGTTTTTGACTCTAGTGAGTTTGCAGGTTTATGGCTCTACTAGCCGTGATCTTGTAGGTTTTTGGCTCTAGCCCGCTGATAGCCGTTTTTTTGACTATCCACATTACCACAGGGAGCTATCTCGGCCAAGGAAAATCACATAAACTCTTTGTCATAAATACCTTTTCACTGTAAATAGGCGTGTGTGCGTTAGGGACTTTATCCATATCTTTTATATATTTTTATATTATTAAAAAAAGTAACTTATCAAAAATAAATAAAATTATTACGACCCATTTTGTGTAAATATTTCATTTCATATAAGGGCCTAAATATGGGGGTCTCTATTTTCTCTAATTATGTAAATACTTCATTAGGTGTGTGTATTACAAAACCTAAGTATATTTTATTTATTTATTATTATTATTATTATTATTTCTTCATAATACTTTTGGACCATCATTGTACATATGCTTCAACTTCACCATGCATAAGTAAATCCTATGCCCTCACATTTCTATCCACACCGCTTAGAAAGCCTACTACCTAATATCACTTTTTCCCTTAGACTATTTCATCTTTTATTCTCTCATCTACCTTAAAATAATGAGGGTCTCCCTCCCTTTTGACTTCCATAGTTTAGTATTTTTGTATATATTTTTTACTATTAAATATTTTTTATATATTTTATTTTATATATTTTCATTAAATAGTTTTTTATATATCAATTATTTTTGTATATTTTGTTTTAGTATTTTTATTCACAATTAGATCTCTTTGTTTATTTTATTTTCCTGTCAATAATAACCATATCATCATGATATGTTGACTAGTTAAAGTACTAGCTTGTTTTTTTTCTTATTATATCTTTATAAAATGGAAAAAAAAAATCTCCTCCATGCAGGTGTCCACATACACTTGAGTCTCTAAGGTCAGGACATGATGTATGTGGGGCTCACTCTCGGAGCTATCAAGAAATTCCACCAATGGGGATCCACACAAAGATTTTGAAAATTCAAAAAATACATGATTCTGCTAAAATTTTTGCACCCGCCTTCACTCCGAATTTGGACTAGTCATCAAAAGACAAAAGTTAGATCATGAGCTCAGGAATATGTCAAATTTTTTGAGAATTTTTGGAGCTAATGGCGGTGAGATATGAATTTTTTATTGGACCCCAGTCTGCCCACTTTTTGGCAAGGTACACCTAGTCTCTTCTCACCTCCCTTACACATTCATCACCTACACACTTACTCATTCCTTTCTCACTCCATCAAACCTGCAAACTTCATGTCCTCTCTCACTCTCTCCACCTTTGTCCTCTCCTTCCATCTCCATTTGCTCTCATATCTACTCTACACCCATACCTCATCTCCATTTCTCTCCCTACTACTTCCATATTACTAAATTATTTTTCCAATCTCAAAAAATACATAAAAATTTAGCATGAATGTATCATATTAACCTCTGCAAATATGGGGTTTCCATCTACAAAAACCCCCATGTTCTTCACCTCAATCAACTTTTATGGCGTCGAATGCAAGAAGGATACCGGCCGGCCGGTTAACTTAAAAATCTACACATGGGTGAGTCCAAGCTTCTTCGAGCTTTCAACCACACAAAGGATCTTTCCAAATCTTTACTCCTCTCACTCAACCTCTCAGCCCTTCTCACCCATTTGTACATTGTACTACTAACCTTTTATAGTGATTACTAACTACTAACCACTAAACATATGTAAATAAGCACCCACTCTACTACTTTTTGAGTAGGCATTACTACAAGTTATTTGCTCAAACCTCTACATCACACTCTCCTCTCATCTTCAATAATTCTCTCACCTTGAGCCCACATCCATGTGACTCAAGGGATAAGAAGAGGCCCACTCTCATTCCAAAATAAAAAATTCATAATCTATTATTTTTTATAATAAAATTGATTGGGCTTAATCCTAATTGGAGCTTCTCAAACCTATAAATAGAGCCCCTCCATTCCTTGTGGAGTAAGGGGATTACACACATTGTACACCACTCCCAACTCTAGTGTGTAAGGAGATAGTGAACTTGTGATCTCTCTCTACACATTAATACCTTTGATTGCATAGAGAAGCTTGAAGCTAGTTATGTCATTGTGAGGGCTTGAGTGATGCCATGCTCCCTATCATAATTGTATCTTTCCCTTGTTGCATAAATAAGATTAGTAGTTTGGGTGCAATTGTGTACAAGTCTTGGACTCCTACATCTCCAAAGTTGATTTAGCAAAGTGGTCCGATGTTTGATTTAAACTAAATTCGATCCTTGTTTTTTGTGGTGTGATTTTATGCTTGGTGGCTTGAGGGCCTGTTTTTCATTTGTTGCCTTTCAATCCATGGTAAGAGGGTCGTATGGTGAGAGGGCTCCCGTAACCTTAAGACCATGTGTATACCGACAAATAAATCAAGCTTATATTGTCTCTCTAAGTTCTTCTCCAAGTTTGGTGTGCATCTATTTGTGTTATGCTAGTCTCTTACACACACAATATCATATGTTATGAGTGTTTGTTGAGGGTGTGTGTGCCTTTTGATTGATGTATATGGTTAGCTTGTGTTGATTGGCTACAAGGAAAGATCTTTGGTGTCCTAGTTCACACACATAACTAGGTGGTGTCCCTTTTCTGAGTGTGTGGTTTTGGGGTTCTTATGTTTGTGTTACATTGTGCCCCAAGCCCATTGAGTAACACGGGAGCCTTGCAGAGTGCTTAGAGGCCGCTCTTCTTGTTGCCCGCCCCAGACTGCCTCATTGCCATGAGTTTGGAGGTTTTTTGGTTGTGAATTATTTAGGTTTCATTTTTTGATAAATTTGATGAATGCATGATTTAATCAAACCGTAGAGCAAAGTTTGTGCAAGAGGGGTAGTCAATGATTATGACATTGTTTGACAATCAAAGATATTGATTGACAAGCAAGACATTGCTAGACAAAGATATTCCATGATTACAATCAATGATCTGAACACATGAAAGAAAAGAAAACACAAAGGAAAGGCCCAAGCTCCCACCTCAACCCGTATGTGTCAATTTGTACTCGAAGAAGTGAGGAGAAAGGTGATGCAAGACGGGCTCGATTGTTGTGTTGTGCACATGACTGCAAAATGACAAAAAAAGGAAGGATTTTTTATTTTATGGGGCAGCTGTCGGACTGGGCAGCTACCTCAATGAATAATGCCATGTGTCTTCCTCTACGATTGGTCCATAAAAAGTAACCGTTTCACAGCGTGAAGCATTTTGGACCAGTTCACAACGTGAAGCTTTTGAGACCAATTCACGACGTGAAGCTTTTAAGATCAGTTCATGGCATGAACTGTTTTGTACGAGTTCACAGCGTAAAGCTCTTAAAATCAGTTCACGGCGTGAACCTTTTTGAAACATGTGTGTGCAAGATTGATACCCTATATTTCTCTTCATGCTTAGACACTCAACCATGCATTCAAAGAAGTGAATAATGCCCAGTTTTACCTTGTATCCATTTTGTGGCTAATGGATACCTTCATCTTTTTATTGCCATGGAAACCAAGGTGGTACTTTGGCACCTTTGGGTAGGTGTTGTTGCAGGTGTTTTAACTCCATGTGAGAGTGCTTGATTCTTCCCTCCACCCAACTAATTCTTCCCTCCACCCAACTGAACAGTGTTTCTATCGAGTCTTGTGGATTGGGGCTTGTATCAGTGTCCATTTGTTGCACCTTCTTTTTCCTCCTTTCAATGTCCTTGTCTAGCTCCTTGATCAAAGTGGTTACAAGTATTGGTTTTGTTATTTTTAACCCATCTTGCTGGGTTGGCTTCTTCCTCCACACGTGTTTGTGTACTCTTAACATTGGTTTTAGTTGGGAGTTGGTTCTGAATGCCTTTACTACCCTTTTCTTTGTATTCGAAGGTGTTTGCAATGGTGGCACTGGGTGGAGTTTGGGCACCCATACTATTGTATTGCCTTGTTAATAACCTTGTGCCATTAGCAATTCCTTTCAAACCCATTGCTTACGAATGCTTTGTGGAGTGTTATTTTGTTTGAAATACCACAAACTTACTTGTGAGATGAAGACCATTTATGCCCCTTGTCTCCATTTTGAACCCTTCTTGTTGATTCCTTATTGACGCCCTTCTCATCCTTGTAGAGCTAGTTTCCAAGTTGACCCTTAGGCATGACCCTTAGGCACACACTCTTGTGTACCCTATGATTTGGGCTACTTTTTACGTAGGGATTGCGAAATTAATACCTTTTTCGTTTTATGAGCTGATGTCACCGTGCTTGGTGTTTCTATATCCTCAATCATGGCCTACTTCCCTATGTTTATCGGGCTCCATAAGGGTATGAAAATGATATCGTTGCCCTCATTCAGTAGTGATGTCCTCTTCTCCCATTGGATATTACAGTTGCTGGCGCAAATCCAGGATTGTCCTAGGATCATTTCCTCCTCCATTGAACCTACATGCATGACTAACACCTTTCCAATCAAGGAATTATTTCTGATGAAAACATTAACACTTAAAAATCCCTCAACTTTCGTAGTTGTCAAGTGCACAATGCGTACTTGTGCATTGGTGGTTTCAAGGTGTGGTTTATCTAAGGCTACCCATGTCTCATATGAGATCAGGTTATGACTTGATCCCATGTCTATCAATGTAATGCTCCTTTGTATGACATTTAGCTGTAGAGAGTTTCACCCTAAGTCGCACTGGCTCAATGTTTAATTCATCTTTGTTTAGGAGAGTTAGTGAACTCATGTTCACATGCAACATTCTCTTCTGGAGTATCTATTTGGCTTTGGCCTCCCTTGCCTTAGCCTCTTCTTGAGCTTGCTGGATTTTTTCTTTTGTAATCTCCTTCCGTTGTTTTAACAGATGTTCTTGCAAGATCATCTCTTGGGTCAGTGATCCAAAATATTTTTTAAGTTTGCTCCCATTGATATAACCCTCCATTTGTACACCCTCAATTATCTCAATTCTAGCCAACCCCTAAGGTGTGATCTCGAACACTCGGAAGGGTCCTAAACCTTTGTAGTTGAGTTTCTTTTTTCTAGTGCTTTCTACACCATACATGAGGACAAGGTCTCCATTTCCAGTTCTTTGTGTTTTAAGTTATTATCAAACCAATGTTTTCTTCGTAGTTTTTCGACCATAAGTCTATGTGATGCAATTAGTCTGGTCTCATCAAGCTTCTCTAAATCGATTAGCCTTTCAGCTAATGCATTCTCCGTCAAATGTTCTTGCACTGCAAGTGTATCCCGTCACTACCTTATAGGTATGCCCGTAAGGCTGCTGTTAGCTTATGCTCCCAATCCGTTTGACTTGCTTCCAATGTTTTTTGTCAAGATAGTACACAAAATCTTGTTTGTACTCTCTACTAGCATGTGGATAATAAGGTGATGACTTCCAGTGGATAATAAGGTGATGACTTCCAGTGGACTACTAGGAATCCAACAAGTAAGTGATGAATCACCTCATTAATGAAATGTGAACCACGATCACTAACTAACTCTAATGGGCAGCCGAATCTTGAAATAATTTGCTCATATAAGAACTTTGCTATTGTTCGAGCAGGCTTTGGCTTCTGCCCATTTTGTAAAATAGTCTATGGCCACAACGACATATCGGGCTTGTGATGGATGCGTCGCTAGACTAATAGGTCCAACAAAATCAATCCCCCATTTCTCAAAAGGTTGTCTTACAATAACAGGGGTGAGTGGCATCCTATCCCTTTGTTATGGGATAGAAAATCGCTGACATTCTTCACACCTTTTGACAAACTCTGTGGCATCCCCGAATAACGTAAGCCATCATAGACCTGCTTGAAGCACCTTGCGAGCCGTAATCTCTCTAGCAAAATGTCTTCCGTCTATCCCTAAATGCTTCATCCAAATCGTGAGATGAACTCATGTTCTCTCACGCATCTTCTTAGAACATTGTCCTTACCTAGCTTATATAGTTCTCTCGTAATTAATTGATAAGGTGCAGCAAGCCACGCATTCTATCTTTGTTCAAGGGTCATTCTTGGTGGAAAACCATAAGCTAGATAATCGGATATTTCCTCCCTCCATTCGGGCACCATGTCCAGTTTGAACAAACAAGCATGAGAGAGGTCATCATCATCAACACCAGTTGTCGGTTCCCTGTTTGGAATTCTTGACATATGATTGGCCAACACATGTTGTGTCCCCTTTCTCACCGTAACTATGAAGTCAATTCCAATAGTAATAGCAACCAGCGTGTGATTCTTCCTAAGGTACAAGGCTTGTTCATCACCAAATATAATAAGGCCTGATGGTCCACGAAGAATACGAATTTGTTGGCCAATAGGTAATGTCGATACTTCTTGACTACATAAACCATGGCCAACCCTTTTCGCTCTATGATGGTA
Organism: Cibotium barometz; assembly: GCF_041138505.1. Taxonomy (NCBI): domain Eukaryota; kingdom Viridiplantae; phylum Streptophyta; class Polypodiopsida; order Cyatheales; family Cibotiaceae; genus Cibotium; species Cibotium barometz. The sequence continues at coordinate 6,165,713 of NC_141089.1, read as the reverse complement.
GTGTAATTCATCTCTGCATTATTCAACTGGCAAGACTAGCGAAGCAAACTGGGTAGTCCAATTTGAACTCACCAAGCTGTGCTAATACGTATCTAATAGCAAAGTTTGATGCATCGATATGCACATGAAATATAAGGTCCCAAATAGGTGGTCTTAAAATTGGTGCGCTAGCCAATGCTTGCTTCAATCGATCATATGCTTCCTGGCATTCCTTAGTCCATTCAAAGATAATGAGTAACTTGTATAATGGCCTAGTGATTTCAGCATAGAAGATTATGAAGCGGCGGTAATACTCAATGTGGCCCATAAATCTTTGCACACCTTTGTAATTAGTGGGTGGTGGCAGTTCCAAGATCAACTTGACCTTGTTGTCATCTGTGGATATACCGTTCTTAGAGACAATGTGTCCCAATATCCTACCGTGTTTGACCCAAAATTGGCACTTTAAAGGGTTTAGGGATATACGATACAATTGACATCGCTCAAACACCTTCCTTAAGTAAGCCAGATGGTCTGTCCATCGAGAGTGTACACGCAGATCATCAACAAATACCTCCAACCACTTCTGCAAGTAGTCTTTGAAGGTTGTGTACATTAATCGTTGGAATGTTGCTCGAGCATTGGTGAGACCAAAAGTCATGACTTTGTAAGCAAACGTCCCCCACATTGTATTGAAGGCTATCTTATGTTGGTCTTCTGGTGCTATAGACACCTGATTGTAGCCTAAAAATCCGTCCAAGAAGATGTAAGCTTCTTCACCAGCTACTCTCTCCAAAACGTGTTCTGTATATAGCAATGAATAATGATCCTTCCTAGTAGCTGCGTTGACCTTTTTAAGATCAACACATACCTTAAGTTTTCCATTCTTCTTCATCACTATTACGATTGGTGACAACCAATCTGTATGTTATATCTCATAGATGAAATCCGTAGCAATGAGTTTATCGATTTTCTCCTTTATAATTGCCGCATATTTAGGATTCATCTGGTATGTTTTTTTGCCTTGTTGGTCTTGATCCTTCCATGATTGTGATCGTATGCTACACCACCTCAGGCGATACACCCTTCATCTCTTTGTAGTTCTAGGAGAAACAATCCTTAAACTCCTTAAGGAGAGTAACAAGCTCATTTTCTTTAACCGAAGTCAAGTCCTTAGCAACATAAACAAGCTCATTTTCTTTAACCGAAGTCAAGTCCTTAGCAACATAAACAAGTTTGGCTTCCTCCCCTAGTCCCGCAATATCAACTTCCTTGACTTCAGCTGGGCCATCGTATGATGTAGACAACCCATCTTCCTTAACTCTTTTTTGCCGTTAGTCGGACCACCTTTCGTTTGTCAACTGTGTAGGTTTTAAAATGGTATGGGACTAAAAGCAAGTTTGGTTTATCCTCATTCTCACCTTTTGTTTTAGCCATAACTTTCCTACCCTCTTGCTCAACTTCTACCAAGGCTTTGTTTCGTTTTCAGCACACCCAGCTTTCATAAGCTTAGGCGTTTCTGGTTCTTGAAGGATGACTTCTTCCTTATGTTTCCCTTCACGTGATATCTTGCTCAATTCCTCACCCCAATCCTTAGAAAACTTGACGTGTACCTTAGTGACTTCGAGGTATCTCAACCACTGGGCATCCGTGCGTTTTCTTTGTAGTAGGGCATTTCGTCAAGGAGTATATCATTTCTTCTTTCGCTATCTTTTAAGGCATTGGGCACTAGTATGGCCCTATGATCCAGTCCCTTCTATGCTAGAGACCTTCTCTTCTGATTCCTCATCAATGGTTTGCCAATTGACCATACAGACAAAGGTAGGGGGAATAGTTCCAGATTCTACATATATTGGGTTCCTCGGGGTTGCATCACATCTATGGTAGCTAGCACATGCATCCAATTTTCACTGAAATCCAGAGGAGGAAGTGATGTATACATTTTCGATTCCTCTTCCTCTTTGGAATTTTCCACAGTGGGCTGGCATATTTGTACGGATGTGGTCCGCTCAGTTGTGACCAAATCATCACCAAACAGTTACCCTTCCATAGGGTGTGCTCTCCATGTTCTCAGATCTATCTTTAAAATTTGTGAGTCCCTACGCACATACACATGATCTAATGCCCGCACCAATTTGGATTCCCTCATGAAGGGTCTCCTCAATATTATGTCATATGAGCCCGGTTGGCGCAGAAAGTCCATTACTACAAATGTATGATATTAGCGAAACATAAAGAGTTTGAGTCTCACATTCTCTAAAAGCCCAATGGGCCTTGAAGATGTCCATCTGCCATTTTAATGATAAGATCTACTCTTTTTAGACAGGATTTTTCCAACACCGTTTTAGGGGATGATGCTAACCCCCGCCCCACCATCCAGGATAGCTAGTGCTACATGGAACCCGTTTATGATGAATTGGGATTGTAGCATTAGTGTTGTCACTTTCGTAATAACACCCCAATTGATTAACCGGTATCTTGATGACTCTGGTTGTTCTTTCCCTTGTGTGTTTTAAGGTTCTTTCTGCCAGAGGTGACCGAACATCCTCTGTAGTGTCGGCTGGACTTAGCGTGCCTTCTACCCATTCCTTTATGTCTGCCCATAATGTTGGTGAACTGTGTAGCAGTTGTCCTAATGGCATTTGCACAGAAGTGGATAGTACGGCCGCGAGAGGCTGCCTATGTCTCTAGGTTCTCTAGCAATTGAGGGTTCCTTCCATGTGTGCATCTCGTATCCATCCCTGGGGAATGAATGGATGGACTCATCCTGCGTATCTTCCTCAAACATTCTTGACATCGTGTTTCCTTGAGATTCCTCTTCCGTCTCTTCTATAATTGGAGTAGGTATGTCCAATTCCCTTTCCCTTGTTGGTTTGTTTTCTTGGATATATTGTATCCCTGAGCCGGTTAGCCCTTAACTTAGCTTTGTGAAGTCGTTGACACTCTTCTACTAGGGCCTTGGCTTCCTCAAGCTTCCTTATCTCCTCTTCAGCATTCGGGTATTCACCGACTCTTTTAGGGGTTGATGGTCTTTCCCCTTGCATCTCTAGGTCAGGCTCTTTTTGTTTGACCGCTTGATCCCCTTCTTCTCTTGATTGAGTGGATCTAGTGTCGTTCGTATCTTCTTCGGATCCATCTTGGATTGTGACCCTAGTGTCACCCTTACCCACTTTTTTCACCCTACTTCTCCGGCCAGTTCTGGAAATGGTTACCTCTGTTGGGTTCTTCCCTTTGTCCCCCAATTGGGCATGGGCTCCTGTCAGGACATTGAGTGGCATGATATTTCTAGGTTGCACACTAATGGTCCGGACGGTGGCCTGGTTAGAAGTGGAAGACAAACTATTTGCACGGTATGGACAATCTTTGATCAAATGATCAAAGATTGCACGGTGGCTTTGGTTAGAAGTGGAAGACAAACTATTTGCACGGTATGGACAATCTTTGATCAAATGATCAATCCCACATGCCTAGATGTTTCTTTTCCCTCCTTTACCTTCATTTTTTCTAGTATTGCATTACTGAGTTCATCCACAGTCATGTTTGCGACTTGCTTGCTCCGAGTTCTAATCTTTTGGTGACTCCAAACATGCGAAGTCATTGCTACCAAAGATATTTTGACATCTTCCGGTTGTGGCAGTTCCAGCATATTATTTTCATATATAATCGCGCCAGTTTACAGCATGCATCCAAAGTAGCCGGTTGGGATAATACCAGATAATCATGCATCTTGTGGTTTCTAACTCCTCTCTGGAAGCAAGGCAATAACTGATCATCATCACTTAGCCTTTCCCGTAGTTTGCACCTTGAATTTAAGTGCTTTGGCCCTGACACATAGTCTCGCATCGACTCCATTTCCTTTTGTTTGATGTTATGCAGTTGTGTCACAGGACTCCATTTGTCGCCACTTCTGGCAAAGCTGGGCACAAACACATTCTTGAGATGTGTGAAATTAACCTTATCTTTGGGTCTAAGGGTTTAGAACCATTGATACGCTTTTCCTACTACTAGGGTCAGTGAGAAAGCATGAATCATTGTTACATCACTGACTGGCCCCCCAAGTGTTGCATGTGGACTCAAAGATCTCTAGATGTTGAATAGGATCCCCATCCCCAGATAATTTTTGAATGAGCTTTGAAATGATGTGTGGCTTCATTTGGGAGGGTCGGGATTCTAAAGCAATGCCTAGTTACCTGGCCATTCCTCGGCCCATTTCCACAGCTATATTTAACAAATCCATCCTTATAAGATCTATGCTTAGATCCTCCCTTGGTCTTTGAGGAACTACTCCCCCCTACCTAGACCTCATCCTCTTCCTATGTTGGCTCTTCTAGGCATTTCCGGTCTATATGACAGTCCGCCGGCCACTTCATTCTGGAATGGCTTATCATTAGTCGCCTATGTATGCCTTTGTAGAATTAAGAGTTCCATGTCTTGTAGGAATGTGAGATGATTGATCATCTGCTCAATGTCCTTTTTGGTGTACAAGCAGTCTTCCAGTTCACCCGCTTCTCTCTTGGTAGATTATCTCCTTCATCTAGGGTTACAAACCCTTCCTCCGCTATGGGCTCTTCATTAATGGGTTCTAAGTTTGGAATTTCTCCCTCACTTCTGCCCATGACTATTTCTAGCTCTTTACCCCGTGATTGAAGTAAATTTACACTTCCCATCTCCTTTTGTTCGGCTCTAGCCCTTCGAGTATTAAGCTCTTGTTTCCTTAAGCTCAATTCTCATAACTGTCGTTCTACCTCAATCCTTTTCAGATCCAATTCTACTTCCTCTAAGGTTGGGAAGAATACTTGACCAATCCTGGCTGCACTTTCCATGTCTCTTCTCATCCGGGGGGGGGTGCCAGTGTTTGACAGCCTCGAATTTGAAGTTTGGATATGTACTTCTTGCCTTGGACCAAGTCTAGTGCTGGTGGGGTTGGCGGACCCATGCCCGCCGCCCGCAGATTGCACTTCTTCATCATTGCTGGTTTGGAGACCAAAAAAACGCCAGGCTATATCAATGATACCGCTGGATTTGGTAAGGGAGGGTGGTTTTTTTGGAGACCAAAAAAACGCCAGGCTATATCAATGATACCGCTGGATCTGGTAAGGGAGGGTGGTTTTTCCTCTTCCCCAAACCCAAAGTATCGTAGCCCTTCTTCCATGGATTTTTCACTACTAGTTTTGACGGTGGTCAAATTCCTTAAGACACTCAATCAAGTGCTTACTAAGTGGCCTGAACCCACACTCTTTTGATAGGAACATCCTAGGTAATTTGATGCACTATCGTCATGAGTGAGGTTGTCTCCTTTCCATACCTCAAGCGCATGCGAATATGATTTGATAAGCTATTTTGCTGCCCCAATCAAATTTTGATTGGATTCTGTCGACTCGTTTCTAAGGTCGTGAGATTGCAAAAAACATTTTAGGGCGTGAAATGTCAGAAAATTTCTGATAACAAAATTAAAGGGTGAGAGGCAATAGCAAAAAGCAGGGGGGCTAATGGGCAACCTTTTCTAACTGATATGTTGATCTCAAAACCCCCTACAACTCTTCCATTAAGCAGCACTTTAGAATATCCACCCAAGGAGAGAGTATAAATGCATGTGGCCATTTTAATTCCAAATCCAAGCTTTTCCATCACCCAATGAATGACCACTGTATCCTATCATAAGCTTTCTCTAAGTCCAATTGCATCATAATGCATTTCTGTTGGGTTTTAATGGCCACATCTCTACCCAGTAATGCAGTAAAAATATTATCATAAATGGACCTGCCTTTGATAAAGCCATGCTATTTTTTAAAAAATTACCTCTTGCAGCACAGGAGTTATTATGAGGGCAATCACCTTAGCTAGAATTTTGTACATCACTGTTAATAAAGTAATAGGCCTCCAATGCCCAAACCTGCTACCAACTGAGTTGGGCCTTCCTAGCCTCTGCCTTAGTCTGCTTGACACTAGATTTGCTTTTAGCTTTAGCCCAACCCCCTTCCATCATGTTCTCCCTAGATTCCACTAATAATTCCTTCCCTTTATACTCTTTCTTATGAGTTACTAGAGGTACTCTCTCTTTGTCACTTCCCCCGCATTTAACCTCTTTAACCTCGTCCCTTGTAGATTCTAAGTCAAGGAAGTCTTTGGCCATATGCCTAAAGGCCCCACATCTGAAGCAAGCACCAGGGAAAGCTCCAAACTTGAGGCTTAACTCAAGCTTACCCAATTGACCTAAATCTATCTCCATAGATTTTGGAGTTTCATTAGCTGGATTCCAAGTGATACACACGCTATTACCATCCTTCCTCCTTCCTCATCACCAAGAACATATAACACAGAGCAAAGGGATTGGGCTATATCACGCAACACAGGTCTTAGCAGGGAGGAAGCCCTATCACTTCTACCCAAACAGGGCATGCATTCTGTAAACTTTTATTGACATCAAACAAGGGATCAAAAGGAAAGACATGCACTAACCTTTGCCCAAAAAACAAGGGTTCCTTAGTAAACAACTCAGACATAGACTGACCTTTGATAAACAACACATTGAAAAGACCCTTCCCCAGGTAGAAAATCTTAGAAACAACGCAGTCATGCATAATGCTTTCTTGGAGCCACTTACCTGATTCGCCCTTTGACGGAGGCTTGCCCGGATAGAAAAGAAACACGCTACACATCAAAAACAACCCTACTTGGCTTTTAATGAAATATTGGCTAAGTTTCAAATGTACCTTGCTCTTCACCTGCTTACAGTCTTTTATTCAGCTAGTCCGGAACACATTTTTTATTTGCGCACTCCGCCTTGACGTCCTCACCTCTGCGCTTCATCTCCTCCTCTACCTCAGGATCCCAGTCCCCCCATCCACTCGCCCCCTCATCCTCACGTAGAAGCCATCTGCTAGAGGCCACCGCCATGCAAGGCCCAAGATGTCGACCACCTATAGATGTACAACGGACATGCAACCACACGAGTGGATTAAACACACCACTAACCCACTAGCCTTTAACATGCGCAACACGTAGCAGTTAGAATCCGATCGCGATCTCACTCCCATTCACCTACCTAGACCACCATACAACGATCATCATCGTGCTTTTTTTAATCATGGCTTTTTGTGGGTGGTGTTTATTGGCCTTTCTTTTTCTATTGCCTAAAAGGATCGTGAAGATCACTCTCTTTTTTCGAGCCCAACTAGCAAAAAATGCACATAGCTATGGAAAATAAGCCAAAAAACATTCTCTTTGCTTAGGAAAATAAGTGAAAAATGTTTGCGTATTATTAGAGGCTTTACAAAGGAGGCTAAGATTAGGGTTGAAGGCTTTACAAAGCATCGGGGTTCCTCCACCCGCACTTGGGTCGCGCACATTTGTGCCTCTCTCTGTGACGTTATGCCTCCAACCACACTTGGGCTCTCTCTGTGATGTGAATCAAGAAAGCTCATGGGCACGCGTCTCTATTAGGGGCAGGCTGATGTGACTGCTGAGGTATTCATGCAGATGACGCTTTGATTTATTTATCTCCATGGGCCTTGATGCTAATGCGTCCGTGTTAGGAACGGTCGATTTACTTCACAGCTCCTACTCATTTTGGAGAAACTGACACACACACACACACACACACACACACACACACACACACACACACATAGTCCACAGAGATGATGTGTTTGTGTTAGGGGTAAGGTGATGTTGAGGCCTTGATGCATGTGATGCTTTCAAACTACTGCTACTCATTTCGTGCAAAATGAGAGAGAGAGAGAGAGAGAGAGAGAGAGAGAGAGAGAGAGAGAGAGAGAGAGAGAGAGAGAGAGAGAGAGAGAGAGAGAGAGAGAGAGAGAGAGAGAGCACAGAGTTTATTAGATGGATTTTTAGATCGATTTTTTTTTTTGTTGATGAATTTTTGTTGTGCTTAGCCATCAATGCCATCTAAAAAAAATTCGTTATTTATAAATTACAAAACGGATAATATGAGCTACATGTAAAATGTGTTTCAAGAGTACCTAGTGATTTTCTTTTTCAAAAATAGGATATATATTTAATGTCAAATTGAAAAACATAATTTTATCTAAAATATCAATAAATCTTTAAGGTTTTGATTTGAATAGATAAATCTAAAACACAGCGCCCAGCTCTTCTTCTCTTGTAATGCACAACACACAAGTGCTCTCTGCTTATCTTGTACCATCCATCACACAGGCGCCCCTTGCGAACCAAAATTTTTGAATATCTTTCCAAATATTTCATGCAAATTTGTTGGATCGTTGTCCATTACCTTCACTCTCAACAACCAATTTTAATTATTTTTTCGATCTAATGTTGCTTTTTATTTTGGTGTAATGTTGTTTTTTATGGAGTAATGGTGTTTTTTCTATGGCAAAGAAGTTTTGAATGAGACCGCATGTGTGAGTAAACGTAGAGAGTGGGCACAAATTTTCGTGGTCGACTGATTGAATTAGTGAATGTGTGATTTTATCTGTGATTTTTGAAGTCGATTTGTAAATCTAAGGGTAAAGATCATTAATATTAATATTATTTCTTTATCTTGTAAAGAAATTAAAAGACATGTGCCCAACTACTATATAAAGAAGCGTCCCATGCTTGTGGGTATTTTGCATATTCGAACAAGCATGCAGCTGTCAAACATGGATTTTGACAATAGTAAATTTACTTAGTCTTTGAAACATATTTTAATCTTAACTATTATGTGGAAAAGCTTAGCTTTTTTTTTCTTTGTTTAGAAACAGTTATGCCACTCCTTCTTCAGAAGCTGAGCAAGATGAACAAGGTGTGCATTCTCCCTCAACATTATTAGTAGCTTGTGAATGGTGTCTGAAGTCTAATCGTGTGTGCTTGGAAGATCCCCATCTTTCTTGTCTCCACAAATCGAAGGAATTGTTTGCAGAAGCTCTCACAAAGAGAGAGGTCAACAGTCTAAGCGTAAAGTAAACAGGGAACTGTTGTTGCTGATAAAGGAAAGAAAGGTAAAGCCTCTTTTTCCTCACTCTCACATAATCCTTATAAAATCCAATGATGATTTATACTTTGTGTTGTAGTGTGCAAAGCTAATGAGGAGCTAAGCAAACCAAAGTTGATCTCAATTGTTCCTCACACCTCTGCCCAATCTTCTCTATCTCTTCCATTGCTTAGTATCTCACAAATTACCAATAGCAGCCTTTGTTTTGCTTTTGAGGGTAGGGTGATGAATGTTTATGGTACATTTAAGGCAACGAAAGATTATAAGAAGTACTTAAAAGCGGATCTCACTGATAGGGAGGGCTTTAGCACTATAACCTTAGTGATTAGCGAAGGGTTTATTAAAAAATTTATGGACAAAATAGAAGAAAATGCATGTATATGCATAGAAGGTGCAAATGTTGTTCCTAAAAATGCCAATGATGGGCGGAGTGCTGCTTTTTCTTTGTGTGTTGATGCCACTACTTTTGTAATCAAGGCTGGGCCCTTTGAAGTATCTTTAGTATTTGTGCCTAAAATACAAATTCATAACTATTTTCTTAAATCCCGAAGTGATCCTACCTTCAAAGCTATTATTGGCTTTGTTGTCATTCAAATTGATAAAGTTCAAAAAAGTAGAGGTGTTGGTAACTTTGAGCCATTGACCATTGCAAATGGTCCAACCTCAATGGATTTGGCAACTGTAAATCTCTTCAATGCTTAATTTCTACATAGTTTTTTTGTAAGTGCCTCACAAGAAGCTTACACTATAGCTTACCTTCGTGAACAAATGGAAAAATGTTTACCATTAAATGGTTGACCAGTTTTAAAGAGGTGAAATTATCATGTTTGTCGCTTAAAACATTGGCATTGAAGGAGCTTCCTAACACTCTCTCTATCTTGGACATCACATTATTGACACTTGTTTTTGAAGATAAATGCAAACGTGAGCTTGAGGCTGCCTTTCATGTTCCAATATCCAAGATGAGATATGGCAAGGAGGTAAAAGTGAGTGCTTAAATACATGGAATGAAAATTTTATGTGTATATATCTTCCTTCATGTTTCATGAGGTTTTTGGAACTTTGGAGATGACAAACTTCAATGAAGTTTTCAAATTGAATAAGTGTGCAATCTTCAAGCAATCAAAGGTAAACAAGCTGGCTACTGCTTCGAATGCCACAAAGCTGTGGAAATTTCTAAAGTGGCTTCTCTTCAAGCTCAAATTGTTGCACCTAGTGGACTAGCTACTGATGTGACCTTGATTGGTGAGAGTGTTGAGAAAGTGCTTAGGCTTAAAGACTCTCTTGTGAATCTTTACCAAAGAATGCTATTCTAACTAGGGTGTTACTCTCTAAAATTACTCAAGTGGGTTCATTTTTGGTTGACAATCAAGGTTGTGTAATTGGTTTTAGCCCAACTCCTTCTACATCCTAGATACCTTAAAATACAATCTTTTTGTTCCATAGCTATCTATCGCCATTGTACTACCATTGAATACATGTTTTATAATGCGCTTCACTTTATGGTGCAATCAATATTACATCATGAAGAGTTCAAAAGCCTTGTGGTCCAATGGTTGTCTTAAGATTACGCGGACAAAGATTTTATTGTTTTTTCAACCCTCTCTTTTTTGTTGCATTGCGAAACAATGGAAATTTGTCCATTTTTATCATCTCAAATTCATTCACTTGTGCACACAATGCCAAATCCTTTGGCTTTAGTAACGAGTGTCTTGGAAGTCTTGACCAGTAACTTTAAAGTAAGCTTGCACATAGCCTTATACTTTTATGTGCGTAGTGAACCAAAGATAATGAATTTGGGTTTAAAAAGAAGAAGGTAGCGGCAATGCACCACTTGATACTTCTTCAATCACATGATAAAATTTATAGCTTTACTGGAGTGAAAGAAAATAAAGATAAACAAAAATGAATTCTATGGTCAAAGGAGGAAGAAGACTTGCTTGTACGTTTGATCATCGCCAACATTGAAAAGACTGCAAATGTGATATCTAACATTTTTTTGGAAATGTATCCCTGTTCATTGCATAGCCTAAGCTCTATTGCAAATAAAGTTTACAAGCTAACGGCAAAGCTACATCAACTTGTTTGCATGGAAATGAAGCATTCCCTTAAAACCTATTTACAAGCCATACAAGATACACCCTCACATAAATGTGCTTCTTGTCTCTGTGCCTCGTGTTTGCCCAAACAACTTCGCTATGCGCCCTTCAGTTCTATGTTGGTCGAAAGCACAACGAATGGTCACTGTAGCAAATACTCATTGATGATTTGCAAATTCTATGCAAAGAGCTTGAAGAAGAATACGATCTCTTCTTTCGTTTCACTTGCGACTCAAGGCTTCAGTACATCTATTGAAAGTGTCAAAAACTCTAATCAAATCGAGGCATGTTTGATATCGATTAGAATACCTTTTGCATAGATTTGTGAGCTCACACACAATGGGCAACTTGGCTTGCGTGGCACAATAGTCAATGTGATGGCCGATCTGGAGAGAGTTCAATGTGTCCTTCTACATTTTCTCGAGTTTCAAGCATCCATATTGGTTGGAATAAGGAGAAAGTTGTCCTACAATCATTTGTACATGAGTGGCTCTGTTCGCCCTCTTACAACCATGTCAACCTTGAATGCATTACTCCCTACACCTCTTTATCGTGCGAACAACATTTCTCTCAACAATAATTGGTTGGCACACATAACAACCCTTCGATGAAGTCTTGAAAATAACAAACTTCACAATGATGAGTACATCAATGTTTCTCTCAACAATAATTGGTTGGCACACATAACAACCCTTCAACGAAGTCTTGAAAATAACAAACTTCACAATGATGAGTACATCGATGGACGGGATGATGAGCCCTTTTCTGATTACCTTGTCCATGGACTCTACTCTTCGCACCATCAAGTGGTAGACATGAATGACTCAATGATTCACGTTGCGCCATGTGAAGACTTTCCATCTTTGAGTCTATTGAAGGATACACATTGTGAAGAACTATGCTTCCCAACATTGTTCTTTGGCTAAGAAAGAAAATCCCATTTGTATGCAATGACAAACTACCAACTGATAAGAAAATGGGACTTGATGCATACTGATAGACGGTTTGCTTTAAACATCAAAAATTTATTCTTCAAAACTGTGAAAATTATGGTCAGCAAAGTGCTATCATCAATTTGGGTTCGGCTACGCAAAGGCAAATTGAAAGGTCCTAGCCTCACAGCAAGAGATGCCGTTCGTGACACCAATATAGAACAAATTTTAGCCTCTAAGATAGGCTATAGAGACTTTGAGACATTGCATACTTCTCTTGACTTCAAAGAGAATCTCAAGAAAAATCTTTTTGCGATGATTCAACAACTAGGCCCTCCCACTTTCTTCGTTACGTTTTCTACAGCCGAGAGACTATGGAGAGATTTGATTGATTCTCTGCAAGCTTTGAACCCAATCGAGAAAGAACTTGATGAGATAGTTGGTGCATACGAACGATGACTTATCCAATCTGATCCCATTACATGTGCATGTTACTATATGTCCATCGCTTCGAAGCAATGAAAAAACATTTGGCATCTGAAGAAACCATTATAGGTAGACTCCAAGATTACTTCTTTGTCAAAGAATTCCAAAGCAAGGGAAGCCAACATGATCATGGCCTGCTATGGATTGAAAATGCTCCAATTTTGGATAAAGACACAGACCAAACAATTGCACTTTTTGTTGACAAATACATAAGCACAAACTTTGATGAGCTTCCATAGAACCTTCGTGAGGCACAAACTCATCGTCGCCATACAAAAACATGCACGAAAATCGGAAAGACATGCAGATTTGGCTTCCCTACGATTTCTATGGGATCAACAATCTTGCTCCGAGTGCTCCTAGCAACTTTAAACAATTCACAACTGCCAAAAACAACAATACAAAGGCTTAAAATAGCCTTGAATAATGCAACACCCTGCCTGCCAAGATTGATTCACAAATTGGTTGCAATGCTTGCAAATAACTGTACTAGAATACCTTTTCTACATTTGTAGCACAATAAGCATGTCGACAATTTTTCTTACAGGCGAAGGCCACAAGACATAAACACAAATAATTTCAACAAGAATCTATTTGAACTATGGTTTGCCAACATAGACATTCAATTTGTTCTCAATGCGCATGGTGCAACAAGCTATTGCACTTCATATATGACAAAAGTAGACACCACATTGACTAGAACCATCAAGTAAGAATTCCAACGTGTGTGTTGAGAACAATGCTAGCACTGTTGAGCGACTTCGCAAAATTGACATTGCGATCTTAAACACACAACAAGTGAACTCGCAATACAAATTGTATACGTGGCCTTGTCACTACCTCTCAGCACTTCTTCTAGGCAATGTATCTTTGTTAACACGTGTGTTAATCCCATTTTGGATTAACAAATATGCTTCCCATTTGAGGACATTAATAAGTGTCACGCAAAGGCACTATAAAAGTTGTACATTATGAGATATTGGCCACCCAAGGCCTTAGTTAAGTAAGTTTTGGCCACCCAAGGCCTTAGTTAAGTAAGTTTTGGGCACCCAAGTGTGAATAAGGACCAATCGTATATAAGGCATTTTCTCATAATGAATGGACACAATCCCCCTTTGTGCTATTGAGAGCTCTTGTTTGTGTCGAGAGAGAGAGAGAGAGAGAGAGAGAGAGAGAGAGAGAGAGAGAGAGAGAGCATTCTAGCACTTTTGCCTCTTTTATACTTGTATGTTGCTTGCATGCTTGTGTTGAGGAGTGATTGCCTTATGTGGTGGTGCGAGCGACTCTACGGTGATAGTGTGGAGGTGGAGCTTGGAGGATTGCAGCTTCTCAAGCGAGCTTGGAGGCCTCAAGGGCCACAAGCTCAAAGCATTGGTAAGTGTCCTATGACAGTTGTGTTCTATTGCTCTTCCCTAAGGTGAATGCATTGAGTTCCCTCTCGGAGGTATGGTAGCCCATAACATTTTTGGCACCACTGCCGGGGAAACACCTTTGTTGCTTCCATCCTCTTTGAGTTTCAGCTCCCATTACATAAGATTCACCATTGCCTTTGCATATTCTGGTAGTGCGTTGTTGTGTAGGAAATGAATGGATAAGATTTGAGTGGAAGTAAAGAATCATGAGAAATTGGTTGTGTTTATTGTGTGTTTGTGTGGTGGAGTGGTCTTGGAAGAGGGCTCCATTGTTTTTCTAGTCAATTTTGATGTTGGCATCACCAGAATCATCAACGTGAAGAACGAGCAGGGTGGTGTTCTGTTTTTCTTTCTTTTTAAAAATTTACAAAAATTATAAAAATAAGGAGCCATTGATTTTGCCTTGAGCTGTATTATATTCCTTAGGCGTGGCACAATCATCTTGGAAGCATTTGGATAAGGATTTTGTACCCAAAATTGCCTCAGTCAATGCGGGAAGTTCCCATGTAAAACTGCAGGAAAATAGTTTAGACAAGAAAATAGTTCACGATGTTGATTCACTTTTTGCAACTTCATGCCATGAAATGCTCCCGGCATTAACGCCGTGATTAGCGCCTCAATTCACGGGATTACCTTACCAAAAATAGGTAGCCTTATCCTGACACCTCTGATACCACAGGGTATGACAAAATTAAAAATCATGATTTACCAAAAACTCGTTCTTCACAACGTGAACTATTTAAGAGCAGTTCACAACGTGAATTGATTGCATTTCACGGCATGAACCATTTTCAGTTCATGACGTGAACCATTTTAGAACCTTTCACGGCGTGAACCATTTGCTTTTTACGACGTGAAACCTTTTCCCTTCACGATGTGAACTGTTTTTACAATTTCATGCCTTAATTAAATGCGACTCATGAACCTGGTATTGTCAGATTTAAGGCTAAGGAAGTTTTTGAGACCATTGACAATCATAACAAGGTAACGTGGAATTCTGAGTCCAAAGCAAAAAAATTTAACACGTGAAAGTGTAAAAAATCGTTCACGACATGAACAGTAGATGGGCCCTAGAGCTAGTACATATGCCAATGCCTCAGGCTCTAAATGTAACATTCTAAAATCTAGAATCATAAGCCTGACTGAAGACAATGACTTTGATCTTCAAAGGTGGGGTTGTGAGGCGGTACAAAAGGACTATATTGTCAGATTGCTTGGTGTTCCTTTTGGGGTTGGACTTACTAATAAACAGCTGGCAATGTGGGCCATTAATATATTTGTGGATAAATTGAAGAAGTGGGAAGGTTTGAAAGTCCCCTTCCATAATAGGATTGATATTTGCAACTCAGTTCTGAATGCTTATATCATGTTTCTAGATTTTGTGTTAAAGTTTGGGAAGTGTCATTGGAAGAAAATCATTGGCCCTATTAAGGACTTTCAATGGGGAAATGGTAATGGTAAGAAAAGAGTCCTTGCTTGGCTAGCTTGGGATAAAGTAAAAAGGAAGGGAGCATTGGTGTTATTCATTTGCCCACTCATTGTGTTGCCAGAAGGACTTTGATGCTCCCTAGGGTTTTATCTCAAAATGTTACTTGGGATTTGTCTGCCAAAACGGATGCATCAGAATTGTTATGCTCATCATGTTTCATCATCCTCTCTCACGGATTAGAAGAGGGGCTGGCCGCCGTGAACTGATTCATCAGGACTTTCTGTTGTAGGGTCTCTGTTATTCCTCTTACCTTTAACTGGTGCTGGCTGGCCGAACAATTCATGATTTGATTTAGTTCAGTTTCTGATTTTGTTTCAGGGTGTGTACCCTCTTTTGCTGAAGGTTTCATCAGGTCTTAGTGTCTCCCCATGGACCTTCCACATGGGACCTTGTAACTACATTTTTTTCTAATATATTCCACCGTTTTAACTAAAAAAATGTTACTTGGGCTTTAATGATAAGGGAATTGGTCTTGATTGAGGTGAAAAAAGAGTAGATAGTAGGTTTTCTAGATTTGGTGTGTCAGATTTGGAACGGTTAATATCAATAAATATTATTGGTCCCCAAAAAAAAGCATGATGAACTGAAACGGCCCACCTACTTCTTATGACTTTTTTTCCTTAGCCAAAAAAAAGGAACCATAGGGGATTTTTGTCATAGCATTGAAACTAATTCAAAACCATAGGGGATTTTTTTCTTCCCATTGAGGCGTTCTTTTAGGAGCCAGGAATTTAGGTATTAGGCTGTTAATGCTAAAAGGAGGCGGGAAATGTTGAAGAGGAATAAGGAGTTTAATGGGGACGATTTAAAAAATAATAATATACTGTTAGTTGATGACGGGCAGCGCCGCCTTGTCTGGAGAGTCTGTGCGAGACAACGATTTGACAAGCTTCGGGCGGAGGGTGTTCTTGCAGAGACACGAGCTCTCCAGTCTCGCCTAGACCTTTTACTGGCTTAGGGCGCTCTATGCAGCAGCAGGCAAGGGCACTTGCAGTCTTTTCTTGGTTTGGCCATGTCTGTTATCCGGTTACGGGAGTTCTTGATGTTGCCTCCGTGGTGGTTGTTACAGGGTCTCCTGTTATGCAGTGTCGTTGCGGCCAAGTGCTTCCTGCTCCCATGGAGTCCCGGACGGTGGTGGCGGTTACCCGCAGCGCCTCCCGCGCGTGCGCTCTCTATTCTTCTTCGTTTTCCTCTCCTTCGCTTGTTCGTGTGCTGGCGCTGCGGCAAGAGCTGCCAGTTCTCCAGGCTTACTCCATCGCCCCGTCTCCAACGTGCTTCTGGGCCTCCCGCATCCATGAAAAGCCCCGGAGATACGTCTTCCCCAGCCTCCACCCTGCCTCTCAGTAAGCATTCTCACAACCGCTTTTCTGCAGCATTAAACTATCAAGAACCCTACTTGACCACTTGATGAAATGCATTTTCATAAAAATAAAAGAATCAGGCACAACCACATTGTAGCATCCTGGAGTTGGCCTTAAGACTGTGCCCAATTATTTTACATTTTTAAAGATGCCATCATGAAGGAGACTCACGTGGCAAGGTTTGCCATTTGTCAAAAGGCCACATGATGTTTCTATAAAATGTCACCTTGACATTGGTTAAAAATCTGCACCTTCGTTTTGTTCACCCTTGGAGCGTGACGGTAGGTGCTACAGAAGCAACAGAGTCTCAATAGAAGCCAATCTTAAATGGGAATGGGTTTACCTAAAGATAGGTCCTACAGCTGACCGTGTCTCAATGGCTCATGCAATGGCCCCTTAGGTGATGAAGGTGGTAGCTTGGTGTCTGTGAGAAACCACTTGGGCCATCCTGCACCAAACCTAGTGATAAATCCCTAGTGTAGGATGCTGAATCTTGATCAATGTGCCATCGATGGTCGTGGGAGCCCACTATGTGCACCCTCTATTTGGGGGCAAGCTAATCCTACTTGAAGGGGTCCTAGTAAACTGTAGCTGGCCATGACTACCCACAACAAAATCAAGAGGGGGGTGGCCTTTCGATACGGAAGATCGCCAAATGGATGTAAAGCCAGGAGAAGATGTCCGCGCCACGGGTTTGAGGGGGAGGGAAGGGGTGCTGTGTGCACCCCTGGTGAACTGACACCTTAAATGGGAACTTGGCTATGTGCAAAGGAGCAGAGCACAGATATCCCCCGAACCCAAGGAGCTGAAAAGCCCATCAGGAGTAGGGTGTCCTCAAGAAAAGAAGCCCAATCCACATTGTTGTAGGCGTTCTTGAAGTTGAGGAGGAGGACCACCAAGTCCTTCCAGTGAATTTGGGCCCTTGCAGTCACCTCTCAAAATGCAAAAAAATGTTAATCTAGGATACTCCCATCTCGGATCAAACCTATCTGCATCCCATGGATAAGGCTTATGAGATGTAACTGCAAGTGGCGGCTAATAGGTTTGGCGAGGATTTTGTAAGTGGTGCTGAGAAGGGTGATGTGACACTAGTGTCGCACCTCAAGGTGGTCGCCCCCCCCTCTTTGGGTGGGGATCAAGTGGATCAGACCCTTAACAAGGTGCTTGCGGAGGGAATCTATGACCATGACTTGGCCTTTATAAGGTCTTTCTATAGCATGCAACTTCTATGATCGTGTATGATCTTGTAATGCACAGCAAGACCTTCTATATACCTTTATGTTAGTGAGCATGAAGCAATTCACTTTTATCTTTATTCACAGGAGAGCGAGCTGAAGAGAGAGAATGTAGAGAACATTGGATTGGGTCCCAATCTGAAAGAGTGTACACAGCGGAAGCATACAAGCACTAGAGTGTGCTAAGAGAGAGTGCAAGAGAGAGAGTGCAAGAGAGAGAGAGATATGAAGCAATTATGCTGAATATACTGCAGTGAAACAGTCCCAAGCAAGAGACATAAAAGGTCTTATAAGTGAGGGATACAAAATGAAGACTAGACAATGAATAAAGAGAGAGGCAAGCCCACCTATATATAGGTAAAGAGGGCTGGCCGACTGGGCACCATGTAGTTGGTCGATTGGACATGAAGTACCTGACCTAGGAAAAATGCCAGAAAAATATGGAAAAAATAGAGTGGTCAGCCCACAACCAAGGGCCATGACAAGGGACCAAAAGGAATCCAAATATGAGCAGAAACTGGGGATGAATGTGGTAACACCCCCTCTCAGCACTAGGTGTTGAACAAACTCCGAGAAGCCGAAGATGAGGAGCCAAGGAAGCTTGAGAAACCGGCTTGGTGAATAAATCTACTGCACTCTCTGCCAAAGGACAATACTACAAACACAAATCTCCAACAAGAACCCGTTCACGAACATAGTGATATTGAGTCTCGATGTGTTTCGTACGAGCATGAAACACAAGGTTCTTGGCGATGGCAATGCAACTTTGGTTGTCACACCAAAGAAGAGTAGATCCGGTATGAGGAAAGCCAAGTTCTCCCAATAATCTCCGCAACCAAATCGCCTCACATGCAGCATAACAAACTGCTCGATACTTTGCTTTTGTAGAGGAAAGTGCCACAGTAGGTTGCTTTTTATTGCTCCATGAAATGGCTCGAGACCCAAGTGAAAAAACACAACCAGTGGTCAAACGCCGAGTATCTGGATGTCGAGCCCAATCTAAATTAGACCATCCAAGAAGAGTGCACCCTTGGCCATAGAAGATGCCAAAGTCAAAAGTACCACGCAAGTATAGAAGAACTCCAAGAGCACACCGCCAATGCTGCTGATGGGATTTGGAGATGAAAGAACTCAATAAACTGACTGCAAGGAGGGTGATCTGGGGGTGTACGCAAGGAGTCGATGGGCATCAAGGGTGGCCGGGGATGGTGTGTGCAGAAGCCGACAGACAGTCGATGGGAATATGTATTTTGAATGTTGGGGGTGCGCGAGTTTGAATTGGGCGAAAGAAGCGGCAACAGTGGGGGTGGTGTGCAAGGTGAAATTGTGGGATGCACACAATTATGATTATTTGTGAATGTTGGGGGTGCACAAGTTTGAATTGGGTGAAGGAAGCGGCAGCAGTGGGGATGGTGCGCAAGGTGAAATTGTGGGGTTGTGCACAATTATGAAAAAAAAATAAAATATTGGGGGTGCGCGAGTTGGGGGTTCATAAGTGAAACAGTTCGGGTGCGGAAGTTGGGGGTGCGCAAGGGGAGAGGTGGCAAAGTTTGGGTCCCCAAATTGGAATGGGTGAAAGTGTGGGGTCCCCAAGGTAGATGGCCCAAGGGGGGTAGGGTGCTCGTTTTTTGGTTTATTTTTATATATTTTTTTTGAGAGTGCGCAAGGTGGGTATTGGGGTGCACGAGGGGGATACGGGGCGAAGGGGGTATGCCCAAGGGGAATATGTGGCGAACGGGGGTAGCCAGGTAGTGTGGGGGTGTGCAGAGGGAATAAGGGAAGGAAGGAGGATGCGGATGCACGAAAAAGAGGCATGGAGTGCGCAAGTGTGTAGGGTTTGCACTGGATGGGATGCGCAAAAGGGGTGCGGGGATGAATGGGATGGGGATGCACGGGATGTGCAAGGGGGTCCATGTGGGGATGCACGAGGGGGTCCACGGTGAGGAGATGGGGATGCACAGAAGTGTGGGGATGCATGGAAGTGCGGGGATGCATGGGGCATTGGGGTGGGGATGCACGAGATGCACGGATGGGGATGCATGGGGCATTGGGGTGGGGATGCATGAGGGGGTCCGTGGTGAGAAGATGGGGATGCACAAAAGTGCGGGGATGCATGAGATGGGGATGCACGAGATGGGGATGCACGGAAGTGCGGGGATGCATGAGATGGGGATGCACGAGATGGGGATGCACAAGGGGGATGCACGGAAGTGGGGGGATGCATGAGATGCACGGATGGGGATGTACGTGGTGTGCAAGGGGGATGCATGAGATGCACGAATGGGGATGCACGAGGGGGTCCACACGGGGATGCATGAGATGCACGGATGGGGACGCACGAGGGGGTCCACGGTGAGAAGATGGGCATGCACGGGATGGGGATGCACAAGGGGGATGCATGGAAATGTGGGGATGCACGAGGTGCGGATGCACGAGGTGTGGGGATGCATGAAGTGTGGGGATGCACAAGTGGGATCCACGGTGCATAAAGTGGTATACACCCAAAGTAGTGGTTGTATTCCCAAAAAATAAAAAGCTGCACACCCAAGAGGTAAGGCGAGGATGGGAACAATGATGGGGCTGTCGAAATGTGGGCACGAGACCCCAAAGTGATGCACTTGGTTTTTTATTTTTTATTTATTTTTGGGTGTGCCACCTCATGTAAGGAAGGAAGGCAATGTCAGAATATGCAGCGGAGATGATGACAAAATCTGGGAACACAAGAGCAAAAGCAAAAACGCAGGCAGAAAAACAGCACAAGAGAGAGACAGATGTAGGCGTGTAACTCTGCTCTATATACACAAGAAGATCCCGAGGAATGATACAAATGAGGTATGGGGGCTGAGGACCTATATATACCCCCCTAGAGGGCAGTCGGCCAGCATAAGGAAAAGCCCACGATTGATAAAAAGGTCCACGACTGCATAAATGCAGTCGGCCAGCAATCTGGTGCCCAAAATTGATCAAAACCAGTCGGCCAGCAGCAAGAGTGCCCACGACTGATAAACATCCAGTCGGCCAGCACTGTACTGCTCTTGGCACCCTCTGGCAGCCCTCCCAAGCCTCAGAAAAATGGGAAAAAATAGGGGAAAAATGCGGAGAGTGGGGAAAAATGGGAAAACACCTCATAAGGGCGGGCACACCCACAACAAAGGCCCTCGTGTATAAAACTAGACAGGAGATGACTTCTAACAGGCAAGGGGGGATGGGGGGTTGAGGCGAGGATCCTAGGTGGCCGATACTGTGAGGATTATGTTGTTAATCCCTCATATTGTGTACTAATTACTACTTAAGTACTTAACTTAGAGAACAAGAGACTTCAAGAGAACACTTGAGAGAAGATTGAAATTGAATTGATTAAACTGAGTACAATAGGTCTCTTATATAGGAGATGAAGAGACACATTTGAAGAGGCATGTCCTTCGACGGAAGGACATGACCATAGACGAAAGGATACAACTTTAGGAGGCTAAGAGATGTGTCTATTCGATGTAGAGGCACAACCATTCATCAAGGGATACAACTATTCGTCGAAGGGATGTGGCTATTCGATGAAGAGGTACATCTTTTGGCGAAGAGTTGCAACCAGTCGAGGGTAGGGGTTCCCTTGGTTGGTTACTCTTTGCATCTGCAACAGGAATCAGCAATGAAGAGAGAATTTGATACATACATACGTCACAATCGTGACATTTCCCTCCCATTTAAAATAAAACCCATGTGTCAAATGATTGACATCCGTTTGTCAAAGAATTCCTAAAGAAGATTAGGGTACTGTTGCATGTCTTCATCTGTTTGCCAAGTGGAATCAGACTCATCCAAATTCATCCACTTCACAAGAAATTTTGTAGTCAACTTTCTTCTTGTTTCCTTCTGTCGCACGTCAAGAATCACTTCTGGAACAAGGATAATATGGTCATCTTCAATTTCTGGTACATATGAAGATAAGTCTGGAATAGGCGAATCTCCTTGAACATACTGTTTGAGCCAAGAAATGTGAAAAGTCGGATGAACCTTCCCCCATGAAGGTGGAAGTTCCAACTTGTAACTGACAACTGAATTTTTCTTAAGAATCTTGAAAGGCCCATAGAAGCGAGGTCGCAACTTTGGAAAAACCGACATCACTGTTTTGTATCGGTGAGGTGCACATACAACAAGACCAAATCTCCTTCTTGAAAATCTGCACGTTGACGATGCTTGTTGGCTTGTTTTTGATATTTTTGTTGCACATGGATCAATTTATCTCGAACTTGCACAAGCACATCTTGCATCTCCTGAACCAATTGATCTGCCAACGCCACTTTGTGTTGTAAAACAAAGTTTGTAGGCACAAGAGGAGTATGACCATATGCTGCTTGAAATGGAGTTAATCCAATTGCTGAATGATGGGAATTATTAGAAGCAAATTCCACGAGTGGCAAATAATCTTCCCATGATTTCAAACGGGATTGAATGTAATGTTGAATCATTTCTTCCAAAATCTGATTGGCTCTTTCAGTCTGTCCATCCGTTTGAGGATGATAGGTTGAACTGAACAACAAATTCGTGCCAAGAGATTTGAACAAAGACGTCCAAAAATGTCCAGTGAACTTTGGATCTCTGTCAGAGATGATGGTCTTCGGCAAACCATGCAATTTGAAGACATGTTGCACGAACAATGACGCCACATCTGAGGTTGAAGCAGCATTCTTGCAAGGAATGAAATGTGCCATTTTGGAAAATCGATCATCCACCACAAGAATCTGAGCATTGAGGCAAAGTGGTGATAAAATCCATACTGATACTGATACTTTCCCATCTCTCATTGGGAACTGGCAACGGTTGAAGTAACCCTTGAGGAAGTTGTCGAGAGGCTTTCATTATCTGACACGAATGACAAGCTTTGACAAATTTGATAACATCTTGCTGCATCTGAAGCCAGAAGTATGTAGCAGACAAAAGCCGATATGTTTTGTTGATACTAGGATGAGCAGCATAAGGAACTTCATGATGCTCTTGAATGAGAATCTTTCGCAATGAAGTATTGTGAGGCACATAAATGCGATCAGAAAAGAATAGCAATTCATCTATGATGGTGTAGGTTGTAAACATGTTCATTTTTGCAGGACTGGGATTAGAAGATTTGAGAGCACGGAACGCATCTCCAAAATCTCTATCAGTCAAATACTCATTTTTGAAACAAGCAGGGATTTCCATTTGCACATCTGTGATGGCAAAATTAGTGGCTCGAGGCATGCGGTCCAAAGCATTTGCAACCACATTCTGAAGACCAGGAACATACGGGATAGTCATGTGGAAATTAGCCAAGAATTCAACTCATCGGCCTTGTCGAGAGTTCATTAGGCTGAGTGAAAATGTACGTCAGAGATTGATGATCTGTATGTACAACTGAATCTGCTCCAAGAAGATAATGTCTCCAAGTCTGATAAGCATGCAAGATTGCGAAAAACTCCTTATCATACACAAGATACCTGCTTTGAATGGCTGAAAACTTCGTGCTGTCAAAAGCAATGACACGATCATTCTCCATTAAAACTCCACCAGAAGCACGATCTAAGGCATCTGTCATTACATCAAAGGGCTGGGTGGGATCTGCAATGGCCAAGACCGGGTTGTCGTCAAGGCATGCGTGAGATCATTGAAGGATTGCTCAGCTTCAAAAGACCACTGAAGTTTGTCCAGCTTTGTCAATTCTGTCAAAGGGCATCAATCTCTGAAAACCTATGCACCTTGTTGTGATAAAAAGTTAGCAAGTCCCAAGAAAGATTGAACATCTGAAATGGTGAGAGGCAAAGGCCAATCCACAATCGCCTGAATCTTTTAGGATCTATTGCAATCCCATTAGCAGAAACGATGTGACCAAGATATTCCACATGGTTCTTGAAAAATTCGCTCTTCTTCTTGTTGATGTACAGCACATTGGTGTGTAGTACTTCAAAGACAATCTGTAAATGCTCTTTGTGATTGACCATAGATCGGCTAAAAACCAGAATATCATCGAGATAAACGATCACAAACTTGTCCAAGTACGGTCCAAAAATTTCATTCATCAGGGTCATGAAAGTGGCCGGGGCATTGGTTAACCCAAAAGGTATGACCAAGATTTCATAATGGCCATATTTTGTCCGAAAGGCTGTCTTGTACTCATCACCATTACGGATACGAATTTGATGATAGCCGGACTTCAAATCAATCTTGGAAAACACCTTTGCACCAAGCAGCTGGTTGAACAACTCATCGATGCGAGACAAAGGGAATTTGTTCTTGATTGTCAGCTTGTTGAGAGCACGGTAATCAATGCAGAGCCGCATTGATCCATCCTTCTTTTTGACAAGCAAAACCGAGGTTTCGAAGGGACTTTTGCTGGGACAAATGTGACCTTTGTCTAGCAACTCCTGTAATTGCCTTTGTATCTCTTGAGATTCAGAGTAAGAAACACAGTATGGAGCTCGGGTTGGAGGAGGTTGACCTGGGATAAGATCAATCGGGTGATCCACAGGACGACGAGGAGGCAATGTCGTCAAAAGATCATTCGGAAACAGATCCTGAAAAGGCCTGAAGAAGGGTTGCTCCAAGTAAGCAGTTGTTGATGACGAGGCTTGAGATTGCTCACTAGTTTCTGCTTCAATTTCCCGTAACATGACCAAGGATGTTGTACAGTCACGTTTGCGGACGAGGCGTTTGACTTGCAGGGCAAAAACAACAGTGAAGGGTTTGGCACTGAAAAGGCCACGAAGTTCCAGCTCTCGACCATCATGGTATAACTGGATTGAATGAGAACGAAAGCTGATCACTGGATCATATCGATACAGCCAAGATTGTCCTAGTATCATGTCATAATGTGACAACGGCATCACTGAAAAATTAAGGTGATCTTGGTAATCTTGAATCTGGAACTGAAGCTGTTGCACCTTTTACAATTAAGGAAGGAATCATCGGCAAGCTCTACTTGAAAAGCATCCACAAAATGTCGGGTCTGTAGGCAAAGCTTGTGAACCAAAGAAGTGTCCACAAAATTAGTGGAACAACCACTGTCCACCAGCACATTGATGGGATGGTCGCCAATGAAACCCAGAAGACTGAGGACCTGCTTGGAAAGATTCATCGGAACAGGATTGGTACTTTGGCCATTAAGCATCACGGTACTGACAACTTCAGAAACGCGAACAGAGCAAGCTATTTGTTTGTTTTTGTCTTTCACAGGAGGCGGGTCATGATCAACATGGTGGCAACTGTCCACCTGAGAATTGCGCTGAGTGTTGGAGGGTTTAGGGCGCTGAGGACATTCATACCACTGGTGATCGCCAGAACAAATTGTATAGAGGCCTGGACGACTAGGTTGGGATGAAGTGGCAGTCCATGAAGAGTTTTGCTGTCCTGAAGAGGTTTCTCGCTTGAAGTTGCCAGTGGGGCTGTTGAGCTCATTCATGCAGACATCGTTCAAATCTCATTGGGACGTAGGATTGCGGATCTTGCGGTATCTGCAGAGTACGAAGGATCTTGGACTCTTCTCTACACAGGAGGGGGATTGATGGATAGAGTCCGACTCCAAGGTTGGAGTGACTCAGATCGGGGAGGAGATCTACTTCAGGTTACAGTTTTACCCTCGTCTCAGGAGCAATTTCTTGGAGTAGTAAGAGGCAGCCAACTATTGCCTTATCATTGACAAAGGCAGAGTATCGGATTGCTTGTGGTGCTGCTTTCGAGGTTGTGTGGTTGTGGAGGTTGCTTGGCGAGATTGGGTTTCCACAGAAGGAGCCCACAGTCATCCAGTGCAATAACCAGAGTTGTATAGCTATTGCTCTGAATCCATGCCCGGACCAAGCACATAGAGATACAATATCACTTTGTACGTGAGAAGATCTTGGCTGGTGACATCTTGCTACTTTATTGTTCGACGGAGGACAATGCGGCGGACCTCTTCACGAAGTCTCTATCTCAGGCTATGTTGTGGCGGCACTCCAGCTCCTTGGGGTTGGTTCCACATCCAAGAGCTGAGAGGGGGTGTTAGAAGTCATCTCCTGTCTATACAGTTACACCAGGGCCTTTGTTGTGGGTGTGCCCACCCAGATTAGGTGTTTTCTCATTTTTCCCCACTCCATATTTTTCCCTATTTTTTCCCTTTTTTTTTTGTTGTGGGAGGTTGTCCTGTGCATGTCGGCATACCTCTGTATGCGGGCCGACTGTAGTATGGTGTGCTCTGACACTGGCCGACTGCTCTTTGTCTTTTTATTGCTGGCCGACTTCACTCATGCTAGCCGACTAGAGATCTTGTAGTCGGGTGTCTACACAGGGTGTCGGTTGTCCCTACTACAGGCCGACTGCACATATGGGGCCATATAAAATGGCCCCATGGCCCCCCACTTGTTGTATCATAGATTCGGGATTTTCTTGTGTATCTAGAGCAGAGTTACACGCCTCTCTCTCTCTCTCCTTCTCCATTGCTGTATTTTTCGTATTTTTCTGTAGTGCACTTGCTCTTGTGTTCTCAGATTTTGTCATCATCTTCGTTGCATATTGTGACAGGTCCCGAGAGCCTTGACCGAGCGACCGGTCTCTTTTTCCACCTCAACTCTCCAATCACGAAAGTGTTGAAAAGCCTCATCCTTGGTCTTCAGAAAGAAAACCCAAGTATATCTAGAAAAGTCATCCACTATCACGAGCATGTACAACGCCTTACTCAAAAGACGCGGTACTCATAGGACCACATAAGTCTACATGAACAAGAGCAAGTGATGTCGAAGATCTGTGTGTCACCTCCTTCGGAAAGGCGGCTTGGTGTTGTTTCCCTTGTAAACAAGAGGAACAAGTAGAAGATGGAGCCTTGATGGTCGGTAAACCCTCAACCAACCCATCCTTTGAAGCTGATAGCTCAAATGGCCAAACCGAGCATGCCAAAGAGCAAAGAAGCACCAGAAGAAAGCAGAGCGGTCAACTTGTACAGACCACTATCTTGGACTCCTTGAGCCAAGATGCTACCAGTCGCCTTATCACGAATGGTAATCTCATAACGAGAGAAGATCACCTCTGCACCCTGAGCTGTAAGAGCACTCACTGACAAAAGGTTAAAAGCCAAATCTAGAATGTACAGAACATCAGAGAAGTACCTCTCGTCCTCGGAAGAGCGGAAGATGGTGGGGATGGTGCCATGTCCATGCATTGGCACGGAAGAAGAATCACCCAAGGTGATCTCGCATGATCTGGCAGTGAAGTCCTCGAACCAATCTCGATGGGGTGTCATGTGAGCAGTAGCACCGCTATCCACAATCCACGATCGTGACTGAGAAGTCACAAGAGCAAGTATACGACGAGTACCTGCTAATAGAAGAATGCCATCATCCTTCTTGGTCTAAGACACCGCTGTAGAGGAAGAGTTCTTTGCTGCTTCATCCCGCTTCTTGTGACATTGGGGCGATTTATGACCCTTCTTGCCACAATAATGACACTCAATGTCTTTGTTTTTAGAAGATGTGCTTTTGTCTTTATCCTTGTCGGTATCCTTGGAGTTCTTGTCAGAACCCCCTTTCCCTTTCTTTTGTTGATTCTTCCCTTTATCTCGCGGGCCATCAGAGGTGCCAGTCTGCTCCTCAAAGCGAGACTCAATCTGCATAATGGAGGGGAGAACTTCCTCCCAAGTAATTGGAACAAGACGAGGAGAAGAAACAAGAGACTGAAAATATGCATCAAACCTCTCTGGAAGCTTGGAGAGAAGCCGAATAGCCATGTCCTCTGCAGAGATGTCCTTGCCACAAACAGCAAGCTCGTCTTGGAGATCTTTCATCTTCGAGATGAAAGCAGATAAAGATGGAAAGGCAGAAACTGATAAGTTCATAAGTTGCTTTTCCAACGCCAAAATCCGACCCGGAGACTTAATCTCGTAGAGATGTGCAAAAGCCTTCCAAACTTCATGTGCAGCATCTGCCGTACGCACATGAGAGAGAACAAAATCTTGACAGTTCAACATCAGAAAGGAGAAAACACGATGATCATTTGCTTGCCAAATATCAATCTGTGCTTGAGTCACACTACCGGAAGGGTGGGAGGAGTGGCATTAGCCGGTGTAACAAGCTAATCCCAAAGATCCACGCCATGCAAGGCCGATTTCACCTTCACCTTCCACAAGGTGTAGTTGGAACCATCCAACTTTGTAGACTCAGAGAACATATGAAGAGTAGTCGGAGCAGCCATCACAAAAGCTTGGGCTCAATCTCAAAAATATGCACAATCTTAGAAGAAGAAGTGTCCTCCACAGGTACCAAGAGTGCCACCAAAGCCCGAACCACCACAATCCCCCTCTGCAAAAGGGAATGTCCACCGGAGAGGAAAACGCAGCCAAAGAGGGGCTGCTGTCCTGAAAAAACAGGCTGCCTAGATCCAAACTCTAAGTAGGATTGAAACGCTGATGAAAAAGTTACCTTCTGGCTGCAAGCGATGAAGCCAAACTGAAGGAGAACCAACCAGCAGAAGCTGTCCAGAAAACGCAGCAAGAAGAAGGCCGCAAATCTGTGAAAAACGCAGAGGATAAGGGGCTGTAAATAGGGCTAAATCTGGGGCAGCAGATGGAATCGCTGAACCGGGAGCAATGATACCATGAAAGAGTGCATAGAGCGGAAGCAATAGAGCACTAGAGTGTGCTGAATAGAGAGTGCAAGAGAGATAGAGATATGGAGCAACTATGCTGAATATACTGAAGCAATACAGTCCCAAGCAAGAGACACAAGCAGTCTCATAAGTGAGGGAGCAAAAGATATACAAGGCAAGATGAAAAAGTGAGAGGCCAGCCAACCTATTTATAGGTGGGAAGAGCTGGCCGACTGGAGTTACATATGCTGGCCGACTTGGAAAAAACCATAGTGGCTCTGTGAAAAATCCCAAAAAAATATGTAAAATAGGGGTGGCCAGCCCACAATCAAGGGCCATGCAAAAGGGACCAAAAGGACACCAGAAATGGGTAGAAACTGGGGATGAATGTGCTAACAGAGAGGTTTGTTGGCTTGTTTACTCGGCTTGTGAGCACGCCTTTGACAAATGTCACAAGATTGGGCATGAACCCAGCAATCCTTGAACATAGAGGGCCACCAGAGTCCTGAGTAAAAAAGCCGTTCAGCAGTGGTGTGACCAGGATATTGACCCCTAGATGGACTGTCATGAGCATCCTCCACAAGCGCGGAGACCTCGTGGGGGTTGACACACCGATGGAGGATACCATCCTGACCAGCTTTGTAGAGTCGGCCAGCCACCAGTTGAAATGGACGGCTTTTCAGCAAGAGGCGATGCTTGTCCTTGGGAGAGAGATTGGTAGGAAATTCGCCTGTGGACAAAAGAGCAACTACATCCCCATACCAAGCTGGCGCAGCATCTACCTTGAAAAGCACACTATTAGGAAGATCATCATGGATACTTGCAGGGGTGGCGGGCTCGCTGGAGTCAATGTGTGAGAGATGATCTGCCATCACATGGGGTTTGCCTGGCCGCAGAAGGATTTCAAAGTCGAACTCTTGGAATAAGAGGAGCCATCTCCACACTCGGCCCACCACTTGGGGTTCGTTGAGGAGGTACTTGAGAGCATGATGATCGGTGATGACTATGAAGTGCACGCCCAGTAAGTAGTGGCGAAACTTTTGACAGGCATACACTATGGCCAAAGCCTCGCTTTTGGTGGTGCTGTAGTTTCTTTCTGTAGTGTTGAGGAGGTGACTAGCATAGTAGATGGGCCGGTCAATCTGGTACTTCTCACCTGGTTGGGCTAGCATTGCACCCACGATAGTGAGGCTGGCATGTGTATGCACGTGAAATATGTTGGACCAATTGGGAGGTATGAGGATGGGTGCTTGTGTGAGACAATGCTTAAGATAGGAGAAAGTGGAGGACTCAGAGGTGGACCAGAGGAATGGGGTGGTGGGACTAACAAGGTGGGTGAGGGGTAGGGCAATGTCGGCATACATGCGGATGAAGCGATGGTGATAACTGGTGTGCCAACACCAAACTTGAGTGCCCTTAGGAGTGATGGGAGGGGGTGATCTCAAGATGGCAACTATCTTGTCGGGATCTGGGGCGAGGCCTTGGGCGGAGACTATGGGGCCGAAAAGTGTACCCTGCACAACTAAGAAGTGACATTTGAAGGGGTTGAGACGGAGATGAGAGGAGCGACACTTACCAAAGACTAAGGCTAATTGGTGGAGATGGTCAGCAAAGGCTTCCAGACACGTTGCAAGATGTGTGCCGGTGAAGTCATCCATGAATGCTCTGAGGAAGCTGGTGAGAAATTCCTAAAAGATGTTGGTGACGATGTGTTGGAAGGTGGCTGGAGCGTTGCACAACCCAAATGGCATTTTGTTGTAGAGGTAGGTGCCCCATTGGGTGACGAAGGCTGTTTTGACCAGTCATCCGGATGGATGGCCACCTGGTTGTAGCCACTGAAACCATCCATGAAACTGTAGAGAGCATGACCAGCTACATCTTCCAGCACCCTATCCATGAAGGGGATGGGGAATCCATCTTTGATTGTGGCCTTGTTGAGAGCACAAAAGTCAACACAGACCCGGATTTTGTTAGTCTTCTTCTTGGGGGTGACCACCATGGGGGAGAGCCACTCCCTGTGTTCCACTAGGGCAATGGTGCGAGCGGCCTCCATTTTCTAGAGTTCCACCTTCACGGCTTCTACATACTTGGGGATGAGTTTGTAGGCGTGGCCCCCGGATGGTCGGGTACCCTCTTGGAGAGGGATGGTGTGCACGCCTATGTCGGTTGGCACGTCGTCCAGATCCTAGTAGGTGCAGGCCTGCCCGAATCCGTGGCTCACTACTTGGAAGCTTTGACTCTTTCTCTAGTTGGTGCAGTAGCAGATCCAATTGCTTTCGGGCAGCTGGGCTAAATTGGAGCAGTTGGTAGAGTGACATCCCCACCTGCTTTCATTGAGGAGGTCAGCCAAGGAAGCTGTTGAAGGGTGTGGGGTGGGGATTCACATCAGCATGCCCAGTAGGGGACATGGGTGGAGCCTCCTGAAGATCTTTGATAGTTTGCAGAAAGGCGTGGTCTACCACATTATGAGAGATGTGTGAGGGGACTTCACCTTGCTCCGTTGATGGTTCTGGTTCTCCAAGGACCCGCGTTTGAGCACGAGTGACCACACTTATGGTGGGGTGCTCCACATGAGATGAGGGTGGTGGGTTGTTTGGGTGAGGGGACACTCCCAAGGTGAAGGATGGGTGAACTGGCACCGAGGAAGGGGTGTCTGCAACACTTCCCACAGAGACTAAGTGAGTGGCAGCTGGCGTTGGGGAAGGAAAGTCAATGGAGGCACCAGCTCGTTGCTTCGGGTAGTCCCGGGTGTAGTGATCCTTGGCCTTAGGGCAGTGATGGCACGGGGGTCTGTCTTCTGGATGAGGACATTGACCTTGGTAGTGACCATATTACCCACAACGGTAGCATAAAATGGGACGGTTACGAGGAGCAAGTGGGCGGGGGGTAGGGGTGACTGCAAGGGTGGTGGGTGTAGGCGGTGGTGGGGTGGGCATGAGGGGTGGAAGGTAAGGGTTAGGGGGTGAGGGTGGGTGTGGGTATGCAGGAATGGCGGGCGGGTAGACAGGTGTGGGTGTGGGGGTGAAGGATCTGGCGGGGGTGGGTGGCGGATGCTGATGCAATTGGCGGAAGCCCTTCAAATAGTAGCAATCCTTGTCCTCATGATCACCTTCCTCATAGAAAGAGCTGTACTTTCTCCGTGGGCATTCTCGGGGGGAGTGCCCGGGGGCTTGGCAAATGGCGCACCACACTGTCTTCTTTGCTTGTTGTAACCCCTTGAGTTCTTCGATCTCCTTCTTTAGCTGGGCTAGGGTGTTGTCTTCACTTTGCACCTTGTGAAGCTTCAGAGCGTCCAGCTCCCTTGTGAGTGTGGCCACAGGGTCAACAGGTGAGGACATGACTCCAGAGGCTGAAGAATTGTTGTCACGTTCAAACATCAAGCGAGCATTCTCTAGTTGAGAGGCCAGCTCTTGGAAGTCCAGTAAGGTGGTAGGTACAGGCCTGCTTTCCTTGATCTTTTGTTGGGTGGACTGGGGCAGGGCTTGCAGCGCCTATTGCTTGACCATAAAGTCACTCGGGTAGGTTGGCAGACGAGATACCAAGACCCTTGTTTGCGTCATCAGCTTAGACACGCTCTCCCCGGGCAAGAGTTGAAGTCTTCCCAAGTCTTGGAGAATGCGGTCTGCATAGTTCCCCGGCTTGAAGGTGCGAAGGAAGGTATCCCTCAAGGTGGGCCAGTCCATGAAATGGTCACTCACAATCTGACTAAACCACTTGTCAGCGGAGCTTTCTAGAGTGGATGGGAATAAAGCCAAGTAGGCATCCTCCCGCTTGAGACCACGGCTTTTGCACATAGAGATGAAGCACCGCACGTGGTCATCCCCATGTTCCGAGGTGGAACCCTTGAACATGGGAAACTTGATGTTAATCCGGCACAACACCATTGACAAGGGTTCTCGAACCGGAGGGTTGTTCTCGAGGTGACCTTGATTCATGGCGGCTATGGGTAGAGGGAGAGGAGCAGGAGCACTTTTTGGAGGCACAAAGTGGATTGGCCGCTTGCGGCGGCTGTAGCACTTGACAGAGAGGGGACTCTTGATGGGATTGATGGAAGGACTCCGTGAACGTGTATTGGGCATGCAGAGATGATGAACTATGACAGACTCAAAATTTTGGGAACTCCTGACTCACATGAGTCCCCGGTAGGATCGCCAAATTTTTAGTGTACTTGTAGCGGACTGGGATGCACGTCGTGTGTAGGCACACTAAATCACTAGGGTCCTCTCTTGGGCAGTATACCCTCAAGAGTTGGCACAAGCTAGGGAGATGGTGATCTCTCTGTCCCACTCCACTACGCACTCACATAGACTCAATAACGGAACACCACACGAGATACCTAAGTGACATACATGCAACACAAGATAGAAGTAGGCAATAGTTGGGACATCACAAGACCATGTATTGCATTGGGGATTCCCCTCGGTACACCACAGTCTCTCTATATACAATGGGCGTGGCCCCTTGGGCTATTATGAGCCAAGTGCTAAAAGTGGTCATTGACAGATGCCGTTGAGTAGGTGAGAGCGCCGAGCACAAGTAGGTGACAGATGCCGTTGGAGTGGGTGAGAGGCGTCGATGAGTAGGTGGGCACCGCTTTGTCGGTCAAGTGGGTAGCCAAACTTGGAAGTGGGGTCGCCGGAGATTCCCACTTTGTGTGGCTGGTGGTTGGTCTTGTGGGCACCCTTGAGGTTCACGAACTTTGGGATGCCTGATCTTGGAGGTGCCTGATCTTGGGGTTCACACAGTGAGGATGCAGACTTGGGGATGCCCGATCTTGGGGGTGCTTGATCTTGGGGTTCACACAGTGAGGATGCCGACTTGGGGATACTCGATCTTGGGGTTCACACAGTGAGGATGCTGACTTGGGGATGCCGGATCTTGGGGGTTACAGAGGATGCCGGCTTGGGGATGCCTGATCTTGGGAGTTCACACAATGAGAATGTCGACTTGGGGATATTGACATACGTAGAAATTGATGGGGAGTTTTATGCTTGCTCTAAAGTAGACGTGAGTATCTCCTAGTTGTGTGAAAACACAATCTTTGTTTAGTCTTAGATGAGAATTGGACATGGGAGATCTTGTGGTTGGAATTTTGTACTGGAAGTACATGGCACTAGGACTTGTTTGTGCATTGAGTGGAGTAGTGTTGCCGACAACTAAAGTAGGATGCCATTTGGTATGACATTTAAGTTGTGCTGTGGGTCTGTGCTAGGATTGTTATGGTATAGCTTGTTGCACTATAAGACTGGATGTCCTATTGGGATACAACTCTTGGACGAGAGTTGGATTGACAGTAAGGACTTTGATCTTTGTACTAGGGTCTACAAGAGGAGTCTTACACTGGCCAAGGTTAGAGGCAGTAAATTGAGCAGATGCTATGGATGGATGTCCGGATTTGGGGGTTCGCTTACATAGGTTTGTCTCCTTATACATTCACGAGGATGTGAATTGAACAGGAGGGAAGTATGTTGCATCTTGACAGGCCTAGGGTTAGGGCTAGGGATGTGAACTAACCAAGAGTAGGGTTAGTTCTTAGCGAATGTGTGGGGACTTGGAGGGTCCACACATAGGCTAAGGATGCTAGCAAGATGAGCCTAGATTGGCTAAGAGCTTATAATTAATACCCTAGGGCTAATAATAGCTAAAACCTTATAAATAAATTAGGAAAGCTTATAAATAAAGCAAGGGCCAATAATAGCCAGGTTATTGCTATATAAGTGACTTTGGGGGTGCTTATGAGTTGTTGAGGCATCCATGCGGTACACAAGAGGGCTACCAGGGGCGCGCAAGACCTCATGATTGTGGAACTGCAAGGTGGGTGGTTCAGCCTAGTGGTATGGGACGTGGGTCGCTAGGCTAGGGCCATTGGTACCAAACAGGCTCGTGGGGGCAATCATTCCTTGGCTCAGGGGTGAGTTCTTAGCTTAGGAGGATGTTTTTCATGAAGATTAGAGGCAATACCCCTTAGTTATCACTAAACTTTCTAGCCATTTTTGGCATCATCAGCTGCATGACAGCTATCATCCCTTTTCATTTTTTTTTCCAAGAGCTATTTGTTCATCTATAGTCGATGTTATCTTTGAGTAGTTTAGGAATGTTTATATGAGTAAACATGCTGTGTGGTACTGGACAGGAAGCAGTTTTGCAGATTCTTTAGAGCTGCACATGCACGTGCATTAAGCGGAGGTCAAAGCTCCAAGTCAAAAAGTAAACGACTTCAAGCTGAAACAAATGAATGTTTGGACTGGTGGGAGAAGGTAAGAGAGGGAGGGGGAGCTATGTAAAGCATTGCCAACTGAAGAGGGATTCAATCTTTTTTTAATATCGATCACATATTGGCATCGTTAGCATATCTGCATGGAATTTTTGCTTGCTAATAGAAAATGGAACAATTGAGCAAACCAGCTGCAAAGGAGTTGACAAAGAGGCTGAATTACACGAATTTGCTTGGACTCGACGACAACCTAAAAAACGGCAGGTGCAGTTGCAATAGTCGTTAGAGTTATCATCTTATCTCGTTTCTAGCTAAGCCTTGTGGTAAATGCAGGTGTATTTGATTACTCTTTGTCTCAAAAAAGCTCTCATTATTTGGTTATATGTTTTTCTTTTCCAAGAATGGCATTTGTGCTGATTTTGGACATTGGCAGAACAGCTTTAGAGAAGGGTCTCTCAATGGCGAACTTCTTGAAGTGAAAGCGAAGTACCCTCGTGAAGTGTTGCTTTGCAGGGTATGCTTAAATCAACACTTCTTGTTTCATTTAAGTTGGCATGTCAAGTAGCTGTTTCTAGTGTTAGCACTGGCATACCTTTGCTTGAAGTGTTCTCTAGCACAGGTGTTTTGCTGCTTACAGTAGACTTGGGGTTAGGTACACTTTATACTTGGTGGAGAGGAGATGGAGAAAACTGGAGATACACAGTAATTCTTGATTATTACAGGTGATAAGTTATCAAGCAGATAGGCATACATCAGCTAATCAATCTTCTTCCACTTAGAAAGGTGGTACCTTACCTTGAAGGCTGTGAATGTATGAAGGATGCTGATGAGAGGTTGATAGTGGCACTTGGCTTGGTGGTGGGTTTTCTTTTGAAATAGGGGGTGAGAGGATTAAGGAGAAAATCAGCTCACTGTAGATATAAATATTGTGGGAACAAATGAGCAAGAAGGAAACAAATATTTTCTTTTGAATTGTACATATAATTTGCTGATTATTCTCTTTACAGTTAATTTACACCACGCATCAACCTGATTGGTGTTTATGAATCTTTGTTTGGGGTGTAGGTGGGGGAGTTCTATGAAGCAGTCGGTTTTGATGCTTGTGTTCTTGTAGAGTATGCATCTCTTAATCCCATGTCTGGGTTGCGAAGTGACACAGTACCAAGAGCTGGCTGCCCTGTCATGGTAAGGCAACACCTTCTCTAAGAGTCTTCCTTTTCTCTTATAAAGAAGAGATCTGGTAGTCCCTATTTTACCCACAAGCTTATTTGCCTCATAGTACGTTATTTTGATCACTTAAATGAATTGGGTAACTTCTGGATATCATTGGTTGAGCTTTCTTTGCTGCCTTCAAACATTTGAAGCTCTATGCCGATCACAGAATTTG
Source organism: Cibotium barometz (assembly GCF_041138505.1). NCBI lineage: Eukaryota > Viridiplantae > Streptophyta > Polypodiopsida > Cyatheales > Cibotiaceae > Cibotium > Cibotium barometz. Next base: position 6,129,585 of record NC_141089.1, on the reverse strand, counting down.
CGGCAGACATTGGATGCTCTCACGTCATCTGGCTTTTCAGTGGTAAGCATCATATATGGATGAGATTGTGAAGCTTATACATCTGGCTGTTTGTTTCCAAATTTTTCTAGATATGAGCCACTTACATGCTCATCAACCACTATTTGCACCTTGATGACAGGTTGTAATTGTGAACAGAAAATGGTGATTTTTTTTCCACTTCTGATAATGGATTCAAGCTATGTAAGTTTTTGCTTAGATTGGCGTTGTTTTTCTCAGTGTGTCTATGAGGAAATCAAAGCTCCCAGTCAAGGGCGGCAACGCAAAGATCGTTTTATCTCAGGGTATCATAAGATTTTGTAAAGAGAGCAATTTTATCTCTTAGTTGCTGTGTTCTGCACTTCAATCAATTATTGCCTTGTAATTCTTGAAATATTTTTGATGGCTTTCAGTCATGCACATCCTGGAAGTCCTTATGTATATGGTTTAGCGGAAGCAAACATCGACTTGGATGTGTCAGAAGAAGTTTTTGTGGTTGGTATGCACGGCCTCATTTCTTCATGCAAATCGTGAATTGTGGTTTGGTTGCAAAATGATCATATGTTAAAAAGTCTGCTGTTGCTGCCACAGGTATATCAAAATCTGCACGTGGTTATTGCCTGGTCTCTGTCTCAGAAATGATGAGAACATTCTCGGTAGAAGACGGGCTAACTGAGGAGGCAGTGGTTGCAAAACTCAGGGCAAAAACTTGCTATTATTTTTTCATTCATCGGTCCTTGCGAGATGATTCTTCAGGTACTCAACAAGGAGGTGAAAGAATGTGAGAACAGATAATTTTTAATCCTCCTGTGATGGAGTGAGTGGTAGGGTTTGTAGTATGGGAAGATATGCCTCCTGTAAGCTGAGAGTGCTGATAGCTATTGCAGGAGTGGTTAGATGGGGTGAGTATGGCGAGGGCGGCTTGGTGTGGGCAGAATGCAAGGGTAAATCATGCGAGTGGTTTGATCATGATCCTGTATCACAAGTCATCTCAAAGGTAAATAGAGTGTGGTTAACCAAATGTAGCAATTGGTTTCTGTACCTCTGTTTGAGAGAACTACTACATGCTTCCAAACTTGGTGTGTCTTGACTTTGTTTTTCAACGTTAGTAAGTGTATCACAAAGGTAAATAGAGTGTGGTTAACCAAATGTAGCAATTGGTTTCTGTACCTCTGTTTGAGAGAACTACTACATGCTTCCAAACTTGGTGTGGCTTGACTTTGTTTTTCAACGTTAGTCAGTGCACATTATATCGCAAGAAACACAATTTTTATCACCAAAAACCAGGCTGGAACCCTATGTGACAAAGTGCTAAAAACACATACAAGCCAGATAATGTGAAAGTGATTCACCTACAAGGAAATGTCATTGTAAGAATCATCACATCACCAACACCATGCAGGCTTAGAGTTCAGGCAGAAGCAGAAAGATTACCCTTTTCTTCTGGCAGATCACCCATGGTGTGTGTTTCCTCTTCACCAGTAAAGAGTAGTTTTAGGTGCATGTTACAGGCCCACATTGTCCCTGACGTTTAGTACTTTTAGAGACCGTACCCACAATTGCATATGGGATGTGTAGAAGCTCAGGGTATCACAAATATTTCAGTTCTCATATCTTGTATCAGAAGATGGCCATCCTGCATCACTTGGAGGTTAGTTGCATGGCTTCTTGATTCATGCCAATACCTTCAGAGCGGTTGCTCTATATGCTACTTGTGGAGTGTACATATTACAAACCTGGTGCAGGTCTCAGATTCTCTCTCTGAGCCATGTCACTCGGTACTGGACTTAGATTGGAATTATAATGAATTTGACAGCTTGGCAGGTTTGTTTGCCATATGCATGGATGCCACTCAGACTTCTCCTATGCAGGCCATTTGTCATAATTGTTATTTCAAGCCTTTTACATTTAATTACTTTGTTAATCAATTGATTATTACATGAACTATGATAACCCATGCGACGGATTTTACTAACAAACACATCTACTCATCAAGGGACATGCCGCTTCTAAAAAGTTTCATTCAAGTATCACACCTTCCAAGAGGCATGGCTTGATTGTAACCTTCCCCCCTTTTTTTTAAGTGAGCCCCCCCGCATCAATACAATAAGACATCTTGCTTTCTGCTAAACACTTTGTAATTTCAGCATTGACTCTTAATCATGTCCAATTAAATACCTAAGACTAGCAATAGTCTCAGAGCAAAGAAGCTCCACTTGTGAATGTCCACACGTGAGAGGATATGCCTACAGGTTGAATGACTTAGAGAAGAAAAGAATCATGATAAGCAGAGATATTGTGTTTGTTGAAAATGACAGCCCCTTTGGTCAGTTAAACAATGAAATTCCACTTGATATTCACCATTGGAGATCAAAATTAGCAGCCATGTATGATGCGAAAAATAGAGCAAGAAAAAGGACAAGCGCCTGAGTATACCATTTCAGAAACGCTTGAACAGCTTAGTTTGGGGGATGGTATTGAATCTGAAAGTGAAGTACAGCAAGCTGTTTTGGATAAACAACCAGGGCAGCAGACACCAGTGAAGAGGGATAGAGTTCCTAGATGGTACTTGAAGGTGCTTGAAGACTCAAAGGTTAAAGATTTGCCTGAAAGTAGCTCAAAGAGGGTTATTAAGGTAGCGAAGAAGGGGCCAAGCCCTTATATGTAAGAACTTGGATGTGCCTAATACTTTCAAGGAGGCAGAAAAATCAGAAAGATTTAATGTAATGAGAATATGATGCCATTGTGAACTTGTAGACCTACCAGCAAGTAAGAATATTGTTGGATGCAAATGGATTCGTAGGGTAAAATATAAGGCAGATGGCGGCATAGACAAGCACAAAGCAAGGCTTGTTGCAAAAGGATTTTGTAGATGAAACCTTTGCACCTGAAGCAAAGTACAACACTGAAAATGGTGATTGCATTAGCTGCATAAAATGCTTGGATACTTCATCAGGTGGATGTTAAGCGAGCCTTCCTTTTTCCCCCCCCCAAACTAGTGTTACACCCAAGATCCTCCGGTAGTCACCATTTTTCACTCTCCATAGGTGCAGGTGCCTGTAGGCGCATTTTATCTCCCCACCCATAGGCGCATTTTATCTGCCCGTTAAGCGAGCCTTATTAAATGGTGACTTACAGGAAGAAGCATATATGTAGCAGCCACCATGAATTGTTTAGCCAAGACAAGAGAATGAAGCTTGCGGGTTGATCAAATTTCAATATGGACTCAAACGGGCACCGAGGTCTTTGTATACCGGTGTTGACAGTTTCTTTGGTAGCATATTGTTATATATCTAACACTAATCCTTGGTATAAGGTCCTAATCTGGTCAGGGTTGGGGAGCCTTGGGAGTACGGGAAGGCCACAAGTAGGTTATAGGTGAGTAGGGTTCATTATCAGTGACAATCCATGGTTATTGGCCATTTATAGCTGGAGTTATTTATAGCGACGGCGGTCATTATATAAATGACTTATGGGTAATTGTGATTCATTCAGACATAGAGTTGGTTGATGGTCTATGTTTGGACGAGACTCCTGCCATGGACATGGCGGTTCACAGGTGGTCTTGCTGAAGGTATGGCGCTAGGGTTGACTGGCTTAGCATGTGGGGAGTGGAACCCTAGCCCCTTAGGATAGGCTTTGGTGGTATGGCGCTAGGGTTGACTGGCTTGGCATGTGGGGAGTGGAACCCTATCCCCTGATCATCTTGTCCAGGTATCTCTCGGTCATTGTGCTTTTGTTGATTTGCAAATCTGGTTAAGTGTTGTGTTCTGAGGGTTGCATGAGGGAACTTGTGTGGATTTTGTGCACAGAGAAATGAAATGAAATGATATATTAACGTCTCTAAGAGGCCATAATGGCCTATGAGACCAAAACTCAGGTATGCATGATGGGCTGCTATGCCAATGGGCCTATTGGAAATCGTGAAACCCCGCACATCAGGTATCAATGAAGGAGATCCCATCAAGTAGTCCACTGTGCTCGCTCCCCCTTAGAGTTCCAGTGTGTGAGAGCATCTGATCCTTGCCATCTCGATAAGCCATTGTATATGACCAACCCATGTGCACTCCCGAGTGTGAGAAAATGCCTGCCATAATCTGTAATCTCCCCCTCATCCTGTGCTGATCTCTGCAACCCTATATCCTCTGCGGTGATCTCCCGGTACATAGCCTCTTGAGTATCATACAACTCTGTCTGCTCTGTGCCTGTACGTGCATTAAAGTCTCCCAATAGTAATATGTCTCCCATGTTGGCAAACCTCATGATATCATCATATAGTGGTATATAGGGCGACTCTCTTGATGGTGCAAACCTGGAGTGGGCTGGGGGAAAGTAGCATACTGCCACATATAGCTCGCGGAGCCCCTTTCTGCATATTCGGACCCACATCTACCTCGCATCTGCATCTCTACGTACCACATGTATTTTGTCACGAAGCTCCTCCCTGAAAAGTATTGCCACTCCTCTAGATCCTCTGGTGCCTCCCACTGTGTGTGGCTGAGGGCGGAACACTGATTCCCATCTATAACCCCGCACGTCAGGAAGCCTCTTGTTTGTGCACTGATGGGTCTCTGTATACATAGCAATATCACTGTGTCTGAAAGTATCCTCAAAGTATTCTGCATTTGTTCTAAGGGCTCCATTGCAATTCCACACCGTGAATCGCAAGGTCTCTTTGGTTGCGCACCGTCAGGCGGGCCCTCTCCGTAATGATGACTCGGCCATCTCTATATACCGCCCATTTCCCCTCTTTCCTTGCCTCAAGCACACGTGGCATGTGTTACTTCCGGTGTGCTATCTGGGTCCTCATCCAAATAAATCTTTTCCCCCTTAAGGGCCATCCTTTTGGAGAGGAAGGCCGCCTTCTTCTCCAAGTCACCAAACTTGATGATCAATATCTTTGCCCTGGTTTCATCTCTGCCTACTTGCCATGCTCCGGTAATGGGTACATCAGTGGCTCCAATTTTTGTTGCAAGAGCTTTTGCATCCTCTTGGGGATTTCCCTTATCTTCCCACCCAACTACACGTACATGTAAGGCACGTGCCCGTCTCTTGGCTTCCTCTTCCAATGTAGCATTCATCACCTCTACTTTATTGACTGGTGTATCCTTCTGTTTTTTAACTACTTCAATCCATGGGTTGACTTCCTCAATTTGTTTCTTTGTGGCAGTGGCAATTTCAGCCCATGAATGCATTTCCTTCTCACCTGCAGCCACTTTTGCCTTACATGATTCCAAAGTGTTTTGCATTTCTGTGATGTGTTTTTCGCGGTCAGCCATACATGTCTTCAAAGTGCCTTCGTACGATGCAACTGTTGTGCCAATCTCTCGGAGCATGTCATCCTTCCATTTCTGCATCTCTTTTTTCATTTCCGTGTGCATCAAGGCTTGGGCTAATTCCATTTCAACCCATACTTGGGCTTGCATTTCTCCCTTCAATTGGACATATATCTTGGGGATTTCCCTTATCTTCCCACCCTACTACACGTACATGTAAGGCAAGTGCCCGTCTCTTGGCTTCCTCTTCCAATGTAGCATTCATCACCTCTACTTTATTGATTGGTGTATCCTGCTGTTTTTTAACTACTTCAATCCATGGGTTGACTTCTCAATTTGTTTCTTTGTGGCAGTGGCAATTTCAGCCCATGAATGCATTTCCTTCTCACCTCCAGCCACTTTTGCCTTACATGATTTCAAAGTGTTTTGCATTTCTGTGATGTCTTTTTCGCGGTCAGCCATACATGTCTTCAAAGTGCCTTCGTACAATGCAACTGTTGTGCCAATCTCTTAGAGCATGTCATCCTTCCATTTCTGCATCTCTTTTTTCATTTCCGTGCGCATCAAGGCTTGGGCTAATTCCATCTCAACCCGTACTTGGGCTTGCATTTCTCCCTTCAATTGGACATATATCTCTTCCTTCAGCGTTTCGTATATCACTCTCCTTTGGGCATGCATCTGCTCGGTCCATTCCTTTTCAAGCTCCTGTCACATGGTGTTCATCTCTGTCCTTATGTGAAGTTGTAGCTCCTCATAAAGGGCCTAATCTTGTCGGGCCATCTTCGTAATCCTTCGTGAGCCAGGGGACATGATTCCTCCCCTCAGTCTTCTGCGCGGTAGGCATTTGGTGCCTTCGTGGGGGTGAAAGGTTGTCTCACCATCTTGTTCCCCCTCTAGGGGTTGAGACATGTTTTCCCCTACTACTTGCTGCCTTGGGGGCTGGATGTGCGGCCTCTCCCTTGCGTCCACACGTCAGGGCCTGCTGGGCTGTGCGCCGCCTTTGAAGTGGAAGAGGCGGCAAACTGCGGCTAGTGGCTACGTCTGGTGGCAACAACCACGATTGGTGCAAGCTAACCTGGCTGAAGGCAACGCTCCCGTCAGCCAACAAGCCAGTGTCTAAAGTAAGTGCGCTCAGCGGCCAGCAAAGTCGGCGCTCATCGAAGACTGTAGAATTATCAGCGCTGGGCGGCCAGCTTTCTTGGGTGGCCTCATCAAGGTGGCAACAGAACACGGCAACAAATACGCGGCGCCTGCAATGTTCAGTCAGTTAGCCGACTCGATTCCAGTGTCTCATGCTCTCACATTAGCCAAGAAAGAAATGAAATGATATATTAACGTCCTCAAAAGGCGAAAATGACCTATGAGACGAAAAAGGTTACAACAATTGGTGGATCTGATACATTGTCTGTGTAAGAAAAGCTAAAACAACTAAACAACTAACTGAAACTGAAACAACAACTATGAGGAAAAGTAAGGTACTAGGAGCTCCTGATGGATAACATATGGGAAGGAAAACTCCAGCAACAAAGGTAAGCATCATATACATCACTATCCAAAGATGTCTCTCATCGGTTGATGGCAGATATGCTCAATGTCCTCCATGGTGAGTACCCTGACTAGACGTCTCCCATGCCGTGCTAGTATGGTTCTGATCCTCTGTTGTAGTCTCCGCCGGTGTCGAGATGGGCCTCTCATCTTGGGGCGCCTGGACTGCTCCAGCTCTATAGCCCGATCAATCAGTGTACCTCTGGTGCGGCTATACTTTGGGGCTAGCTGCAATGCTTGCTGGCTTGACTGCTTAGTCTCTGGTCGAAAGAAGTCTGTAATCTGCCTCTGTAGGTGTCTCTCCCTCTTTGATCCGCTCCCTCTCAAGAGACCCTCTCTATGTCTACGTAGCTCCAGCAAGTATAATCTGAGGCATCTTTGATCCTGGTATCTCATGACTCTGGAAAGTGGTCCGAAACCCTCTCTGAACAGGCAGTGAAAACAGCCTCGTATCTCATAATATACTGGACAGTGACAAATCCTGGCCTCAGCTGGTACTCCTCTGAATCTGCCAGTCTCAATCTCTAGCTGGTGTGAGGATGTGCGCATCTAACTAATAGCACACCGTACCCCATGAGAAAGATGAGTATCCATGTAGCTGGGTCTAATCACAAACCCATCCTCCGTGAGCTGGAGAAGATGACCTCTATAGAAAGCCATCTTCGTACCAAGCTCGTGTGTTGGCTGTATCCATGTCCTTCTAGTGTCCAGTTGAGTCAAGTCTTGCCTGATAAGTCTGGTAATCTCTACCCGTGTGAGAAAGAAAGAAAGAAAGAAAGATTTTATTAACGTCTTCCAAAAGACCGAACTCGGCCTATGAGACAAATCAGTGTACCTGTGTGGGGTATCCTCTGTCATCCCAACAAAATGAAAAAGCTGAATCTGGGTGTGCAATAAGTACAATGCGTGGGGGAGGTGATGGAGCTCTACTACTAGGAGAATGCAAAGCTATATGCATGGAGTATACAATCATGATATGCAACCTAGCTAGCTCCATCCTGTACCATACTCGGGGTATAGAATGGTATACATCAATGAAGGGGGTGTCCACAGCTCCCTGAAGAACATGCCTGGGTTTGCTCTGAAGCGAGCCAGTCGCTCCGCACCCTCTGCGTGAAATTGAGCTCTGATCTTTGTCATCTCTCTCTGGTATAGGCGTGGTGTCCGAAAGCCAGGTGTCCTCTTTCTCCTGCGGGCTCTGAGTGTCTCTGCTCTCTGGAGAGTAATTCCCTGTTGTGTAGGGGCTGGGAGTGGGGTGGATCTCTGAAAAAATGTAGTAATCTGTGTCTATCGTCCCCCCTGTGGAGCTGTTTGAGCCTGTAATAATGTCTCTCTGTGACGCTGAATGTCTAGAATGAATCTCCCTAGTATGCGCTGGTCTGCTGCCTCAAAGATTTGGCGTAAGGAATGTGGCTCTCTGAATAAAATGGGATATCTCTCTCTGATGGTTGTATATGCTCTGCATCTGCATACATAATGCTCCTCACCCTCCACCTCCTCTCTGCACAATCTGCATACCCTCTCCTCTCGGGGGATCTGTGTTGCTCTGCCAGTCTCGATCTCCAATCGATGTGATGAGACTCTAAGCTGACCAATAGCTACTCGAGAGCCGTGTGGTAAAAAGCCCTCCATGTATCTAGGCCTCTCTATAAATCCATCATCAGTGATACTCATGAAGTGATCTCTGTAGTATAGCATCTTCGGTCGAAGAGGCTGTGTAAGTGATATCCATGTCTCTCGTGTATAGAGCTGCCATAGGTCCTGTCTCAATACTTTGTTCCTCTCACCATGAGAGAGACGGATATGTGGTGCATCCCTGTCATACTGGAATGGTGGTAGATGATCCATGTCTAGGCCATGCTGTGAGAACCAATGTGTGACCTGTGCATACCATGATCCTCTGTCTCCTACCTCAGCCAGCTGTCTAGATGCCTCAAAAGCTCTGTATGGTAATCTGTCCTGTGGCATCTCTTTGAATCTGTCTAGCAGGCATATAGTCTGGAATATGGCCTCTACCATCATAGGAGGCATAGCAAACTCTGCTCGAATAATGTCATGAGGTACTGACGGTTCGCTGTGTATCATGCGTGCCATTATGAGGGCCTGTGGTCTCTCTATCTGTGTCCACCAATGGGTAGCAAGTCCTGGCGCCCATACCGCTGCTCCATACATCAGTGCCGGTGTGACTAATGTGTCAAATAGCCACCCTTTCGTCCGGGGTTCCTGAAAATGCGCCTGGTGGCACTGTCTCTCTGGCATAGCCAATGTTGCATATCTTCGTGTCAATCTGGCTCTGGCTGCTGAACCCATGGTGAAGCGCGTGGCTGTTGCAGAGAAGGTAACCCCTAGGTACACGTATGATGTCACCACCTCCACTTGACGTCCTGCGAGAGTGAATGTTAGCTGACTCCTGCCTTGTCTCAATGTATGAAAGAACATAACCTTGGTTTTCCCAAGGTTCACAGTAAGACCCCTCTGTGTGCAGAAATCATCGAGTGCATGTAGATGCTGCTGGAGACCTCCTGGAGACTCAGACACTAATACAATATCATCAGCATAAAGCATAATATGTATTGAGGTGCCTGCTAGATCAACTCCATCTCCGCCTCCCCGTGTAATGAAGTCAGCCACCTCATCAATGTATAATCCAAATAGTAGCGTGGGGGAAAGTGGGCATCCTTGCTTCACACCAATGGTGCTAGCAATAGTCTCGGACATACCTCCTGGGCATCTGACTCGCCCAAAAAGCTGCTCATATAATGCATAGATGCCCCGTGTCATATCTGCTGGTATGCCAAGAGACTGCAGGCGCTGAAAGAGCCTCTCTCGTGGTACTGTGTCAAATGCCTTGCAAAAATCCACAAAGCAGCAATAGAGCTTTCTCTTCCTCACTCTGGCCTGATCAATCATACATCTCAAAGTGAATACATGGTCAGTGGTAGAGAAAGCTCTCTTGAAGCCTGCCTGCCCTGATGAGCGTAAACCTGTTCGCTTTGCGTATAAGCTAAGCTCTTGCTCCAACACTGCACCATAGAGTTTGGCCAACACGTGGCCAACCATAACCGTCCTGTAGTTGCTCGGATCGAGCATATCCCTTGTTTTGTGGATCGGCACAATGGTGTGCATCGTCCACTTCGCAGGCAAACCCTCTGCTAGTGCCCTGTTAAACAGGTGTGCAAGAAAAGGAGCCAAAGAATCTAGTGCATATATGAGATGCTCACCCTGTAGGCCCATATGGTCGGCGGCCCGTCCATGCTGTAGGCGGCGAATAGCTTCCTTTTGTTGGAAATAAGTGCACACTAGGTGTACTATTTCTCTAGTCTACATTTGTCTAGTCTCAGTTTTTGTCTTAAGTCTTGAGTGTGTGCCATGTGGCACCTCTATAATTGTCCCATAAGTCAGTCTACTCTATCTTGTACTTCTCACCTATATATTGTGGGTGTCACATCAATGAAAGTATCAATCTTGTGTCTTGTCTACACTCATCTCAAGGTATGTCTACGCTTTGTGTCTTCTTCTAGTCTTGCTTTCATTTCAGTTTCAGTTTCAGCTTTGTCTCTACCCCATTTTTCATAACATGGTATCAGAGCAGGTTTATCCTGGCTCCCCTCATCTTTGCCCTTGTTTCCTGTGAGCACAGTCGCTTGGTTCAGAACAGGCCGCCGCTTAGCTGGGTGCTGCCCCTGCTCTTGGTAGTCGACCTGCTGCTGTAGCGCCCAACAACTATCTGCCGCCACATTTTTGGGAGCTGCCTCACGTTTTTTTTTTGCATCTCACCGTTTCTATATGTTCGCTCCTGTCCTCTAGTATTGCACATGCAGCTTGTCATATCAGTAAGCAACCTGCCAGCCTGAACTTTCTGTCCGCCCACTTTCTTGCTGTCCGCCGTGTTCAGACTCATACAGCCCGCTGTACTGTTGCTGCTCTCCTTTGGCTGCCTTCTTCATCGACTCAAGGGTGCGCATCATCTAGAAGCAGCTGCAGATCGACTTTCCTCCTGTTAACGAGCTATTTGCTGCATTCAGTTCTGCCATCGCTTCCTCTTGAAGAGTCTACAAGGTACTGTGCATTGTCTCCTTCAGTTTGCTGGTCAGTCCTTTTCTTATCCTCATATCTGCAAACTGCTAGTTCCTCATGCTTCGATGGGCTGTCACATGCTATGGCCTTGACAAGTGGTGAGAGAGCCGGCTTCTAAAAACAGTTTGGATCTCTTCTTTCATTCATTTCTGCAATCTTGTAAGGGAATAGACACTGCCCTTGCATTTTAGCAAGAGGTAAGACCTTCCCACATGGCCTCTTCTACTCATTCTCTCATGTCTATCGACAAATTTAATGGGTCCAACTTTCATACTTGGCAAATCAAAATCAAGTGCCATCTTATGAAAGAAAGTCTTTGGGACGTTGTTCACCATGCTGCTCCCGAAGATTCCGACATTGAGCAAGTTATCACTTATGCTCCCACTGCCAAGAATGACAAAGCCTATGCTATCATCTTGCTCGGTCTTGGAGATGATTACATTAATCACATCTCCGACATACAATCTGCTTCTCGAGCATGGATCACTTTGGATACCCTTTTTGGACCCCGCTCTACTAAAAACTCTAAGATTGCACTTATGATCTCATTCTTTGATCTATATATGCAGGAGGGAGCTACTATAGCCTCTCATGTGAATTATTTTCGCAGTCTTATGGTTCAGCTTGCATCAGTGAAGTCCCCCACCTCCGAAGATATTGCTATTGCTGTGCTTCTCAAAAGCTTACCTGACACCTATGCTACTCTTGTCACTACCTTCAAGTATCACAATAATCCTACTCTTGAAGGTGTCATCAATGCTCTCCAAGAAGAGGAAAGAACTCAACAACAAAAGGTAACTGACACTGCATTTTTAGCAAAGAAAGGAAGTTCTAAGGTAAGAAAGCCTTGCACCCATTGTGGAAAAACTAATCATATGGAGAAGGACTGCTTCAAGGCTCATCCATGCACCATTTGTGGCCGTGATAATCACCGGGAGAAGGACTGCTACTCCAAAACCTCTACATCAGCCCCTGCATCTACCTCAGCCCATGTTGCTGCAGCATCTCCATCAGCAGATCTTGCTGTTCATTCCTCATATGATGAGGAGTGGGCTTTCTGATTACTTCATCTTTCTTGTCTACCACTTTGACCACCGATGATGTAGGTCAAGGGATTCTATGCCTTACTCATTCTGCTTTAGGACCTCTCTCTTGTCCCTACCCGAGAGGCAGAGATTGCCCTTGAGGAGGGGATGTCTTCAAGGTCCATCTGTTTGTCTACAGTCAGTCTTCTGTCTATCTAGTCTTGTCTGTCTGTCTATTTGTCTATCAATCTGACTGTGTCTTGTTTTAAATCCATCTTGTCCCTATCCTTGTGGACCCATATGAGGATATCACTTGAGGAGGGGTGTCTCAGGATCTTTGTCTGTCATGTCTTCTGTCTTGTCTCTCAGTCTAGAGGTCTTTATGTCTGTCTTCTAGACTTGTCTTTCTGTCTTCCTCCTAGTGTCCACTTAAGGAGGGTGTTGGAAATAAGTGCACACTAGGTGTACTATTTCTCTAGTCTACATTTGTCTAGTCTCAGTTTTTGTCTTAAGTCTTGAGTGTGTGCCATGTGGCACCTCTATAATTGTCCCATAAGTCAGTCTACTCTATCTTGTACTTCTCACCTATATATTGTGGGTGTCACATCAATGAAAGTATCAATCTTGTGTCTTGTCTACACTCATCTCAAGGTATGTCTACGCTTTGTGTCTTCTTCTAGTCTTACTTTCATTTCAGTTTCAGTTTCAGCTTTGTCTCTATCCCATTTTTCATAACACCTTTACCATCAAGTGGGTAAAGAAGCTAGTTGTGGTAGGTCGAGGCTCCTGTGTGGCTGAGGTATAGGTGGCTGCTGTGGGGCATGGTATAGGCCCTCTGCATATGTGTGCTATATGGGCTGTAATAGTATCCATAGGTGCCAGGGGATCCATGAGTAGGAGCCCATCCTCTACTCTGCCAGTGTATATGTCTGCCACGTCATGTGTGAAGTAGATGGTAGTGTGTGGCGTCGGTATGTGGGGGGCTGGTGATACTGGTGATCCGGCTAGTGAAAATGCCAAGTATGTATGATCTGCCCCAATCGGACGAGGTGGGATGGAGAATGAGGTGACAAGCTGTGATGCCTCCAAAGATTCCATAATGTAGTCCACCACCGTGCCTCCGGTCCGTGTATGACCCCCATGTGGGAAGTATGTCAGCCCTCTTGATCCCGGCTGCTGTAGCATCCCGTTATAAATAACGAGACGATGCCTGGCTCCCAACTCTAGTAAGTGGTCCCCATAATGTCCTCTATCTGGTCCAGTGTCCTCTGATGCCCGACTAGCCCCTATCTCCTCTGGATCCACAGGGTGGAGGATCTCCATGTCATCATAGTCATACACCTTACACTGTCTGCTTTGTGTGTGGGCATTGAAGTCACCCGTAAGAAATACTTCCCCTAGTGTAGAATAATGCATAATCTCCTCTGGCAGACAACTGTATGGTGAGGCTCCTGTCTCCTCTTGTGGCATGTCCTCTGTAATGACATAGGAGGATCCTGACGGAGGAAAGTAACATAGGGCTATGTATATAACCCTGTCCTGTGAGAGCTGTAAGCTGATCCACATGTATCTGGCCTCTGGATCCTGTGCTACCACTCTCAGTCTCCCCTGTAGCTCCCGTCTGAATAGAATTGCTACTCCCCCCGACCCTCTCGAGGTACTTGGCGTGTGGTCCTCCTGTATGCTGACTCCCACTGGAATCCCTCTACTCGAGGTAGTCCTCTCTCTGGGCTCTGATGTGTCTATGTCAGAAGTATGATGCCTCTCCCCACCATAACATGCTCCAGTTGTCCAAGCTGCACCCATAGTGAACCAATACAGTTCCATACTGCCATGTGTATCTCTGTCAGTGGCCTGGTCTGTGTCCCATAGGCCGCAAACCGCTAATCCATGGGCCGGCCATCAATGATGACCCGACCATCTCGATAGAAGGCCTTCTTGCCTTCTCTCCTCGCGTGTAAGACTCGTGGCATGCAAGCTCTCCTATGCTCTAGCTGCATCCTCGTGAGATCATCATCCAAGGAAATAGGAGCTCCCTCTAAGCCTCGTAGTATGACCCTCTTCCTCATGAAGGTGATCCTCTCCGTCTCTCCTGCAAACTGTAGGATGAGGGCTCGCTTGCATGTTGAGTCTTTCCCGGCTCTCCATGCTTTGGTGAAGGGGAGAGGGTCCTCTTCCCTCTAGCCTAGCTTCATGCATAGAAGCTGTGCATCTTTCTCGGGAGTGGAGTTGGGTGTCTCGGCTATACCTGTGATTCGAATGTTGAGGCGGCGGGCATGCCTCATCTTCTCCTCCTCAATGGTGGTGTGAATGATTTGATGTTCGTCCCTTTGAGTCTCCTCCCTCACTTCTTTGCGGATGTTCTTCTTCACCACCTCAACCCATCCTGACTGCTTGGCTTCGAGTTTTCCCTCCATGTCCGTTGTGATCTCCTTGGAGATCTCAACTTTGATGGCCGTGAGAGTGTTCTCATTGATCTCCCCTTCTTCCTTCTCGGTGTTCTTGACGGTTACCAGTTCCACTTTCAATGCACTCACCTCCTCCTTGAGTGCTGTGTTCTCTTGTTCAAGGCCCGTGACCCGTGCTTCGAGGGCCATGATGTGCCGATGGCCCGATGTAGTTTGTTCTCCACCTCATTGAGGTTGGAATCGGATGTCTTCTTATTCTCCTTGATTAGTGCCTTCATTGCCGTCTCGAGGGCCTCGAGTTTCTTTTGGAGACTCGGGGCCATTCCTCGAGATTGAGGAGAAAGAGAGAGTTATGTTGCTGCCTTGGGGGCTTGAGCAAGGGTGGGTGGGAACCCAGCATATTGCCAGCAGTACTAGCCGTCAGTGGCGAGCAGAGAGGGCGGAAGCAAACAGGGAACAGCGAAGGCGGCGGTGAGCAAGGGCGGCCCAGGGAGAAGGTGGCGGCGACAGTAGCGAACAGAGGAACAACGAAGGCGGCGGTGAGCAGGGGCGGCCCGGCGGCGACAGTAGCGAACAGAGGAGAGGGCGGCGAACAAAGCAGAGGGCGGCGAACAGAGGAGAGGGCGGCGAATAGGGGCGAAACAGCGAACAGAGGGAGGGTGCATCCAGGGAGATTAAATGATATATTGACGTCTCTAAGAGGCAATAAAGGCCTGGGCGACCAAAATTGAGAGTACATCTAAAGTTGGTGTCTCATCAAAGAGAACAACCAAATGAAACTGAAAAGTACAATAAACTAACCGTCTTATAGCTATAAGAACTGTAAGTAAGACTCGTAGATGATATTAAGTAGAAAATACTGGAAAATGTATATCAAGTAGATCCATGTATGTTGATCAATTTAAGTGCTGTCTTCTCCTCAGATCAAATATCTCCGCCATGGGGCTATCTAGAATGGAGAGGTCGTAGAAGCGAGGGCCTCCAATGCCGAACAATAATGGCTTTGATCTGGCAATGGTGAGGATGTCGTGGTCGGGATCTTGGTGGGCGTGGCCGACGAGCACGACATAAGACGACTGCTCTATCAGTGGTGACTCCCTGGGAGCATGGCTGGTGCCATGATGGCCCGATGGAGGAGGTATTAGGAGGTGTGTGGGCTGGGCTGTTGGTGCTGGTGTTGAAGAAATCTGTCAGGGTCCTCTGTCTAGGTACATCATGGCTCGGTCTCCTGTTTGCCTAGAGTCTCTCTGTGTCTCCTGAGCTCAAGTAGGAACAATCCCAAGCATCTTTGATCCTCAAACTCCATGACCTTGCATAACGGCCCAAAACCCTCTCGGAAGAGGCCGCGATATGTCCCTCGGATCTCATAATATACTGTACATCGGCAAATGTAGTGCTCCTCTGTCTTTGCCTCCTGGTAGCATAGCTGATAAATATGGTCATCCGAGATCTGATGCGCATATCGCCCTGTCTCAATCCGCAGTTGGTGTGATGAGGTCCGGATCTGTCCAATGGCACAACGTATCCCATGTGATAGGTGTACATCCATGTACGTTGGGCGGGTAATAAAACCATCTTGTGAGAGAGGTAGAAAATGGCTCTTGTAATGGGCCATTTTCGTGCCTAAGGGCTCAAGGGGACTAGTGCATGTCCTCTCTGTGTCCACTCTGACCATATCCATCCTAATCATGCGGTTCTGCTCTGAGCGGGTGAGATTCAAAAATGGACAATCGAGGCTGTACTGAAATGGTGGTAGTGCGTCTATCCTCAAATCATGTAGGTCAAACCATGATCTTAGCTGAGCATACCAGCAATGAGTATCTCCATCCTCTGCCAACCGTATGGATGAGGTCAAGGCCAATCGGGAGTACCTTTGTTGAGGGAGTTCCCATAGCCGCTGTAAAAAGGTAACTACCTGGAATAGGGCTTCAGTCACTACTGGTGCAGCACCCAGCTCAACCCGAACAATCTCATGTGGTACCGATGATTTGCTCTGAATCATGCAGGCAATCATCATAATCAGTGGTCTCTCCATTTGCCTCCATCCCTCATCCGTCCCTCTCTGAGATATGTGATGTATGCTGGGCTCCCAAATTGGAGCTCCGTACAAGAGGGTCAGTGTGAAGTGTGTATCAAATAGCCGCAATTTGGTGCGCGGCTCCTGAAACTTTATGTCTGCACACTGCCTCTCAAGTGCCCCCAAGGCTGGATGCCCTCCAGCTAATCTAGCTGCTGTTGCCTGCTTCAGGGAGAAATGCGGTCCTGTGAAAGTAACTCCCAAGTAGACATATGACCTGATGTACTCAACCGGCTCCCCTCGGAAAGTGAACTGATACTCTGATCTCGTCACCCATGCCTATGTGGTGTTAAACACCATAACCTTGGTTTTCCCAAGTTTCACTGTCAGATTTCTATCCGCACAGAATGCCTGTAATGCATCCATATGTCTATGTAATCCCTCTCGAGAGTCTGAGATTAGAACAATATCATCCGCATATAACAAGATGGGTATCAACACCCCTGCCAGGCATGCCCCTGGGCCTCCCAATCTGTCTACATAATCGGAGACCACATCCATGTACAGTCCAAAGAGGGTGGGCGATAGCGGGCATCCCTGCTTCACCCCTATCGTGTTGGTCACCCTATCAGATAGTCCGCTTGGAGCTGGGACTTTGGCTGTCTCACAGACTCATACAAAGCATATATCCCCCACTGCATATCCTCAGGTACGTCAATGTCATGCAATCTATGCATAAGCCTGGCACGTGGTAAGGTATCGAAGGCTTTGGGGAAATCCACGAAGCAGCAATATATCCTCCTCTTTTGTGCCCTGTCCTCCTCAGTAAGTGCAGGAAGTGTTAGTATGTGATCCAAGGTAGTAAATCCTCTCCTGAAGCCGGCCTGTCCTTGTGCTCGATGACCATGCCTCTCTGCCCAGCGGCTCCGCTTCGACTCCAATATAGAGCCATATAGTTTGGCCATGTAATGACCAATCATGATTGTCCTATAGTTGCCTGGTACCATGGGGTCTCCACTCTTAAAGAGTGGTACAATGATATGCTCTGTCCAGCTTGCCGGGAAACCCTCACAAATGGCACAATTAAACACATGTACGATCAGCGGAGCCAGAGTATCGTGCATGCTCTCCAACTAGCTCTGTGCCTTTCCATTCTATAACCTGTCTATCGCATATAGCACCATCCTCATAGTAAAAAAGGTGCTGCTAGGTGGTCTAGCTCCCAGTGGAGGGGGGGTGGGTGGCTGTCCTGGTGCATCATATAGCTCTCTAGCATAAGCATGCCGTGCCTCAGGTGCAGTAATTGGACTACCAAGTTGTCTCTCTTGTAACATCTTCCATGCCCTCTTGCTGTCTTGCCACAGGAAGAGTTGGTAGATCTCCTCCTCTAGCTTAGCCAGGTAGGCTCGTTTCTTCCTCCGCACAAGATCAATGGCAATCTCACGTTGTAGCTGTGCCCGTGTCTCAAGGCCAACTGTTATGTGGGGCTGTGCTGCGGGGGGGGTGGGGGGTGCGTGTGTGAGGGATCATAGTGCAGGAAACACATATGAAGCGGATGCATGTAGTACACCTGCCAATCCTCTCGTAATCTCGTCCAGAGGGCTATGCGGGTCTAAACCAAACAGGCCATCAGATACTGTATCTCGATAAAGCCTAGCTGTCTCACGTGTAAATTGATATCTTGGGTACCTAGGTAGATGAGTGGTTGGCCCATCTCTCGGGGGTCTACCTACGAGTGTGAAACTCAGGTATGCATGATCGGCTGCTATGCCAATGGGCCGACTGGAAATCGTGAAACACCGCACATCAGGTATCAATGAAGGAGATCTCATCAGGTAGTCCACTGTGCTCACTCCTTCTTTAGAGTTCTAGTGTGTGAGATCATCTGATCCTTGCCATCTGAATAGGCCATTGTATATGACCAACCCATGTCCACTCCCGAGTGTGAGAAAATGCTTGCCATAATCTGTTATCTCCCCCTCATCCTGTGTTGATCTTTGCAACCCGACATCCTCTGCGGTGATCTCCCGGTACATAGCCTCTTGAGTTTCATACAGCTCTGTCTGCTCTGTGCTTGTACGTGCATTAAAGTCTCCCAATAGTAATATGTCTCCCATGCTGGCAAACCTCATGATATCATCATATAGTGGCGTGTAGGGCGACTCTCCTGATGGTGCAAACTTGGAGTGGGCTGGGGAAAGTAGCATACCGCCACATATAGCTCGCGGAGCCCCTCTCTGCGTACTTGGACCCACATGTACCCCGCATTTGCATCTCTATGTACGACATATATTTTGTCACGAAGCTCCTCCCTGAAAAGTATTGCCATTCCTCTAGATCCTCTGGTGCCTCCCACTGTGCGTGGCTGAGGGCGGAACACTGATTCCCATCTATAACCCCGCACGTCAGGAAGCCTCTTGTTTGTGCACTGATGGGTCTCTGTATACATAGCAATATCACTGTGTCTGAAAGTATCCTCAAAGTATTCTGCATTTGTTCTAAGGGCTCCATTGCAATTCCACAACGTGAATCGCAAGGTCTCTTTGGTTGCGCACCGTCAGGCGGGCCCCTCTCCATAATGATGACTCGGCCATCTCTGTATACCGCCCATTTCCCCTCTTTCCTTGCCTCAAGCACACGTGGCATGTGTTCCTTCCGGTGTGCTATCTGTGCTGGTGTAAGGTCCTCATCCAAATAAATCTTTTCCCCCTTAAGGGCCATCCTTTTGGAGAGGAAGGCCTTCTTCTCCAAGTCACCAAACCTGATGATCAATATCTTCGCCCTGGTTTCATCTTTGCCTACTCGCCATGCTCCAGTAATGGATACATCTGTGGCTCCAATTTTTGTTGCAAGAGCTTTTGCATCCTCTTGGGGATTTCCCTCATCTTCCCAACCAACTACGCGTACATGTAAGGCACGTGCCCGTCTCTTGGCTTCCTCTTCCAAAGTAGCATTCATCACCTCTACTTTATTGATTGGTTTATCCTTCTGCTTTTTAACTACTTCAATCCATGGGCTGACTTCCTCAATTTGTTTCTTTGTGGCACTGGCAATTTTGCCCATGAATGCATTTCCTTCTCACCTGCAGCCACTTTTGCCTTACATGATTCCAAAGTGTTTTTTGCGTTTGTGTGATGTCTTTTTCGCAGCCAGCCATACATGTCTTCAAAGTGCCTTCGTACGATGCAACTGTTGTGCCAATCTCTTGGAGCATGTCATCCTTCCATTTTTGCATCTCTTTTTTCATTTCCGCGTGCATCAAGGCTTGGGCTAATTGCATCTCAACCCGTACTTGGGCTTGCATTTCTCCCTTCAATTGGGCATATGTCTCTTCCTTAAGTGTTGCGTATATCACTTTATTTTGGGCATGTATCTGCTCAGTCCATTCCTTTTCAAGCTCGTGTCGCATGGTGTTAATCTTTGTCCTTATGTGCAGCTGTATCTCCTCATAAAGGGCCTCATCTTGTCGGGCCATCTTCGCAAGCCTTCGTGAGCCAGAGGACATGATCCCTTCCCTCAGTCTTTTGCGATATGCATTTGGTGCCTTCATGGGGGTGTGGAAGGTTGTCTTACCATCCTGTTCTCTCTCCTGGGATTGAGACATGTTTTCCCCTAGTTGCTGCCTTGGGGGCCTGGGCAAGGATGGGTGGGAAAACAGGGCTGAGCAGAGAGGCGTGCACAGAACATAACAGAACAGGGCGATTGCTTGCGCACATGCTAGAGTAGAGAGGTGCGCAGGTGGGCGCGCACAGAGCAGAGCAGAGAGGCGGGCAGAGGCGCTCAGGTCATCTCAGCAGGTGCTCAGCATTCGCGAGAGAGAAATGAAATGAAATGAAATAGATATATTAACGTCTCGAAGAGGCCATAATGGCCTATGAGACCAAAACTGAGAGTACATCTGAAGTTTGTGTCTCATCAAAGAGAACAACCAAATGAAACTGAAAAGTACAATAAACTGACTGTCTTACAGTTATCAGAACTGTAAGTAAGACTCCTAGATGATACTGAGTAGAAAATACTGGAAAATGTATATCAAGTAGATCCATGTATGATGATCATTTGAAGTGCTGCCCTCTCGTCATATCAAATATCTCCGCCATGGGGCTGTCTAGAATGGAGAGGTTGTAGAAGTGAGGTAGGTGCCCCCGATCCCAAGCGATAATGGCTCTGATTTGGCCATTGTGAGGATGCTGTGGTCGGGATCTTGGTGGGCATGGTTGACGAGCACGACATAAGACGGCATGAGAGAGAGAGAGAGAGAGTGGGTGATAGCGAGAGCTGTTTTAGGGTTTCGAATTGCTGTCTGCCCCTGTTTTAGGGTTTCAAATTGCTCTCTTATTGCTGTTTTAGATTTTCAAACTACTGTTTTTGGCTGTTTTAGGGTTTTGGGCTGCTGTTTTAGGGTTTCGAATTGCTGTTTTAGGGTTTTGGGTTGCTGTTTTTAGGGTTTCAAACTGCTGTTTTAGGGTTTTAGGCTGCTGTTTTAGGATTTTGTATAGTTGTATTCTGTTGTTTTAGGCTTTCATCACAAAGAGAGAGAGAGGGAGAGATACGAAAAAGTGGGAGAGATGTCGACTCTCAATGAAGATTTCATTACCAAGACAGTGGTTGCTTTGGGTCCTAACATTGACAAAGGCGAGATAGAGGATGTACTTCGTGAGCTAGGCCTTTCTAAGAGGCCTAAATGTTTTGGTGGTGACAATAAAGATGAAGCTATGGTTGTGGCAACAACCCCGGACACAAATATGCCCTTGTTGGGTGATGGGTCGAACAATGTTTGTAATGATGCACAGGTGGATTGGGATCTCTTGTTGGATTTCGCGAATCCCCTTCTTCACGAATATGTGTAACATAATGAATCGAAGGCAGTGGCTATCCCTGAAGAGGATGTTTTGGAAGTGTCAATGGATACGCCCCGTGTTTTGTAGGTCTTGGCTGCTTTCCATGAGAACTGCAATTTTCTTTTTCATAGGGCGCTTTCCGCCAATGCATATGATCTGTTAGTGGTTGAAACTTGACTTCCCTTTTGCCAGCCAGATGTGGTAGATGAAATTTTTGATGGACCTAGGGGTTTTTTTGAAATTATGCTTAAAACGCCTAAAGCTCGCTAGGTGGTGCTTTAGAAAGTGCCTTTGTTTTTTGAGGGCCATTTGGTGCATGCTTTCCCATGGAGACCCTTGGCTGAGTTTCAGGAAATTCTCAAGCAGGAATGTCCCGTTTGGGTGGAGGTGGAGAATTGTCCTGCCATGTATTGGCCTCTGTTGCATGAGGCAATGCAATCTTTGGGAAAAGTTTTGGTTCCGCTCCGTTCTAGATTGCTAGCATCTTAGCTCAGGGAGTCCAGGATAGTGGCTTGTACATGTTGATTGTTTTGCTCTCTATTGGTTCTTCTTTGCTCTTCGGCATGCTTGCTTTGGCCATTTGAGTTATTAGCTTCTACAACGAGCTTCGAAGGATGGGTTGGTTGAGGTTTATTGACTATCAGAGGCTCCAACTTCTGTTTGTTCCTCTTGTTTACAACGGAAGCAACACCGAGCCGCCTTTCCGAAGGAGGCGACACATAGATCTTTGACATCACTTGCTCTTGTTTATACAGACTTATGTGGTCCTATGAGTACCGCGTCTTTGAGTAAGGCGTTGTACATACTCGTGATGGGGGATGACTTTTCCAGATATACTTGGGTGAGGCTTTTTAGCACTTTTGTGATTGGAGGGTTGAGGTCGAAAAAGAGACCGGTTCTTCGGTCAAGGCTCTCAAGACCGACAGAGGGGGTGAGTTTACATCCCAAGAGTTTTAGCAATATTGCAAGGATCATGGCATTCGAAGACAGCTTACTACAGCATATACTCCTTCACATAATGGAGTTGCAGAGAGAAAGAATAGGACCATCATGGAGATGGCGCGTGCTATGCCTAAGCATTCTTCATTACCTCGATGTTTCTGGGCTGAGGTGGCTTCTATTGTAGTCTATATTCAGAATAGGTCTTTCATCTGTTGCTTTTTCAGATAAAACTCCATACAAAGCTTTTCATGGCGAGAAGCCCTCTGTTGTTCATTTCCGGGTATTTGGTTGTTTGGCGTATGTACATGTGCCTAAGGAGCATCGCTCTAAGTTGGACTCGAAGTCTTAGCACATGACTTTTCTCGGATACATTTATGTGTCCAAGGCATATCGTTTGCAAAGTTGTTGTGAGCCATGATGTGGTGTTCGACGAGACCCCTACATCTTCAAGGGGGGGTGGTAAGCTTTTTCTTCCTCCGCCTCCGCCTTCTCCTCCTCCTCCCCTTGCTTCTGTTACACCTCTAGCTATAGATTCTTAGTTAGATGATGATGATGACTTTGCTCCTCCTTTGGCGAGCTCGAGCAGACCGGTGCGTGGATGGTATTTTCAGACAGTTCGTGATTCTGGGTTACAAGAGCTTCCTTTTGCTCCCCTGCGTGGTTCTCTCAGACGATCTTCCAGAGTTGTAGAGAAACAAATTCATGAGGGCAACATGTTTGTTAACTATGCTCTTATGTCCTCTATTATTCATGGTCCTTCTGATCCCACTTCTGTCGTGACGAGGCTCTTTCATATGAGCCTTGGGGTCGTGCTATGTAGGCAGAGTTGGATGCTATTGAACGGAATGGCACTTGGATTTTGGTGCCTAGGCCATAGTAGCGTAAGGTGATTGGTGTGCGATGGATCTTCAAAACGAAGTACCGAGTTTATGGCAGGTTGGACAAGCACAAGGCGAGGTTGGTTGCCAAGGGCTATGCTCGGCGCCTTGGAGTCGACATCGATGAGACCTTCGCTCCGACGGCCCAGATGACTACCATTCGAACCGTTCTTGCTCTTGCAGGACATCATAGATTGCTTGTATTCCAGATGGACGTCAAGTTGGCTTTCTCGAATGGAGAGCTTACATAGGAGTGTATGTTGATGAGCCGTGGGGATTTGAGGTTCCAGGTAGACATGGCCATTACGAGTTTCTCGTATTATCTTTTGGGCTCACAAATGCTCCTGCTACTTTTCAGCAAATGATGAATGATCTCTTTCGAGATTATTTGGGGGAATTCGTTGTAGTGTTCTTAGATGATATTTTAGTTTATAGCATGTTGAGCATCTTATGGTAGTCTTGGGGATAATGATTGTATAGTAAACTCTCTAAGTGTGAGTTCTTTTGTAAGGAACACACATACTTAGGTCATCGAATTTATCGAGATGGTATGAGTATTGATCTCGAGCGGATTTAGAAGGTGTTGGATTGGCTGGTTCCTTGGACAGTGAGACAACTGAAAAGATGCAAGGGAGAAGAGAGCTTGAGCTCTTGCAAGCGCACACACTTACACACTCACACAAACCCTAGAAGAGAGCACATAAGGTGAGAGGCTGAAAATTCTTCTTCACAAAAAAAAGAGGTCTACAAAGAAGATAAAGTGACTAACACACATAATAGAGTATATACAAGCAATCTATAATGTGAACACGCTAAGAGGAGTGGGTAGATGTGGACTAATCGATGTAGTCCAGCTGTAGAATCTTTGGCGAAGATATGTCGGTGCCAGTTACCAAACTCGCCAGTGATATAAATGTCAAACGGTCATGCAGGCGTCTCGTGAGTGTCCGCTCATGTTGAGCTTGATATCTCAACACTCCCCCTCAAGCTCAACTCCAGCTCATGTACTCCAAGCATATCTCAAAATCTGCGGAGCTTGTTAGCTCCCAAGGCCTTCGTGAAGATGTCAGCAACCTGATCCTGTGTGCTGGCGTAGACAAAGTCGATGTCACCTGGCAAGACTCTCTCCTTGATGAAGTGGTAATGTACCTCAATGTGTTTCATCCGCGCATGAAGAATTGGATTCCAGGCAAACTGTATACTGCTAAGATTGTCACAATGTATGAAAACCTCTCTCCACAAATCCCAAATCAACACACCTCTCCTCATGTAATCCCAAATCAACAAGTAGCTTGCGTAACCAGGCTACCTCACATGCTGCCATCGCAGCTCCTCTGTACTCTGCCTCTGTACTCGACAAGGCAACTGTGGGCTGCCATCGCAGCTCCTCTGTACTCTGCCTCTGTACTCGACAAGGCAACTGTGGGTTGCTTCTTATTGCTCCATGTTACAACAGCACTCTCCAATGAAAACATAAATTCATTGATAGATCTCCTGTCTGAGATGCTACTTGCCCAATCTGCATCTGTGTACCCATATAGCTCCAATGGTACACCTATTGCATAAAACAATGCATAATCAACAGTGGCCCTCAAATACTGAAGTTTACGTCGCACACTGTCAAGATGTGGTTTGCGCGAGACTTGCATAAACTGGCTCTCTAAACCAACAGTGTAGCTCAAATCTAGCCTGCTGATCGTGACATGTATCAAACTTCCCACTATCTTCTTGTACATAGTGGGATTCTCCAACACATAACCTGCATCCGCACTAAGCTTTTGCTATTTTGATCTAATGGCATCGAGATTGGCTTACAATCAGCCATCCCATACTTGGACAACATGTCCAATGCATACTATCTTTGCAACAACCAAATATCCTCAGGTGTGCGAATGATCTCAATTCCCAAAAAGTAGTGCAGATCTCCCAAATCCTTTATCTCATACTTCCTTTTGAGAAGACTTTTCTTATGCTCAATCTCATCCAAGTTGTCACTCCCAACAATAAGATTATCTACATAAAAATGGTGATGATCACAATACTCTTATCACTCTTACGCACATACAAAGAGTGATCTGCATCTGCCATATGAAAACCAATAGTGACAAGATACTCAACAATCTTGTCATGCCATGCTCGTGGAGCGTGCTTCAGTCCATACAAGGCCTTACGAAGCTTACACACATACTCTGGGTGAGCTGTATCCTCAAAACCTCGTGGTTGATCCATATACACCTCTTCTTGCAAGTCACCATGCAAGAATGCATTTTTTATATCCATCTGATGTAAAAACTAGCCTTTAGTTGTAGCCACTGCAATCACAACTCTCACAGTTGCTATCTTTGCAACTGGGGCAAATGTCTCCTCATAATCAGTCCCATGTGTCTACGCATATCCTTTGGCTACCAATCTAGCCTTGTACCTGCTTATGCTACCATCACTGTTATGTTTCACCTTGTACATCCACTTACAGCCAATAGCTTTCTTGCCTTCAAGCAATGGCACCAAATCCCAAGTCTCATTTCCATACAATGCATCCATCTCCTCATCCATAGCTTTCTCCCAACACACATTTCCAATAGCCTCATCAAAACATCTGGGTTCTACAACTCGAACAACTTTTGCCATATAAGCATAGTGATGTGCCACATAACCATCATAAGTCAACCTTTGCCATATAAGCATAGTGATGTGCCACATAACCATCATAAGTCAACCTTTGCAAAGGGTTTTTGGCTCTTCCAGATCTTCGTAACTCTACATTCATTGCTTCCATAACCTTCTTCACACCAGGTGTTCTCATTGTTGGAATCCCAAGCTCCTCATCAAGGCTCATCTCCGAGTCACTAGAATCTTCATCAACAAGAGAATGCCTTGTAGAAATATCAGGCATACCAAGGGGCTCAACCACTCTCTTTGCCTTTATGTGATGGTCACCATGAAACTCGTTTCGGTGGCTTTGAAACTCGTTTCACGTTTCAGTGTTGAAACGTTTCATGAGCACATTGAAACCATATCGTTTTATGTGGGGAAAAAGGTTGTGATTTTGTGTGCTTTTTAGCTTTTATAATTCTCTCTTTCCTTCTTTCATCCTATTTGTTCTTTTCTCTTCTCTTTTGTATGTCTTCTTTGTTTACTGATGATAAATATGCTAATATCATCTTATAAATATTGGCCAATACCTTCACATTTTATGTATATGATCGTTTCGGTCCAACGTTTCGTTGTCCACCTACTTGGTGTTGAAACATTTTGTTCCAAAATAAATTGTTTCAACATCATCTCGTTTCGATAGTGAAACGTTTCGCGGTGAGCTTGGTACCAACTACATTTTCAGGATTGGTATTATGACGTAGCCTGCCACTCCATGGTCTATCAACATAACCGTTGGATGAGGACTCTTCTGGTCCACTCAATGACTGTGATTGTTGACTTGCATTCTGTGCAACCATATTTCCACTTACATCAGTCCCAACAGCATTCTTTTCAGCAACATACCAGTTACACATCTCATCAAATGCAACATCCCTGCTTACTCTCAATTCATGTGTAGCAGGATTATACCATCTATATCTCTTTTGCTCAAGGGAATACCCAATAAACACACATTTTTTTGCTTTTGGATCTAGCTCGTTACGTAACTCATCAGCACATGCACATATGCAATATATTCGAAAACTTTCAAGTGAGACAAATTAGGTTTCTTGCCAGTAAACTTCTCCTCTGGCGTTACATCATATGTATGGTTGCAGTAGGAGTCCTGTTCATGATATAAACTGTTGTAGACACAATCTCAGTCCAATAGCTATGTGGCATATTCTTCTCAGCCATTAATGCTCGTGCTATCTCTGCAATGTGTTTATTCCATTTTGTTGCGGAGTGTATCTACATGTAAATTGTCTCTAAATGCTATTCTTTCGCAAGAATTCAGAGAACTCAGTGGAGAAGTATTCTCCTCCTCTATCTAACCTTAGGCACTTCACATGCTTTCCTGTCTGTTTTTCAGCCATAACTTTGAAATTTTGAAAATGAGTGAACACTTCACTCTTCTCCTTCATGAAGTACACCCACACTTTCCTTGTGTGGTCATCAATGAATGTTACGTAGTACTTGCAACCACCCATAGACATAGTCTTCACAGGACCCATACATCTGAATGCACAACATCTAGTACATTCTTGCTTACATTTTTGTCATGTGGAAATATATGTTTTGTTTGCTTTCTAAATTGACATGCTTCACAAACTTTCTGCATATCTTCAACTTTAAACTTAGGTAGTCCTGTCACAATTTGTTTAGTCTGCATAGACTTCATCCTTTGCACATTGACATGCCCAATTCTCTTATGTCAAATGTCTGTATCTGCAACAACTCCTGAATCATTTGCAAACATTGCAGCATTCACTTCAGGCATATTTACATTCAATGTAAACATTCTGTCCACTCTATTGCTTTTTGCAACCAACCTGCACTTATCTTTAAAGTCTTCTACATAACAGTCATCAAGATTAAATCGAACTTTTAACCCACTCTCAATCATCTGGCCAACAGAAACCAGATTCTTTGTAATGTTCGAAACATGAAGTACATTTACCATCCTGCATAGACAATGGCACATCTCTAACATGGGCAATCGGATAAGCAGTGTCATCTCATGTTTCAACAAAACCTGGTCTTTCAAGACGCTTCATTTCCTTGAACCACTCACCATGACTTGTCATGTGGTTCGAAGCACCTGAATCAACATACCATACATCATCCTTACATGTTGCTACATCATTTCTAGACACATCATTAACCGTATGTTGCATAACAAACCTCTCATTATCCTCATTATTTCTGCTAGAGGATGCACAGTTGTTTTGTTGCACTTTTCCATTTCGCATGTCACTTTGCTTCTTATAGCAATTTGCTTGTATATGCCCCGACTTACCACAGTAAAAACAGCATCGTGTATCATTATGCTACCTTGGTCAATTACCACGACCTCGTTGACTTCCTCTACCTCTAAATTGACCTCTTCAACATGTGTGTTGTTGCGAATCTTGGGACTGTTACTGCTGCTAACCATAATTCTGATTACCTGTTCGGCCACCACCTTGGTCATGTCCACGACCTCTACCTCGTTCTCTACCTGCACTTCTGTAGAAGGCCTGCTGCTCTGAACTGTTTTTGTTTTGTGAAGACTTTTGATCTTCACCTAAGTTTTTCTCTTCAATGATCAGCATTGATACCAAATCAGTGAAGTTAGGAATGTTCTCCCGAGTCTGAATAGACGTCTTGAACGCCTTGTATTGTGGCTCGAGATCACCTAGACACACTTCCACCTATCATTATCATCAATAGAAACACCAATTGATGCAAGGGATTTCATAATTTCCTTGACCTTCAAGGCATAATCATTCACAGACATATTCTTCTTCTCCACGGTATGAAGCTCATTCTTCAACTGAATCTTTATATGCCCAATCATGGTGTCATGTATACTAATAGAAAGCCAATACATGACATTCCTTGCTCCTTGAACTCTTTTACATCTGCAACAGTTGGATTAATATCCGGTATCACCGGTGCCTTCTCATGTTCACCTTTAATGTAATCCCAGCAATCTTTTTCCATCAGGAAATTGGTCAATTTAAACCTCTAAGCATCGAAGTTGTTCTTGTCAAGCTTCTTTGCAACAATCTGGTTTATTTCATCATTTGACATCTTGTCTGCAACACAATTTTATCAAAAACAGTACTCTTGTTTGACCTTCACAAACTGCTGTATTCTTTGCAGCAGTACTATACTGCACCCAAACTGTTACAATGAGTGGCCTCAATTTGCATACATGTATCCAATGGCAACTTTGAGATCTCTTTGCAGTACATAGTGTCTGCACAACAAATCGCCCTTCCTGCAGTTTCAAAAATAGAGTTTTGCAGAGAATCGAAACTTACTCGCAGTGGTGGGGGTGAACGTCTGCGAACTGAACAACGGAGTTCCAGACATGTCCAAAACGCGTTTTCGCTCCGAAACAATAGTCCAACGGACAAAATAGTTGCCTTGTAGCTCTGCTCCCGCGAAGAAAGCTCCTCAATCGGAGTTTGTTTGCCAGTACCTTCCGAAGAGTTCTCGACAAGGGTGTAGTAGCCAACACAAAGGGGGAAAAGTAGATGAAGCTCTTACCCTTGTACCGCTTCCTGTGCTTCTCTTGCTTGCTGCTCAGTCCTTAGCATGAACCAGGCTCTGATACCATGAAAATATGCAAGGGAGAAGAGAGCTTGAGCTCTTGCAAGCACACACACACACACTCACACAAACCTTAGAAGAGAGCACACAAGGTGAGAGGTTGAAAATTCTTCTTCCTATTCACACAACAAAAGAGGTCTACAAAGAAGATAAAGTGACTAACACACATAATAGAGTATATACAAGCGGTGCATAATGTGAACACGCTAAGAGTGGGTAGATGTGGACTAGTCGGTGTAGTCCAGCTGTAGAATCTTTAGCAAAGAAATGTCGGTGCCAGCTACCAAACCCGTCAGTGATATAAATGTCGAACGGTCATGCAAGCGCCTCGTGAGTGTTAGCTTATGTTGAGCTTGACATCTCAACAACTTTGAGTATCTTTGGGATTCACTATCTTTCTTAAAAAGTTAGTGAAGTATTATTCGAATCTGACTGTTCCTTTCACAAACCTCCTTAGAGGACAGGGACGAAAGTCTAAAAATCTTATTAATGGGAATGAGAAGCTTGAGGATGCTTTCCATACTCTTAAGCTTAAGTTGAAGGATGCACATATTTTGGCCTTACAAGATTCTGACAAACCATTTGTGGTTGAGACTGATGCCAGTGATTACGTGGTAAGGGTTGTCTTGTTCCAGGGGGGTCTACCTATGGCATTTGAAAGCAAGAAGCTCGATGATAGCTAGGTTAGGTGGCATACTTGGGAGAAAGAATTATATGCGGTTATACACGCATTGAAAATTTGGAGACATTATTTATATGGATCCAATATTCTTATCTTGACTGACCATGAGTTGATCAAGTACATCTGTGATAGACCTGAGTTGAGAGGGAGGAAGGCACGGTGGGTAGAGCTTACACAACACTTTTATATCGAGATTCAATATAGGAAGGGTAGTTTGAACCGGTTTGTTGATGCTTTGAGTTGGATTGGGGAGGTGAATATTAGTGCTGCAAAGTCCTCCAGCCATCAAACCCCTATAGTCAAGCATAAACATGGAATATTGAGACTGGCATCTAGCTCACCGCGCAACAGTAGAGCCATTTAGGCTCACCCACTTAACCCCACTTAAGATGCCTTACCCATAGGCTATGGTTAACCTAGCTTGAGGGTCTTAACCTTGGTTAGCCTTGGGCCGTAACATACTTAAGCCCTTAAGAACCATTGATGTCCTCGGCAATGAATCCGGGGAAACGACTCTTTAGTCTACACATTGACTCCCATGAGCACTCTTTACGCTTTCCCTTGCAACTTTTAGCTATTGTTGTAGTCTTGGTATAACAGTAATTTCTTGGTGCAGCAAGAGACAATCGATAGTGGCGTTGTCATTTGTAGAGGCTGAGCATATGGCAGACAACCATAGCTTCAGTTTGTAAGAGCATATGGCTTCAGGATACTTGATGATTTGGGATTTCAGAGGAACAGCTTCTTTGTGACAACGGAGTTGCTTTGCTTTAACAAAGAATCTAGTGTTCCATGCATATTGATATTCAGCATCATTGAGGCATAGAAATATAATGATGATTAACTGGGGGATTTGACTACGTATCATCATCATTCCATTTCAGCAGTCCATGTCATTAGCCATAAGTCATAGTTAATGTTGTTAGCTACAAGTCATGGATGATGTCACTAGTCATGAGATATATGATGATGTCGCAAGACTTGTGAGTCAAGCGTGTGTCTCTTGCTTAGTCCAAATGTCAAAAGTGTGTGAGACAAGTCACATCTTAAGGAGGTTAAGAAAACCTATATGAAGGGGTTATCCCCTCACTTGCAATCTATTCTAGCAAATTGCACATTTGGAAACTCAATAGAGTACTTGTCCTCTACAACTTGTGTTTCCTTCATTTATAGGGTTTCATGTTCTAAGGTCCTAGAAAAGGAAGGGTGGACTGGCTGGGCAAGAAGGGCATTGAGGAAAGTGCTGGGAGGGGAGACAGTGGACTGTTGGGCAGATGGGAAGTGCCAAGTGGTGTGACACAAGGCCTAGGGCTGCGCAAGAACGCTTGCCTAGGTAAGATTGAGGACGGAGGCAAAGATGTGTGTGGAGGCAGCCGAGCTGTTTCTTTGGGGTATGTGTGAAGAGGAAGGGGGAGTAGGGGTGATGTGGCAAGTCGTATGTGAGATATAGGCTTAAACTTGTTGCTCCCCAATCTTCAATAGAAAAAAACCATTGTTTGAATTTCTCAAGGTACTCTCTCATCATATTGCATCCACAACATTATGGTGGACCATTAGTATACCTAACATCACTTGTTTTTCTTTATAGGGTCTTTATGCTGATAGAGTATGTGTGCAATTTATGTCTAAGAATTGCAGGTGAAAAATCTTTATGATTTAGATTCCAAGGAGGAGTTCAGGGAGGTGATTTTTCCTTCCAAAGGGCGGCCCAAACCATTGTACGTGGGAACTGCTGCACAGATTGGTGCGTCACTTGATGATTCGGTTGAGTTGTTGAGAATTTTTTCTCTGAAGAAAGTTTTGGATCTTACTGCAAGTCCTTGACAAGTGTTTTCAGGTGTCCTACCAACTGTTGGGGTTCCAAGTTTGTTGAAAGTGCTTCTTCCAGCAGATTGCACAGGTCTTTGTCGTGTGTAAGTTCTCGCCTTGAAGAGATTCATGGAGCATGCTCTTTGCTACAAAATCTATGCTCTAGACATGCATCCCTGCATACGTGTGTGCATGCAAGGCACAGTCATTTTTATGCGTTTTCTGATGCTACAATTAGGGTTGACTCGTTGAGCAATTCTGCACCTATAAATTAACTTAAAGAGTTTGTGTGTGCAGTTAGCATTTATGAACTCAAATATGCTGGTAGTTTCTCCTTATGATCTTAATGTGTTTCCTTAGGATCTTTATTTATAGCCATGGCATTCTTATAGGAAGCCACAGATTTCCTCCTTTATTTGGGTTTCCCTTCATGGTGGTCTAGCCACCAATCAGTGGAGGTCTGTTACTGGTGCTTGCCCAGCATGCCCTAGATGTGCATGAGTTTCGGAGTTAGTTTACCATTGTTTATGGGAGTGCAGGGAAGCATAGAGGGTTTGGTCTGCACTCCCATAAACAATGGTAAACTAACTTGGTTGACACAGTCTGGGCCTCAGCTGAGGTTCGAGGGGACTGACAGGAGCTTGGCCATTATGGTTAGGCAAGGAGTTGCTTGGCAGTGTTGTCTTCAGGATTTGCCACTTTCACACTTTGTCCCTCCGGCACAGAGGTTAGACAATTCTTGGGAGCCTATTGCTAGCATCTCAGCCTGGAATATCTGGAAGGCTAGATGCACTGAGGCCATTGAGGGTACTATTGTTCTTGTTTCTCAGTGTCTTTGCAAGATTTGGAGTGATATTATTCACACCATTCTGGCTACCTGGGCCAGAATCCAGGGATCTTCGAGGGCTCTGGAGAGGAAGCGTGGCCAGTTTATGAGAGAGTGGGACATTGGTATCCTTTTCACATCCTCTCATTTGGGACCCTATTGGTAGCACAGGGCTCCTGATTGGTTGAGATCTCCACCTTGCTTGGTGTGAAATCTCCATTTTGTAAAATTTTACATACTTAATAGAAGTCTCCTTCTGAAAAAAAATAATAATCTTAGAACGGGTTCATGCAAAGCTTGAAACGGGTTTATGAAAAGCTTAAAACTCAAATATGCTGGTAGTTTCTTCTTATGATCATAATGTTTTTCCTTAGGATCTTTATTGATAGCCATGCAAAGCTTAAAACGGGTTTATGAAAATCCCTCGGTGATAGAAAGGCCTTGCTGTTCTTTTGGCTTTTATCCATGCAGGGATGACAGTGAACTTGTCGAGATAGGTCTTTGGAGCGAGCCACTCATGCCTATGTAGCTCTCATGTTCTAAAGTTCTCCTCTTGAAGAGGTTCACGGAGCATGCTCTCTGCTACAAAGTCTATGCTCTAGACATGCTTCTCTGCATACCTGTGTGCATGCAACACACAATCATTTTTATGTGTTTTTTGATGTTACAAATTTCTATTTTTTTTTCAAGGAAGAGACTTATATAAAGTATGAAAAAGGCATACAACAATCATGGCTATAAGACGGAATAGGGTTGAGCAATTCTGCATCTATAAATTAACTTAAAGAGTTGGTGTGTAGTTAGCATTCATGAACTCAAATATGTTGGTAATTTCTCCTTATGATCTTAATGTTTTTCCTTAAGATCTTTAAAGAGTTTGTGTGTAGTTAGCAATTTTTTTTTCCAGAAAGAGACTTCTATTAAGTATGAGAAAAACATACAACAATCACAACTATAATCCGAAAAAGAATAGAATCAGCCCAATATGTAAGGTGATTTCAACCACTGAGGAGCATCATGATGCCATGTAAGACCTGTGGTACTAGAGGAAAAGAAGATGCCATGGTCCCACTCCCGCATAAATATCATGTGCTTCGCCTGCGCAGAACGAGAGGGCCCCTGAATGCGAGTCCAAGTAGCCATAAGAGTATGGATGATATCACCTCATATAGTACTAATGCACTGAGACCCAAAAATTTGGACACCCTCAATAGCCTCCGTGCATCTAGCTCTCCGGATCTGCCATGCTGTAATACTAGCAACAATCTCCCAACTGGTGTCAATCCTCTGTCTGGGGGGTGTATAATCAGAGTGAGAAACATCCTGCAATAAACGATGTTGGGCAATACCTCTACGAATGAAAATAGCAGAATCTAGAATCTGTACCGTTGCTCTCATAAAAAAACTGCAGACCGGAATGGGAGAGCCAAGCAACTGCCCCCCAAGTCACATGCATGGCTCGGCCACTCAATTTGCCCATAAGTTGGGCTACAGAACCGCAAATTTGCTATGCAGTGTTGCATCCCCATAAACAATGTTGTACGGTCTCAGAATCTGTCGCACACCTAGGACATGAAGGTGTTACACCGAAAACCGATCTCCACTGATTGGTGGGGAGACCACCATGTAAGAATAACCAAAAGAAATAAGAGATCTGGCTCCTTCTGTACGAGTGCCAAAGTCTATGCCAATATCTGCGCTCTATCACTGGAGAAATATCATAGCTCTCCCAATGAGGCCTGAGAGTAGGGATCCTATGCATCTGTCAAGTGAGGAGAAGCTTGGCATTCCGGACAGTGAAGTTGAAAAAAGGAAGGCTTTTCAAAGGATCAAAGGCATCAATCTACTCCCACTCTCCTGGATCCCATTGAAGATATTTGATAGGACTGCCACCATATAACCACAACCACCAAGAGCCATGAGTCACTATCTGAGGAGAAGGGTCAATGAACCAATGCTTTCTCGAACGACCAACAACCCTCACTAGACTAAGCCTAGTATCTGGGATGATCTCCTCCATACTACATCTCCTCAATCTCCCTCCAAGCATGATAGAGTAAATGATGCAATCTGTAGCTCTCCTGGCCCGGGAGAGCAATGACCTGCAGAGGTATGCCTATCCTCGAAAAAAATCCCAGCTAACTCGGATGATAGTCTGCGTGAAAGGTCCCAGAAAGCCACTCATGTCGAATAGTTGCATCAATCTGATCAATACGAATGCGAGAGCCCCTAAGATGCTGAATGGATGCAGTTCTCCGATCCTCCGGAAGACTCTTAAAGATCTTCCAAGCAAGAACTGTGTATGCACATCTCTCCCATCCTGACCACTGCATATAACGAGATGCACCAAGTGGCCGACCAGCCTCATCCCTAATGAGCTTGTTCCACATTATACGTTGTCGGTAAGCCTCATCCAAAGACCTAGGAAGCCTTTGTCGCAAAAAAGATCTCGTGCTTCTCCATGCTCTGACAATGGCTGCAATAAGAGGAGAAGATGGTGCCATGATATCAGCCTCTATGAACAAAAAACGTGTGCTGGGCATCCAGTCTCTCTCGACCCTCGGTGTACATCCGGAAATCTGAGACAAGAAAAAATCCTTCCAAGCTTAGTGACCACAAGTTTGCAAAATAACGCCCTGTACTGAACATATAGATCGATAATATTCAAGCCCCCCTCTCGTTTGGACTGAATAACTGTGAGCCAAGCTACCCTGACACGTGTCTGAGGTGCCATCCAAACTCGACTTGAGAAAATTGCGGATCAATCTCCGCAATTGGCCAATGCACGCACGAGAGAGCACCAACAAGAGACAATAAACCAAGCTGAGGCAAGCAATACCTGATTAGCCACCAAAGCTCTGGAAGCTAAATCTAATCTCTTGGAGCTCCAATGGAGGAGCTTCTTCCGGATACTCATAAGTACCGGAGCAAACTGCTGTGCAGGAGAAATATCAATCCCAACTTGGCATCCCAAATATCTAGCAGTGCATCCTCTGCTGATCCAAGTAAAACCAAGCTCTGCACCCCAAGAAACTCTCGGTGAATCACTTACCCAAAAACCAACAGATTTGTGCCAATTAATGAGTGCCCTTGCTGCCAAACAGAACTCCTCTAGTGCTACCCGGAAGGAACATAAGCATATATGTGAAGCCTCCAAGAACATGGCTGTGTCATCAGCTAACTCAGAGTCAACCAATTCCTCTCGAATACGAAGAGGCAACCTCAATCTCGAAATATCAGCAGTGGAGCGGTGAAAGATGCTCATGGCCTTTGCAACTATGATATATAATAATGCGGCTAAAGGGCAGCCCTGCTGTACTGAGCGAGAAATTTGAAACTGCTCTTCTCTATCATCGGGAGCGAGCACTCTACTACTGTGGGCATCACGATACATGCATGAAACTCCCTTGATCCATCTCTGAGAGAAGCCCATATGGCTAAGAGTACCCTCAAGGAAGTCCCAATCCACTCTATCATAGGCCTTCTCAAAATCGAAGAGCACAATGGCTAAGGGTTGATTGCTCGCTTTAGCCCATTCGACGGCCTCCCAAAATGAGAAAATGTTATCAAAGATGCTCCTGTCGTGTAAGAATCCATTCTGAGTATCATGAATGACATCCTTCAAAATAGGCTGCAATTTGATGCTCACTGCCTTAGCAAGAATGTTATAGGCAGTCCCAAGTAAGGTGATAGGTCTCCACTGGCCAATCAATGTCTTATCCCCGCTCTTAGGAATAAGATAAACCCTTCAGTGAGAGAAGAGAACCTGTGTCCCACATCTCCTGCAGAGCCGATGTGATCTCAGCCCCAATCTCATCCCGAAAAGTAATGAAAAAAACAGCGGAGAGGCCATCCTCCCTTGGACACTTACCATGAGGTAAGGCATGAAGAGTATGACTGAACTCCTGCATAGAAAAAGGGGCATCGAGAGCGGCACACATCTCCCGAGTGATCAAATGTGGCAATGCATTCCAAACCTTCCTTTATGCCTTGTGTCTCAAATCAGAGTGCGGCTTAGCACTAAGAAGCTGGCGATAGAAATCAATGACAATCTGTCGAACCATGAGAGAATTTGAGTGAAGAGTGCCATGTGAATCCTTCAACTGCCTGACACTATCTCTGGCATGAGATGGGCCGTGAGTAGCAAAGAAATGTTTGTTACATCTGCCACCCATCTGTGTCCAAAAGGATTCTTGGGCATGGAAACGGTACTCCACGTGCTGCTCAAGAGAGTGATGAAGTTTTGCCCTAACGGTACATAAAGAATCTGCAACCCATTGAGCATGAGGATGTTTCTCATGCTCTTTCTGCAAGGCAGCCAATCTACGTCTAATAGCCCTTTTTAAATCCAAGGCCTCTTGCCTCTTAGATAGGGCACATGTGATAAAAGTCACTAATATCATAGAGAGAAGAGGCCAAGGTTTAAGAGGCCTGTAAGAAATCATGAGACCTCCAAATATCAAGCATACGACGCGATAGCTCTGCATCTGAAAACAAATGATCAGGGATGTGTACATGGGGTGCTGATCCATGGCAATTCAGATCTGTAATAGATAAAACCACTGGGCAATGATCCGATTTAGAGGTGCCTATAGCAATAAAAGTATGCCCACCTCTGTCAAACACCCAATGATCCACATAAAATCTGTCGAACCGTGCATAGATACATCCTGCATTTCTTCTCCTGTTAGACCATGAATAAAGAAGAGTGGATGGACTCCTCAAAATGTCATCCTCATGCCAACAATCTCTGCCGCGAATGGAGAGTATAAACCTCTCCCAAGACGCTCTTTCAAGAGGATGCACCAAGCCCTCATGTCCACCTCTTTTATCCGTTGGCATCTCAACCATGTTAAAATCCCCACCAATAATCCAACGGTCGGCAAGAGGCATCAATGTAGTGAGAGATTTCCAAAAGGCAATCCTCTCACCTCTATGGTTAGGAGCATAGAGGTTGAGAATACCAATGCGTGTAGTATCTTGCATAAGAAGGATCCACTGTGCTTTTGCAGGCAAAATGACACCATGTCCAATGATGCAAGGCAAGATTAAAGCTGAAACAAAGATATAGACACTACCCTTGGTACCAGCAGCTGGTGACCAAAAGGTGTGTCCCGAGAGAAGTTTGCCTGATCCCCCACACTGGCTAGCATCCACTTTATGCTCTTGCAAGAGCAATACATCCATAGGTCCACTTGTGACTGCACAATGAAGCTGGGTTTTTATAATTTGTTTCTGCCGACACGGAAAAAAACCCCCAAGACCCTGAATGTTCTAAGAGACAATCCTCATAAGGACTCAGAGTAGGAACGACCAGATCTCGTGGTCGACGAAGGACCCCCCTTTAGAGGCGGAAGTACATCTTGCATAGGTAAGGGAGGGAAAATCTGACGATGTAAACCTTACCTCTCTCTCCCACTCCGGAGAAAAGCTAGGGCTAGTCCTTGGAACTGGAGAGGTACCATGACAATGCGAATGTGCAACATCATCCTCAAGGGTACAATCATCCTGTAACTGTACTGTAGCATCCTCTTGTGAAGGATGCAGATCATGTGCTTGCAAAGCCTCATCCTCCAACGAAGGATCAACATCCTGTGAGGCAAGAGATGCATAGGGGTTAGGGTGCTCCACAAGGGGTGTGGGTGAAGGGGCAGGTACGGGGGTCGGAGGGTGCCTACCATCCCTAACCACAACCCAACGCTGTGTGGTCTGCTGTGGCAAAGGAGCAATAGGAGTCTCGGCAACTACAGAAGGCCTCTGATGGGCAGGACCACGTCGCCTCCTAGCATGGCCCCTCGATTTGGGGCAATCTCTAGCAATGTGACCCTGTCGATCACAAATCCGACACTAGTCATGTCTGCCTGCAATCTCTATCTTGTGGTGGCGGAAATGAGATCCGTTAGGTCTCTGAAGCATAACATGATCATCAGTAATCGATGGATTAGGAACAAGCACAAGGACCCGGGGTACACCGTCAAGAGTGGCGGTAACGGCCGCGCGGAAGCTGAGGCGGGAGAGCTTAGAAGGACTGGTACCTCTTGAACCTGGCGAAAGGATGCCCCTATGGAAGCTAAAAGCCTCCAATAGGACCGAGGAAGAGCAGGGAACCGTAGTGAGACCGGGGTAAGGCGCTGATCCTCCGCCACTAGATCAACGCCCACTTGGTACTGAAAGAAGAAAATCTTCCTAGGACCAAGAGGGAAGGGGCTGCCTGCCAAAACCGGAGAAGTAGCTTCTGAAGAATGAAAGTCCACCTGGAAGAAGCCTCGACCAAGCAAACGAGTATCCTGAAAGTGCACAATCAGCTCCGAAGGGAGAGCTGCTAGAAGCCATTCACGGGCCTGCGAACGGGAGGGGTGGGAACCATAAACTCTTAATGCTGGTAATTTCTCCTTATGTTCCTTAGGATCTTTATTGATAGCCATGCAAAGCTTAAAAGGGGTTTATGAAAATTCCTCTGTAATAGAAAGGCCTTGCTGTTCTTTTGGCTTTTATCCATGGAGGGATGGCAGCAGGGAACCAGTAGAGACAGGTCTTTCGAGCGAGCCTCTCATGCCTATGCTGCTCTCATGTGCTAAAGTCCATCCAGTATTGTTCGTGGGGCTGCAGACAGGCCAGGATTGTTTGGGTTGCCATTTCTTTCTTTCTTGGTAGATTGTCCCGTTCCACTGGTTATATCACTTGGGGGTCTGTTGCATGGCTGAGTCAGTATGGACCATAGGTTTCTGATGAGAGCTTGGAATCTTCTTTGGCTATTAGGATTTATGGTCATATTAACGAGTTTTCCCATATGAATGTAGTTCAAGTCTCCGTTTTAGGTCATGTCATGTGCCTATTGATATTCATTAGCAGACGGTTGCCAGCATCACAGCTTGGCTCATTTGGAGAGCCAGATGGATAGAGGCCATGGACAAAACTTAGATTCTACCTTCTCAGATCCTATCTTGCATATTGTGCATACACTCGTGGCCATTTGGTTGACAATAGAAGGTTCTACCAGATCTGCGATTACCAAGAAGACGAGCTTTGTTAGTAAATGAGAAGATTGATTCTTTTCTGAGTCTTCCTCTGGCATATCTTGGTATTTTCAGCCATCTATGTGGTTTATTCATGCTATGCATGGTGTATTTATTCCTTGAGCCTTGGCTCTTGTGTTGTTTTTATCATACTTAATAGGAACTTTTGCGTGCAAAAAACCAGGTTTATAGAGCTTTGGACCTGTTTATAATTTGTATCATCTAGACCAAAAGATGCCTTTTTTTTGTGTGTGTGTGGACACCTAGGCGTACAGGTTTGTGCAAACTTGCCAAAGATCTATATTCAAGCCTTCATTTCAATCACACAAAAGGTGTGCGTGTATGGATGCTTCTGGAGGTCTTTGTAACTCACATGCAGATGCAGTTAGAAATGTGTTTTTGGTTGTATGCATGCATTTTCCTATTCGTCTGTGTTAGCATAAATTTGCTTTACCTAGGGACACGTGGCTCTTTCTTTTTTTGGGGGGGGGGGGGGGGGGGGGTGGTTTTTTTTTTTGGGGGGGTTTTTTGTTTTTTGTATTTTTGTATAGTCCGTATCATACATCCAAAACTTCAAAAATTTGGATTTTGGGTTGGACACTAAACTGAGATTGGTTTAGTGATCTATAGAACATGGGATTTGGCTTGGCATTGGACAGCATGGTAGATGGGTTTGGCAGTGGATGGGTTTGTCACCATAATGGGGTGCCATGTAGACATGTATTCCTTGCAACCGCCTTAGAGGCAAAGTCAGGAAGATTATGGGCAGATTGGAGCCTTGTGGGCAACCCAATAGGTGTCCAAGCCATGCACCAGTGGTTGGGAGAAGTATTGAGCACAATATGAACACATTTTATGACAATTTTGATGATGTTTTTAAATCTGAATGTGGGTGGCCAACCAGCATATGAACCCCCCCCCCCCCCCCCCCCCCACCCCCACCCCCACCCCCACGCCCCCACCCCGCCTCCCTCCCTCTCCGACTAGCCTTAGGCCTAAGATCCTCCTGTAGTTACCATTTTTCACCGCCAGTATGTGATGGATGTTAACATTAGGTGATGGATGCCTGAGAGGCCGAGGAGGCTGCATAAAGCCCATATATTGCTGAGATGGCTGAGCATATGAAGTAAAAGCAAGATATTGATTCGGATCACTACCAGATAACAATGCTTGGACAGGCTGTACCATATACTGAAGTGGTACTGCACTGTAGGAGACAAGCGTACTTGAGTTCCTGGCGTATTATCCTTGGGCTGAGTGGATGGTATGGTAGGTAGATGTGTCGGCTTCCTGCCACAGCCATACCTGCCATAGCATGATGTTCCACCATAGCATTAACATGATCAAAGCTTGGAGACATGTAGCTCTAAGAGAAAGGGCAGAATTCAGCAAGTGTGAAATAGTGTGAGGGTCTATGAAGCTTAAAGATGGCTGCCCAAGTTTATAGAAGAAGGGTGCGTGCTCAAGGAGGTTGACTAGCAGCCCAACCTTCACACGAAAGGGTCAGTTTCCACCCAAAAGCTTGTGCCCAGATTTAGCCTCTTTAACCCCATGTTTCAGCCATTAAAATTGCTAAAAGCAAACCTTAACCACTTACACCCAAAATATGCCCCACTTTATCCTGCTTTAGGAACGGTTGCGTCTCTGTAGTGCGCCTACACATGTATTCTCGCAGCCTAACATGGGTCCCTACTTGGCGGCGGACCTGCCCAGCCAGTACGGCAGCCCCAAAAGGGCCCTGTGTATGGTTTGTTGTATGGGACGGCCTTCCCACACACGCAGCCCACAATACGACCACGTCCTGGGAGCATGCCCCAGAATAGTTGGTATGATGATGACTGTAGGGAGCTCAGAGCCCGGCTACAGAGAGAGGTGGCCACAGGTGTTACTACATACAGACAGTCAAGCATCATCTTCCGATCCCTCATTCGGCGGAAGAAGAGAGCATTCTTAGCTCGGCTGGAGAGAGACATCTATCAGTTGTTTTTGAGTCAGGATTCTGGGGAGGCCTGGAGATTGCTTAGAGAGCACCCCCCGCCTCCGGCCATTACCTCTCCAGATACATGGGGCGAGTATGCAGCCTCCCTCTACACAGTACCAGAGCAGCCACCACTACCGAACCCTCCAGAGCCTTGTCCACCCGCTTCTACCTTCTTCACAGCAGAGATGGTGAGGAGGGCCATCAACAAATTGCATACAGGGAGGGCACAGGATCATGAGGGCATTGTAGCCGAGTATTTGACTTGGAGTACTTCCACGATTGTGCCGGTACTCAAGTCTGGAGATCCGAGCCTGCCGACTAACTACCGCACCATTATGATTGGTCACTCGCTGGCCAAGCTATATGCCTCTATTCTTGAGCAG
Organism: Cibotium barometz; assembly: GCF_041138505.1. NCBI lineage: Eukaryota > Viridiplantae > Streptophyta > Polypodiopsida > Cyatheales > Cibotiaceae > Cibotium > Cibotium barometz. The sequence continues at coordinate 6,087,627 of NC_141089.1, read as the reverse complement.
GAGTTGAGCAGATGGGCAGAGAGACAAGGGGTCCGAGCTCAGGGACAAGCCGGTTTTAGGAGGAGATTCTCTACTTTGGATCATATCTTTACCCTCAGGGCTATCATTGAGGAGGGCAGAGGACATGGGAGGAGGATCTATTGTGGGCCGTGGCTTTGTGGATTTCCGCAAGGCCTTTGACACAGTGCCCAGAGCTAGACTGATGCGCAGGCTGCAAGACTTGGGGGTTCCATGTGAGCTCATTTGGGGTACTATGGCACTTTATGAGACAGTAGTTGGGCAGGTGCGAACTTCAGAGGGTCTCTCCCAGCCAGTACACTCCACTATAGAGGTGAAACAGGGCTGCCTGCTCTCTCCGACTCTATTTGGACTATACATTGATGAGATCTCTGATTATATTGGGACACGAGGGGACAGAGGAGCCCAGTTGGCTGGCACTTGGATACCTCTGCTCTTATATGCTGATGATATTGTGCTTATAGCAAACTCACCAGAGGGTATTCAGAGGCACTTGGATACTTTACATGCTTATGCACAGGATAGTGGGCTCTCAGTTAACCTTGGTAAGACCAAGGTTATGGTGTTTAACACTACTGCTCAGTGGGTTTGGAGATCAGTGCCTATTTTCACATATGGGCAGGAGACAGTGGAGTATGTTGACTCATACACATATCTTGGAGTGGTGTTCATTGGGCCCACATTTTCCATGAGGGGGGCAGCATAGGCCAGATTGACTAGAGGATATGCAGCACTAGGAGGTCTAGAGAGGATGTGCTTACAGGTAGAGTTCCAGGAGCCACGCACTAAGCTGTGGGTTTTTGACACGCTGGTCACATCGGCCATGCTATATGGAGTACAGATCTGGGGGCCTAGCCTAGATCGTCATAGTCGATCAGGATGCACATACGATGGATGGAGATCGATGGAGAGACCTGTGTCCATGATCTCCAGGATGATTCGGGCTAAGGCCTCGGTACCCCATGAGATTATTAGAGCCCAGATGGGAGCACCACCGATCATAGTTGAGGCTCTTGCTAGATCAGTGTCCTTAATTCATAGCACCTGGGAGCTTCCCCAACACCGGTATGCACGACTTGCTTTAGAGTCCTCTCATCAGCTAGCCATGGAGGGAGACACTTCATATTGGTATGCGTAGATAGCATGAGCTCCACGGGTTCAGTTTAGACAGACTTCCACCCTTCCAGTACTCTCTAGAGGCACCCTCTCTCACCTTGACACATTCTGAGATTAGTAGAGTCATCAGATAGGACCTCATTCAGTTGGACACTAGGAGGACATGGCTAGAGCCCTCACAGGAGTTGGAGACGAAGATGGCTTTCTATAGAGACCATCTTCTCCGCACCACTGAGGATGGCTTTATACTTAGACCGAGCTACATGGATACCCATATGTCTCATGGATTGAGGTGCGCCATTGGGCAGATCCACACCTCTTCACATCAGTTAGAGATAGAGACAGACAGATTTAGAGGCATACCTCCAGGGGACAGGATTTGCCAGATTTGTTGGATAGAGCCAGAGCAGAGGAGCACTACATCTGTCGCTGCACAACATATTATGAGATTCGAGGGCGCTACCATTGCCCTTTCAGAGAGGGATTTGGAACACTGGCTAGAGTCATGGACTATTGTGATCAGCGATGCTTGGGTTTTTATCTCTTGGAGATCCGCAGGCTCAGAGAGTCCATTATCAGGAGCAGACGCCTGACTGGCAGGCAGTCCACATAGAGACAGATTACTGACTTCTTTAGAGGGACTACCCGGGAGGGCACACAACCGACAGCCAAGCAGTGGGCACCCCGTGGGACTCTAGTTGAGAGAGCTATCCAGTTGGGCAGATCTAGACGCCCCGAGGGTTCGCGGATCTTCACATTGGAGACGGTGCCTTCATCTGAGGATTCAAAGCATCATTGTTGCGAGGCATCGGGCTCGTCCGACCAGGCATCTCACTATGGCAGATATCCAGGCCATTCGACAGAGACCCATGCTAGAGCTCCTAGGATGATTACGACTCCAGCCATATACTGTTGTACTCACTGTCACTTTTGTATTCCCCCATATTCATGTATTCATGTATCCATGTACCCATGTACCCCATTTTGACTAGTAGCATTAGCTTCCCACTCTCCCTAGTTGCTGCTTCCGGATGCCCCGTACTGATGTATTGTGGGGCTAGATACTTACCTTCAATTCTTTCTTTTCTTTTCCAGACAGTGTATCAGATGTCACGTGGTTGTAACTTTGGTCTCATGGGTCACTTTGGCATTTTGAAGACGTTAATATAACATTTCATTTCATTTCATCTCTCTCTCTCTCTCTCTCTCTCTCTCTCTCTCTCTCTCGGGCTGCTTTTGAGGCATCCAGACAGCTTGCTGAGGAGGGACATACCTGGTCATGGTAATCCTAGGTGGTACAGTGGATATCATCACACAGGATTGATATTGACAGATTACCACCCTTACAATATGACCTAGCTGCACCACACAGATGCTTCTCTCAGACAAAGAGGAACAGAGTCATGAGACATGACATTTGGCAGGGCCACATACAGGAGACTTGGCTATCTCCCAGTCAGCCACTCCCGACGAAGATGCTCTACTACAGAGACCACTTCTTGAGCACCTCCACAGACGGCTTCATCCAGCGACCACGATACTTGGAGGTCCACTTATCACATGGAGCCAGAGTAGCCATTGGGCGACTAAGGGTCTCATCACACCAACTAGAGATCGAGCTTGGGAGAGCAGCACGCATCCCTCGAGCAGAGCGCATTTGCAGATTATGCTAGACGGGGGTAGAGACAGAGGAGCATTTTGTTTGCCAGTGTGGTGCTTTGCAGGAGATCAGGGCATGCTATCCTGAGGTTTTTAGAGGGACCACATCACTTAGACAGATCTGGGAGAGATCAGACCAGAGACAGCGGACCAGAGACAGCTAGGCAGACTACTACTAGCACTACAGAGACACAGGGAGATCTTACTTCAGACACCCGCACATCATAGCGGAGGAAGACAGTCTCTTCAGCCCTAAGTGTCCCATACCACCTGGCCACGAAAAAGCAGCCCACAGATTGCAGCCCAGAAAATCTTGGCGACGGATTTTCTTCTCTTCCTCCTTTCGGATTGTTCTTGACTTAATACCTGTAGGTCTGGCTCTGAAACCAATGTAAGATCCCTGTCTGGCAGACACCTGAAATTAAGTAAAACACACAAGCATATAGACATTGGCATCTAGCTCACCGCCCAACCAAGTCAGCCATTCAGGCTCACTCCTGAGCAAGGATGTTAGTAGCATCCTAGACATGGTTCCATGTGCAAAGCCTTGGCACCCACAGTCCCATACCTTTGGGACACAGCCTTCCAGTGTATGCACGGAGTAGTCTCATGGGCCTGGAGTCCAGATCTGAGGAGCTCTCCGTCAAACTGACTCTAGAAGTCACTTATATAGGCCTCCTATAAACAAAGAGCTTTATGTAGCGTATGCCTCATAACTATCACTACCCTCCCCACAAGATGCCTTTATCATATAGCTCTCTCTGGCCTTTTTGGCCAGTAAGTGGGTTGATGTGCAATGTGTGGTTATGAAACCCAATCACTCTCACCCTCTGTCAGTTGCTGAGGTCTTTTGTCCAGGGGGGAGGGGGATCGGCTCAATCTTCCCCGTGGCCCTATAGAGAAAGTTGAGGGTGTCTCCATGTGCACCATGGACTGCCATTAGGATATCATGTCTAGTAAAAACCCCTACCCACTCGGGGGGAGGCTGGTCCTGGACTGGTGCGAGCCATTAAGTAGGGATGGAGTTGTTGATGTCAAGGGCGGGTACGTCTCTGCTTGTGATCCCAGCTAGGCTTCTCACTCGAGCCTCTGGAGAGCTGCTTAAGGTGAGCCACTCTCCAAGAGACTGGGCTGGTCCCTCGCTCAATGCTCCGCATGAGGCTTGAGGATGAGTACCAAGCATGTGGCCACGAGGAAGCGTAATAAAGGGGCTCCAAACCAGCGGTCTATCGAAGTCTCTCCTCTAGGATTGGGGGAGATTGGTGAACAGCAGAACGGATGTGGTCCCAAGCTTGGAAGAGGCTGGCCCGAATCGGTCCTCGAAGGCTGGCTGCTGGGCTAAGGCTGTGGGTCCTCGTCTCTATGAAGATCCATCGCAAGCTGCAAGGATGAGGGACCACCAAGAACCAGAGTTTGGGTGGAGATGCGGCCCTTGAGAAAGGCCTTCCACGGCTCACCACCTACATAGAAGGTTCGAGGATCAATAATGCCTAGACCGTCACTGTGGTGCGGCTCAATGATGACTTTCCACGCCCACCTTGGCCTGTGCCAACCTGCCATCACTGCCTGCCCAAAAGAAGTTGTGGATCAATCGCTTTACCTGGCCAATACATGCCCTAGAGAAGGCTTAGTAGGAGGTGATGTACCCCATGGTGGCAAGAAGGACCTGGTTCGCCTCCGCTACTTGACCAACGAGTGAGAGCTTGGTCATGCTCCAGTAAAGAAGCTTCTTCTGAATGCCTAGGAGTGGGGCAAGTTGTTGCTCTGAGGTGATGTCGATCCCAACCTGGCAACCAAGTTAATGAACTGGGGTACCCTTAGAATCCACTGGAAGGACTCAACTGGTCACCAAGCCAGGGAGGGGATGTGCTAACCCAGAAACCACATGACTTGTGCCAGTTGAATTGTGCTCTTGAGGCTCGGCAAAAGATCTCAATTACATCTGCAAACCTTTGGAGTTTTTCCACATCTGTGAAGAGACCGGCCGCTATGTCATCTGCGAACTATGAATCGAGGAGCTCCTCTTGAGATCTAATAGGAAGCATGAAGCCCTGTAGTCCGGTCTTCTGGAAAGCGAAAAAACTGTTCATTGCCTCCGCCACCACAAAGAGGAAGAGGAGGGGCAAGTGGACATCTGTGGAGTACCGAACGAGCAAGTGAAAACCTGTCACCCTGAGCACCTTGCATAAAGACCTGATTGTCAAGAGGCACTTTGGACCCAGGGGAAGCCCGTCCTGCACATAGTCCCCTCCAGAAAACCCCAATCCACCCTGTCAGGCTCTCTCAAAATTCAGAAGGAGAACCGCTAAATCCCGTTGATGTGAACTGGCCGTGGTGGTCGCCTCCTGGAAGGTGAAGGTGCTTTCCAAGATGCTCGTATCCAGGATAAAACCTATTTGCGTGCAATGAATCAGACTTGGGAGGTGAGGCTGCAGTCGATCGTTGATGGTTTTGGCTAGGATTTTGTAGACTGTCTCCAAGAGGGTGATAGGCTCCTCCCTCCTTTGGGATCAAGTGAATCAAGCCCTGTGCGAGGCTCTGTGCCATATATTCGGAAATCTAGATTCCATTGAATGCCGCTCGGAAGCCGCCCTCCATGAGCTCCTAGTGACAAAGAAACAAGGGAACTGGAAGTCCATCCTCACCTGGGCACTTACCCCTAGGGAGCACTTGCAATGCCCCTGCAATCTCCTCAGAGGAGAAGGGTGTCATCAAGAAACTACGGAGTGCCGATGGGACCCTCTCTCCAGTGTGCTGCTAGCTTTGTTTTGTTTCGATTTTATTTTCCGTTCCAGTTGGTCTCATAGGTCCATTGGGTCTTTAGTAGACGCTTAATATACCTTTCTTTCTTCTTTCTTTCTCGCAACCTGTACCTGTTGGGAGTGAGGCTCCGTAGTGAGTAGGGAATTGAAGAAACCAGTGGCTATGGCTCAAACCTAGGGTGGTTCAGAAACAATGGTGTGGTCCGATCCTCTAAGCCTCCGAATGCCATCTCTCCGGTGGTGAGGCCCTCTCATCTCAAAGAAATCCTCTATGCCCCTGTCCCCGGCCTTAGTCCAGAAGACGCGTGGGCATGGAATCTGAACTTCACTCTCGTCTCCTCTCTGGAATTGATCTCAGTGCAGGATGTGGCCCATCTGAGCCTCAATCCAAGGGCCCTTTGCATGCGCTCCTATAGGTGCTGAAGGGCGGCCAGCAGGCTCCGGCAGAGACTCTTCTCCAGCTCTCTAAATTTTGCTAGTTTGGTCTGAGTTGCCTCTTGGAGAATGACACTAAGCCCAGTATCCAGGGTCGCTGCTGCCGACTGCGCCCTCCTGAAATACCAAGCTCTCTCATAACTCCTCAATCCTCTTGAAATATCAAGCTATCCGGTAACTCCTCAATCCTCCTGCAGATCTCCGGGTCCTGGATCAAGCTTTCGGGTACGCGGAGACTCTGCTGTCTATCTTGTCACCAGGGGTCCTCAGAGAGGATGATGGGCGAATGGTCTGAAAAGGTAGTGCCGGGTAAATACCCACCAAACCGCCTCGTCCATAGGCACTCATCAACATAGAAACGATCCAAATGGGATGGTTTGGTCCCTGCGCTCCTCTTGTTAGATCTGGAGAATCTCAAATTCCCAAGGCTACATCCAAACTCCAAGAGATGCTAGAGGTCTTGTTCCCTGATGGTGAAGACAAGCTCCTCTCAGGCCAGAAGCTCTGCACCAGAAACGGTATCCTCTGTGGTCTCCAGCATGTTGAAGTTGCCCCCGATATACTAAAAATTAGCATGGGGAAGGCCCTGCCGAATCATGCTCGACCTGCCATGGAGTTAGGGGCGTAAATGTTGAGGAGGCCCACCCGGTCCTCTCCAAGCCTAATAATCACTCAGTGTGCCCTCCCGATGGTTATGATGCCAGAGTCCACCTGTTGGAAGAAGCTGCTCACTAACTGAAATACATACTCCAGCTTGGATCCCAGACGGGCGGAAGGTGGGTGACTGAAAGGTGTGACTCCTGCCCTGCAAAATCATCCCGCATTTGTGGGTATGACCAGCTGACAAGTGATGCTCCTGAAGAAAGAGAATGTCGATAGAGAGACCTGCTAAGGCTCTCTGTAACTCCTCGTGCAGGACTCCCCATCTAGAGTGGCACTGCGGGCTGCCTCATCCCTGAATGTTCCAAGAGACCATCCGCATCAAGGAGGTATAGTGGGCTGCGATCTGCCTGAGCTGCCCTTCACTTTGTGAGACTTGGGCGAGGGCTTGGATGGCGAGTAGTCAGTGTCTTTCTGGTGTGCAGACGTCTGAGGTGTTCCCCGATCCTGTGCTCCATGTGGGTCCACACTGCTTTGGCACAGCTGTATGCATAGCCTGGGCTTCAACTATCACAGGAGAGGTATCTGTAGGAGGGGGGGAGGGGGGCTGCTTGTGATACATGAAGGCAGACATAAAGGATCACCTCCAAACTGGAGCTCTTGAGGAGGCGGTGGATAGGGGCAGCAAGACTGGGGCACGAGGAGGAGGGAAGGCGAAGGAGGGGTGAGCATAGGAGGAAGGGAGGAGGCAACGAAGAGGCGGGAGAGGGCGGAGAGGAAGGGCGGAAGGAGGGAAGGGTGGTAGGAGGGAAGGGAAGGAGGAAGCTGGGGCGAGTTGGAGGTGAAGGCGCACAAGAGGTGGATGAAGGGCAGATAGGAAGACTCTGAACAGGAGGTGGGTAGAGGGGTGGAAGGCGGGGGCACACAGGAGGAGGCAAGGTGCGGAAGGCAGCTTGCAGAGGAGGGCAGCGTGCAGGAGGAGGGGAAGGTTGGAGAAAGTGCTGGCAGACATGTGCGGGAGGTGGTGGCAGCACGAAGGAGGATGGGAATGAGGGGAGAGGAGCGATGGCGAGAGGAAGCTGGAGCACAGACGGGGGAAGCTCCTGCTCGCTTTTTTGAATGGAGCCCAGTTTGCCTTGAGCTCTACTTTATGTGATTAAGCTTTCATTTGGTTGTGGAATTAAGTGGCGTATGTTAAAAGTTGTGACCAATTTAAGTGTTTAATTGCAGTAATGGTCAAGTGTTTTGTGGAACCCCTGCCCCACTCGGAGTTACAAATGATGTCTTAAGAACTGTAGCAATTGGTGTTTTTCTTGTGGCTATTGTTGAAGATGGCATTGTGCTGTCAGTGTAATTGACTCTAAAAAATGTGAGGCTTTCTTGAAGCTTGTGGTTGGCTCTGATATTGGTGGTGTCTCTTTTGCTGCTGGGCTTGCCCACGGGTATTGATGGGGGAGTTGTGTGCTAAGCATCTTCAAGGAAGCTCACTGACTTCTATCCTCAGTTGAATGGAACTGACCTCTATCCTCAGTTGAATGGAATGTTTCTCATTTAGATAGCAATAAATACTCAGGAATTTGTGTGGACCTTTTGCGTGCATATTGAATTTTCTATTCATATGTATCCTTTTTACATATGTTTTAGAGGTGACAGGGTTATCTTCCTCTTCTTGGACACCAACTACATGTCTGCATGATATGCCATAGCGTCTGTAAAGGTCCTGGAAGGTGCTCATTGTTGTCTGGATGAGCCCCTGTCTCCTCATGTGTCTACTGAGAACCAAGCCTTCATGGATAGAAAGAGATCTTTTTGGGTTGAAGTTGATCAAGTAGGTTGCTGTCTTCTACATTCTAGCTGTACTTGCAAAAAACCCTTCCCAGATGCATGACACACTGTCTGCTCGATGTGACTGTGCACTAAGCCAGCGTGAATCCGTTCTGAGTACCTGCATGTCTGTGCTCGTTTTCTCCTATCAACTCTTGCCCAATAATATCATCTGTATTGTTTGCTTGGTAACAGCATTGAATGCTATTTAATAGTTTGTTAATCCGTGGACAGTTACTTGCGTGATCTGCTTCTTAATCCACCACCTCCTCAGATTGCGACATCAATCCAAGGTACACCATGAGCATTTAAGGACCTTGCAAACTTACCCATATTGCTTTGAAAGAGGGATGATTATGATGTTTTCCTTTCCATTTCCAGCTGCTTGCAGGTTGATGGCCAGTATCACAACTGCAATTCCGGATTCTCCGTGTGTATCAGCAGCAAAGGTGAAACCTTCGCCTCTTAATTTTTTCTGTGGACAACACTTTTCAATCAAAATTTTTGTGCAAATGAACTCTCTTGGCTCCCCCCTTCACTACAGCTGGTGAAGCTTATCAGCAGCAAAGAGGCCAATCACATCGAGTTCTCTCGTATAAAAAGTTTGGCAGAAGATGTTATCTGGATGCACAAGGACCAACAACTAAGCCCAATCTTGACATACCTCTTGGATCCAACCTCATTAGCAACTGGTCTCAAAATGGAGCTACAACATCTTGTAAATGTTCTTCCCTTGTTCTGATGCATTCTTAGTAGTCTTTGTGCTTCTTACCTTCCAACTTTAGGGAAAAAACACATGATGTCAATGGGTCATCTAGCCTCTGCCTGTTTGCATTACATTTGCTTGCTATGCATGCATTCACATGTAGGATTTGAGCTAAAAAATTGTGTAGTTGTTTTGCATGTTAATCAAACCTTAATCTAGACTGTAGCAAGCAAAGATGCTTGTGCTATACTTGGAGTTAGAGCTTGTATACAACTCAGGTGTAAGCAATACTTGGATGTCACAACCTGCACGCACAAAAAAAATTCACACTTAATACAGGCGTTTTTTTGTATGTGCTTGCTGGCCCTTGTACATACCTGTACAATGCTTAACACCTACTGTCCATAAGTCATAACCTTGTTTCTGCTTGTAACCCTGATTCCCTGCCAACCTCCACCCCTGTGGGCTGTGGTAGGATGCCTATGGAGACATTAAAAATGTCAACTACTAGAAAACCTCCATTTTTAAATTCTAACATGTACGTGAAAACACAGACAACTTTCATGCCATGAGAAGCCAGTAAAAAGATCTAGGCAAGGGTAGTGGTAAGATAATCCTGTTTTCAATCAAACAGATCACCTCAATGCACCTCAATGAACTACAATACGAGAAGGAATACAAACATGGGCTACTTTATACTTCTCATGTGCATGAGAATGATATGAAGGCCAAATATGGATGAATCGTCTGACTCCAGATTCAAGGCAATACCAAAGTTCATGGGGTGTAGAGAAGAATCTAAATCAACCAACATGTAAGTTTTACGTTGTGTGAAGATTTGTGATGAATACCCCAAACTCAACTTGTACATGTGTACATGAGTGATGTTCGTATTATGGTAAAGTCATGGGAGCACTCGTTGACTCAGTGTGGGCGTCATAGATGTGTGGTTATATGTGGCAATCAAACTTTAGGCTTTGATGGAAGTGTATGTGCAAGGGAAATGATGAGCCCAAGGTGTGGGAGTACCAGGCTAATCCAGAGCGTGGTCTGCTGGAGATGGTGTCAGTCATTCGGTTGCTCTGTATGTGTGCGCGTCCCAAAAATAAATTGGGTACTTGTAGATTGTATTCGAAAATGTGCAAGTGCATGGGAGCAATTAATTGTTGGGGGTGCCAATATAATATGTGTATGAAGGGTGAAAATGTCCAAGGTTAAAGGAGATTTGAGAAGGGTGATGTGGCTACGTGTGTGCATGGCAGGGGAGAGATGGCGCAAAGTGGCAAGGAGAGAGAGAATATTGCTGCCGGCGCCAGAGTTGGTGTGTTTGGGGCAGCTGCTGGTAGCGCAGCAGAGGATTACCTTGTTGAGGTGCAGCTAAAACAGAGTGTGTGGCGGCGACTGCAGAGGAAGAGAGAAGGGTGTCAACTGTAGAGGAGCAAAGAAAGAGACAGAGCGTGGACGGCAGAGAAGCAGAGAGAATATTGCTGCCGGCGCCAGAGTTGGGATGATGACGAGTAGTGGGAGGCGAGCCGGCCGTGGCTGTCTCGAAGAAGAGTAAGAAGAGGGAGCAGTACCCACGAAGGCACGTAGGGAGCTGAGCGGGAGTGAATGAACAGCGTGAGTTGCTGTGGGCTGGAACGAAGGGTGGCTGAGTATTTGCAGGGAGAGAGATGGGCAATAGAGGCGGAGGCGAGTTGCTGCTGAGAGGGAGCCTTCTAAGAAAGGCCAACGACTGTGAGCTGGGGCTGGCGATGCCAGGGTGTCGGTACTTTTTTGTATTTGCCGCTGCTGTCTCTCCATTGAGTTGGTGGCACCACTTCATGTTGTGAAGGTATCTTTGCCTCCGAAGATGGTAACATCAAGCATCAACAAGTGACGTCAAGATCATACCAGAGCTATGAAGGGTTGCCAGCATGTATTGAAGACATATATCTCTTGTCTCTTCTTTCTTTTGTGCAAGTCTGATGAATATTGTCCTTTGGGTGTGTATTGCATCATCCTATCATCTTGTAAAGATATATAGCATGGGCATGAGGGTATTGTGTAAAGATCTTGCATGATGATGAAATATGAAGATGATGATGAGTCCTTTCAAAAATCAACGAGTAGAAGACCTGGGGAGAGAGGATCCCTCAGAGGATCTTGGGAAGAGTAATCGTGGGCTAAAGGAGAAGGATTGGGAGCGACCAGGAGCTGGAGTGGGCCGATTGTGAATGGGTGCTAGATGAAGATGGTTCAGAGAATGTAATGGATGTCCAACTTTGTAAAGACGAATTCTTGTATTGAAATAAAGTTTTGTTCATACTCTTGGGTCTGGTTCGTGGTGTGTTTGTATCAGTGTGTGGAAGTCTTAGCTAGCCAAACGGTGAAGGGGACCAGGCAACATTTTTTTAGTATCAAGTTCATCAAGGCTAAACGAAGGTGCACAGTCCAAGGTGACACTCTATAAAGGCATATACAGCTATACCGCTTCCGTGTCATCAACATATTATGAAAACTTTAACTCTCATGTGTGGGAAAAACATTGAAAGTTAACAGAACTACAAGGCAAGTCATCTAAGGCATACTAACACAGGCCAGACCCAGACCAGCTTACTAACAAGTTGTAAGACAAGTTATAAGGCATAGTAAAGTCTAACAGAGACCAGACCCAGGCCAGCTTAAGGGTGCGTACATGCATAGAAGTACAAGTACCCCTTTTGGATTCTATTTAAAGCTGAGATACAAGTACCCCTGTTGGACCCAAGGGCCCGCTTTTCAAAGGGTGTGGCCTTCTGAACGTAGCTTTCCTTTTTGGCATATAATGCGTCTTGTGCTCATGCAGATGGAAAGCTGTTGTCCCACAGCAGAGAAGTGGAGCTGGTCTTTTATGAACTGTACACTATGATGGTTAGGCATCTGGCACAAGCCTTGAGTATTCCAATTGACAATCCTTATGGGTGGGGATAATGTTTGTGGAAGAACTTACCAAGCAGGGTAATTCCAGTTGCATTCCTCATCCCACATCTCTGCCCACCTTTATGGCCAATGTATAAATAATTGGTCTCAAATGTTTTGAATGTTTATGATCTCATTTGTTTAACAGGTTTTCAAAGAAACATGCAGATTTTGGCTGTCATTTCTAGATTTAAGTGCTCATGACTTTATGAGAACAATGTGTCGTCAAATATAAATTTTCAATTCAGTGCACGTGTATCTGCTTTGACTGACTAGTTTATTATGCATTCAAGGGTAATGAGTGCACACATCTTATAGCCCAGTTGGACAATGTACTTGCGGCAGAGGAGGATCCTGAGCAGACATTTAGCAGCTTTTGGCATATACCTGATGAATTTTTCCAATGTATGGAGTGTTCATGGAGAGGCCGTGTCAGGCGTGAGCTTGCAGACAGTTTTTATGATGAAGTACAGAAGGCAGCTGAAAATTTAAATACCGCTGTATGTTCTATAACATGCTTTTGATGCTAGCGTTCAAATGTTTACCCAATGATATTAGTAGGACACACTTTGATGAAGTAGCTGATTGGTGTTTCTTAGTGTGTTTCTAATAGGTCGAGGATGAGTTTGTGCCCATCTTGATGCACGTTAGAGCTACTGATGCTTCTGTTGCTGGAGCTCCAAAGGCAGACATCATTTTTTCAAGAGACTATGAAGCTGTCTGGTTGAAAGTCCGAAAATTCTCTGCTACTAGTGTTGGGACCCCAGAAGCAAAGCTGTTCAAGGGCTTGCTGCCGGCAGTAGATGGAAAGGGTAAAAGAGTGAGAGAGGACTTGTATACTACTGCAACAGTTGAGATGGCACTTGAGCGGTATGTGTCCATTATAGAGTGAAAATGCTCTTAGAATTGAGATGGCACTTGAGCGGAATGTGTCCATCATAGAGTGAAAATGCTCTTAGATGAGTAATTGTGGCTATTTCTTCTGTCAGTAACCTTAGGATAGGGTGAGAATGTGGTTGTGATTTTCAAGACTGGTGACTCTGGATGTTTTGCTTGCAGGTACAAGGGCGCAGCGCTGAACGCAAGATGTAGAGTATACGAGGTCTTGAGGAGTCTAGCTGAAGATCTGAAAGGATATTTGAACACTATTGTTTTCATTTCTGTTTTAGCAGTGATTGGGAAGACCCTTTTTGCCCATGTGAGGTTGGTTTCTGAACGTTGTGATACTTTTGTTGGTGGCACTAGCAACGAAGGACTTTCAGTACACCGATGCTATGCATGTGGATGTGTGGGGAAGTATTTTTTCATGTGATGTAATTACATTCAACACACTGGTAACAGGGCTGGATGATAATGTACCACTAATATACATGGTCAATAAGGATGTACTGAAGTACACTATTCTATGAAGCTTTGTACTCACCTCTCTACTCCAGAGGCAGCTGATGGTCTCTTTATTCTTTGGTTTAAATATGGACGCTCCTTTGGATACGCCAAAGAAGATTGAGATCCATGTTGATGGGCTTGTATCTGAGGCTCCTTATGTGCCCCGGGCCCCCTTTTGATAGGTTCCATGCCGTGAGTCTCCAAGATATCAAGGTGGGTGTTTGTTGTGCTAGTTTGGCTCTGACGTGATCGTCTTGGGAGTGAGTGTCATCCATTTTGAATGCTCTATTTTGAGGAGGAGGAGGAGGTAAGGATTGTGTGTAGTGTCTAGTGCTCGGTGAATGTGTAGATGCAGTAATATTTCTTCATGTCTGTGAAGTCTTGTGTTAAAAAAGGGCCTCACATGATTGGTCTTCATACTTGTTGACTATGTGCAAGGGGCCAAATTAATCCTCAAATATGCAATGGAAATGCCCCTCAGGATTTTGGGCCCGGAAGGGAGACAGGGTGAACAAGGGGTTTTTCAGGACTCATGGGCTGCGGGCGAGAGGCGAGCAGGTCAGGCACCTGTGTGATGGCTCAGGGGTTGTGCAGTCCAGGCCGGAGGGGGTTCTAGGAGTGGCCTCAGATTTTTATGCCTCGCTTTTTCAGGGCAGAGGGCAGGATGGAGCAGTCGCTCCAGGATAGGGAGGTCGGTTTCTGAGGAGATGGGGTGGACTCTTCTTGCTCCATTCATGGAGGAGGAGGTCCTGGCAGCTTTCACTGAGCAGGAGGGGAAGAAATGCCCAGTCTTCCCCGGGCCTTCTTCCTTACTCTCTAGGACTCCCTTAAGAAACCGCTGCAGTTAGCTTTTCAGGAGATCTTCAGATCTGGTTCGATGCCTGAGAGCTTGACCTTGGGTCTTATTTGCCTCCTCCCTAAGGGGGGAGATAGAGCAGACATTTGCCAGTGGTGCCTGATCTTGCTTATGTCAACTGCCTACAAGGGGTTGGCTAAATTTATCAGCAGTCGGGTGTGCCATTTACTTCCAGACATCATCCATGAGACACAGACAGGTTTTGTCCAGGATCGCAGCATCTTGGACAACATTTTCACCTTCTTTGAGGCCACGGAGTGGGCACAACATAGCCATCAGCGGTTATCTGTCTTGCTTTTGGACTTTGAGAAGGCTTATGACAGGGTGGATTGGGATTTCCTGGAGGGCACTTAGGACAGGATGGGCTTTTTCCAGTGGGTGGATCAGAGGGGTGTTGGCCTTGTACAGGACTGCTAGTAGCAGGGTGATCATTTGGGGGAGCCCTTTGTGTTGGAGAGGTCAGTGCGACAGGGCTGTCCGTTCGCTCCATATCTCTTTTTGTTTTATGCGGAGGCTATGGCCCACTTTCTTCAGTCGCAGAGCACTGGCATCAGAGGCTTGAATTACTAGTAGTGGCCCCCCTGGATCATCCCCATGAGCTGTTGGATTCGGAGTATGCTGACTACACGTCTCTTTATGTGGAGAAGGATGTGGTGGTCTTGGATAGGGTGGTATCAGGCTTATATAGTTGTGGACAACTGATTATAAGGCGGAGGGGATGTCACCATTTTTAACTTTGATTAGTGTTTTGGGGGAAGCCCACACAAGCCCACACACAGAATGGAACCAAGGTGGGAAAGGGGATTTTCCACAGAAGAAGCATTAAGCTCGAGGATAAAAATATTGAGGCATGGGCACTTATCAAGAGATTTTATGGGCCTTCAGTATCATTAAAAACCTTTATGGCCAGCTTGCATGGATATGTGGACCAACGTGTGGGCCCACAAGGTCAAGAAAAGCTAGGCGCTCATGCTTGAGGGATATTTTCATTAAAACAGGGACACTAAAAATGGTCAAGTTTTATCATTTATAGAGGTAGTGGTTAAAGAAAGCTTAAAAGTGGGATATTTTAAGCAAGCAAGGTCACTTTTGGCAAAAAGGGAATATTTTAAGCAAGCACAACCACTTTTGGCAAAAAGGAAAAGCAGCTATCATATTTTTAGTTGGTTGAATCTATCTAAAGAGGGTTGGGCTGAATTGTAAAAAGGGCATGAAGAGGTTCCTTGCTTAGGGGGAGGGGAGGTGCACAGGTTTACAAGCCGGTAGTTGTTAGTTCTATAGGCTGGCCGACAACAGCTGGTTTTCTCTCTTCTTCTGTTGACTGGTTGCTGCAGAAGCTGGCCGTATAGCAGCACCCTCGCAAGAGCTGGTCATACAGTGGCAGTTTTCACACTCCTCTCGGCTGGCTGTTCTTTACGGTGGATTGTACGAGCTGACTACACAGTTCTCTTCCCTCTTTTGCCCTTAGACAAGAGGCTATATATAGTGGGCTATCTTGAGGCGGCGGACTCGGGAAATTGTTTGAAATGTTTTGGGGAACCGTTTTGGCCTGGCTTTTGTGAAGAAAGCTTTGTCATAGTCTCGTGTATGATTTGTGGAAAGTTGCCCAATATATCTATGGAAATCTGGTGTTGATTGCACCCACACCTTTGATTCTTTGTAAAGTTTCTACGTAATAAAGTTGTTTCTAGGGGGGGCCGACCGTTCCGACTTACGGTGATGTCTATTTATTTCTCGTGGCTTCCTGCAATTATTCCTATTTGCTATTTGAAGTGCTTTTCTCTCTTGTTTTGGGCCCTGTCGATAGTAGGGGTATCAGAGCTCAGCTTCTCTGCTTGATTGGAGAAGAGCAAAGATCTTGGAAGGACCCGAATATTGTTATACTTTTCTAGATATCTATCTCATGAATAGAACAACTTTATTGAAGAAGTCATGTGTCAAGAGCATGAGCAGTAGAGAGTTTAGACTAAGGATTTACGGATTCAAAGAATTTATCCTCGAAGTATGGAGTTGGTATCTTATCGATATGATGAGAAGATATTTCTTTTGGCTTCATAATGCACCTGGCAAAGAAAATCTAAGTATACTTTGAGTTTACAAAATTCGTGCTTTTGATGTTCACTAACCCTTGTATGCTTGAACAAGGAGAGTAGTGTGCTGTTGTTTGCCTTGAGATGGTTTCAGGGAAACATTGTTTATCGCTCCCTTTATTGGGATGGACTATGTTTTTGGCTCCCTTTATTTGGGATGCATTCGACTTATGGAGCTCATGGGTATTTCATGGATCAATGATTTTTCTATGGATTTCTATTAGCGGCAGCCGAAATTCTTGTGCAGAAATGTTTATGAAGCACCATGATTTCTATGCCTGTAACTCATTTTTTATCTTATGTTATACACTTCAGCGCACCTCTCCTTCCATGTCTGTGATTCGAATACCACCACGGAGTGCACGTGGTAGAGTGAACTTGATTCCACCTCTCCAAGGTGTGTGGGTAGGGTACCCACACGGATTGCATGTGGTAGAGTGAACTTGAGCCCAACTCTCTTCCAAGTTGTATGCTTTGAGTTCCAACACAGAGTGCATGTGGTAGAGTGAACATGATGTCTCGTTGGCTTGGCTGGGGACATGATTTCTACGCCAAGGGTTATGTGGACTAATATCTCATTGGCAAGGGATTGTGTCTATGCCAACTTTGCACTCATGGGAGGGTGGTAACCTTGGTGAGTTTCTTTGAACTCATGGAAGGGTGGTAGCTCTGGTGAGTAAAGTCTCGTGGAATGGGAACCCTGGTGAGCATGTTTGGCTTCATGGAAGGATAGTTACCCTGGTGAACCATTTGTACTCTTGTGCAGGGCGAAGGAACCTGTGAAGAGATGGACAAGTGAAGCATGTTAGGCTTGGCCATGCGTATGGATCATAGGGGTGGTGCTCTTATGTAGTCCAATGGCTTGGAAAGATGTTTTGTGGCTATAGATTCTGTCTACTTTCTTATTGCAAGTACTCATAGCTACTTTTCGATTTATGGATATTTGGGACATAGTTGGATCTTGTGCCTATGTCTAACTCTTGATATAGCTGGTGGAACTAGCCAAAGTTTGTTTCTTGATACAGTTGGCTCTTGTGCTCGTATCTGACTTCATTTGGACTTGTGACTTCAATGCCCGGATTATGAATATATTGGATTTTCGACTTGAGCCTAGCTCTTTCTTTGTAGTGAAGGATGGATATCCAACGGGTAATGTAACTAGCACTTCGTGGAAGTTGGGACACGATTATGGATCCATGGAGACTTGTCTAGTCCCACCCATTTATTTGGGACATGATTATCTCTTGGACATATGCATTGAAGCTAAAAGTTATGGACAACTTTTTTACCAAGCTAGGGAGGATGTAACCAGCTTGGACATTTTCGAGTATCAAAGGTCCGGCTATAGTTGAAGAGTATGCTCGTGGTATTAGGCTTATACAGTTGTGGACAATTGCTTATAAGGCGGAGGGGACTGTAACCGATAGGGCCCGGAACAGGAAAGAAAAGCACTTCAAATAGCAAACAGAGAATAATAGCATGAAGCCACAAGAAATAAATTTACAGCACAGTGAGTGGGAATGGCTGGGCCCCCATAGGAACAACTTTATTAGGTAGAAGCTTAACAAAGAATCCAAGGTGAGGGTGCAATCAGCACCATATTTTCCACAGATATATTGGGCAGCTTTCTACAAAGCATACACGAGACTCTGACAAAGCTTTCTTCACCATATTTTCCACAGATATATCGGGCAGCTTCCTACAAAGCATACACGAGACTCTGACAAAGCTTTCTTCACAAAAGCCAGGCCAAAACAATTCCGCAAAACAGTCCAAACAATTCTTGAGTCTACCTCATGACAGCCCACTATTTACAGCTTCTTGTTTGAGGGCAAAAGAGGGAAGAAAACTCTGTAGTTAGCTGGTACAATCCTCCGTAAAGAGCAGCCAGCCGGGAGGAGTGTTGCAGCCAGCTGGGAGGAGTATTAAAACTGCCATAGTACAACTTGCTGCTGTATGACCAACTCTTGCGAGGGTGCTGCTCATGGTCAGCTTCTGCAGCAACCAGTCGGGAGAAGAAGAGAGAGTAAACCAACTGCTGTCGGCCAGCTTATAGACGACCAGCAAAAGGCAGGTGCAACACTGCTGTTGGCCAGCAAAGAGGGAGAACTAACTGTTGCTGGCTTGTTAACCTGTGCGCCTCCCCCTAAGCGAGCAGCCTCTTCATGCCCTTTTTACGATTCAGCCCAGCCCTCCGTAGGTAGAGTCGACCAGCTAAAAATATGATAGTTGGCTTTCGTTTTTGTCAAAAGTGACTGTGCTTGCTTAAAATATTCCTTTTTGCCAAAAGTGTGACCTTGCTTGCTTAAAATATCCCACTTTTAAGCTTTCTTTTACCACTGCCTCTATAAATGATAGAACTTGGCTAGTTTTAGTGTCCTTATTAATAAAAATATCCCTCAAGGATGGGCGCCTAGCTTTTCTTGACCCTATGGGCCCACATGTTGGCCCACATCCATGCAGGGTGGCCATAGAGGTTTTTAATGATACTCAAGGCCCATAAAAGCTCATGATAAGTGCCCAGGCTTCTATGCTTTTTTCTATGAGCTTAACCCTTTTTCTGTGGAAAATCCCCGTTCTCACCTTGGTTCCGTTTTGTGTGTGGGCTTCCCCCAAAACACTAATCAAAGCTGGTAAAAGGCCAGAATGGTGACATGAAGCATCTTCTTTAGCCTTTGCGACGGCAGCCCACGGTGGTCATACATGCTTCCCACTTGGTTTTTGGCCCCTCTCCTTTCTCTACCGCCATGATCGGCTTTTGTATCTCTGTTGTTAGTTCCAGCCCCAGACTGAACACACGTACTCGATGAGTCCTGATCCAGCTGTGAGCTGAGTTGTTGTATCTGGTGACAGCACTATGCTCCTTTTGTTGTACATTTTGATGGAATATAATTACCCCTGTTTTTCTTGCAAAAAAAAAAGAAGCCCTCAGGATCTTATAGTATGATGGAGAATCAAATACATTGTGCTTCTTTGTCTCCACCTCTTCTGCGTCACATACTTCCCATTTTAGAAACTCCTTGTGCTCCCGTGACATCTCAATTGGTGTTGGTTGGACTTGTAGCTGTCGAAATCTATCCTCAATGCATGTGAACTTCTTGGTTTTTGGGCTTTTGTGAAAACCTCTCCTTGTTCAATGTTAGAGACTGGTCCCATTCTGGTTTCTGGGCACCCTCCAGGGAGCGTTGGCAAACCACCAGAAAGTGAGCAGGCTGGCAACCGCAATGCGCATCCATGCATGTCCGCCAAGTGTTTGCACGCTGGCCGTGAAGAGGGGCCTGTCAAAGCATAAGTGCTTAACCTTAGACTTTAGTAATCAAGATAATAATTGCTGTTAAGGAAAATGAAACAAACTCAGGAACTCCGATATCTGGAGTGGTATGTTTCTGAATGAATAGAGCATTTAGAGCATGCTATTCATGGCACACACTTGCTACAGAAGTTCCTCAAAAGAGAGCCGGGGGCCACCCCATATGCATTGGACTTGCAGTTATTAAAAGACTCCCCCGCCCCTGTTCTTCACATCTGTGCTACTAGCTTCAGCCTTGTCCCTGATCTTCTGGGTGTCCACCTCAGCTACTACAGATCATTCTTATATAAAGGTATGACATGAAATCAGCGGGAAATCAGAAGCAGATTAATTCCCTTCAGTTGCAGACAGCATTCATCTGCAGACAGAGGCTCAGAGAGACTTGAGTTGTGATCTGGGCAACTTTCTTTAGTATTTTCATTTTCAGCCTTCATCCATACCTCTTGGGAGGCTTCTACAGAGAGTGCTTGCTCACAGAAGTAGTATCATTACAGATCCATGAGATTGTTCAATTCTTCCATTGCTTCTTTATCTCTTCTATTCACTTGCACTCAGATACATGTGTCTTACACAACCCCTTCTTTGAACAATTATACAATATACTGTGTGTGTGTGTGCATGTGCCCGCGTGCATCTCTTCACTTCTATGGATACATATCCCTATTTTCATCCTTTGTGACCTCTTCTTTTCCTGCAAAACTACCAGCTTGTTTATTTTCTGGTATCAGTTACTGTATTGTGTTCTTTATTTACAGTGAGGCAAGGCGCAGAAACTGGACCTTTCCAGAACTGCTAAATCATGATGCTCAGCTCAGCATGAAGGTCAGTGCCTAGCTTTGGACTCAATTTCTCTCTCCTTAAATAGTTTTTTTTTTTTGGGGGTGAAATTTGCATGGATATGTTTGAGATTATTATTACTTAGTTTTAAGTGATTGGGTGTTTATATATGCTTTTGATGAAGTTGTCTTTGTAGGTTGCCTGTTCACACAATTGTAAACAGATTGGCACAGCCAGGATGTGAGGGCAGATTTTCTGATGAACATGATTTTTCTCATTGGGTTCTTAGAATCTACTTTCTGTATGACGGAATGACTTTTATTTTCCAGGAAAGAGATCCTTCTATTAGATACCTTTGGGGAAGAGCCATCTAGTAGTCATGAAGTACCACCACTAGCCAAATGTATAGATGAAGCAAGTGCAATCCTGGGCAGACGATCAGCTCATAGAGATGGATGCAACCTCTTCATCTTTTCCCAATCCTTGCTTTCAAGATCAGGCTTTGAAAGAGGCAGCCCACACATAGCTGCTGCAGGATGAATCAGAGTAAAAATGTAGACACTTTGCATTGTTAGAGACCTATCAATGTATAGATGTCCAGAGAGTATGGCTGAGAATTGCATTTCTTCTTCCTCCTTTGAAATAACACTATATTCTTTTGAGGGACTCATGTTATGGATAAAGGTTGCATTTCTTCTTCTTTTTTTCCCTTCCTTATAATAGTCTATTTTGTGGCATTATTTACCTGATTTCAGCAGTTCTCCTAAAAACAAGGGTTCACGAATTTTCTACTAATCACTAGTTGTCTAGTAGTGAAGTGAATCATATGAGCATGAAAACTAGTTTGAATGTCCAGGCAGCACCATGTTCCATTAGGCTGTCTTTTGGTTTCAATATGTTATAGTTTACATTTTTTGATTGTATACAGTATCATACTAGAGTGTTTAAATACTTGCCTCATTTGGGAAAAAACTCAATTTTCTCCCATTGTCATTGGTGATTTTGTGCAGCATGATAATCAAAGTGTTGACAATATCAATGGGGATCTCTCTCGAAATTCCAACAAAAGAGTTGAGCTGGTGTTTCATGACTTGATACCATACTGGGTAGATAAGGCGCGCACATTAGCAGTGTCAAATTCTGTGAGGATGAACTCCTTGCATCTTCTCACTGGTCCAAATGGAGGAGGGAAGTCTAGCATATTAAGGTCAATTGGTGCCGCTACACTTCTTGGGATTTGTGGTTTGATGGTCCCTGCTGCCTCTGCTGTGATTCCAAGGTTTGATGCAGTGATGCTGAGGATGATGCCACAAGATAGCCCAGCAGATGCAAAGAGCTCATTCCAGGTGCATTAACTACATGGCTTGTATTTTGATAGCTTGGGCTGCCAAAATTGACTCTCATTTTGGCATGCATGAGTAGGTAGTGCAAGCACACACGCACACACGTGTGCTTCCCATTTGATGATGTTGAAATAGCCCTAGTTTTGATGATTGTTTCTTTACCCTTTCCTCATTTGTTTATGTTTTTAAAAAAATGGCTGCAGATGGAGATGTCCGAATTGCGAACAATTCTCCATGAAGTAACAAATAGAAGTCTAGTGCTGGTAGATGAACTCTGCCGTGGAACAGAGGTGCAGAAAGGTACTGCTATCGCTGCTAGTGTTATGGAGTATCTTGATTCAGCTGGCTGTACAGGGATTCTTTCCACACACTTGCATGGTTTGTTAGATATGAAGCTAAATGTGAAAGGCCTTGTTCACAAGGCTATGGGTACAAAAATTGAGAATGGGGTGTTAAAGCCTACATGGAAGATGGAGGATGGATGTTGCAGGGAAAGCCTTGCATTTGAGACGGCAAGAGGTGAGGGTGTGCCTGAATTTATTCTGCAAAGAGCAGAGCAGCTGTATCACAACCCTGAACTTGTTTTGCAAGAACATGTACAATTCAACAGAGACCAGACAGAAATAAAGGGGAATGCACTGGGAGGTGATATGGCACTGAATCATGCAGCTTGTAATGGGAGTATCAA
This sequence comes from Cibotium barometz, assembly GCF_041138505.1. Lineage (NCBI taxonomy): Eukaryota > Viridiplantae > Streptophyta > Polypodiopsida > Cyatheales > Cibotiaceae > Cibotium > Cibotium barometz. Next base: position 6,065,117 of record NC_141089.1, on the reverse strand, counting down.
CATATCTCAAGGCATAGAGGATGGACTTCAAATTGAGACTCCCAAATTATCTAAAACAGGTACTTTCTGCATTATTTTACCTCTCAGCAGCAGCTTCATTCTGATGCACAGGTTTCTTGTATGTTTAACCTCCCTTAGACTCTATGGGTGGGGGTGTTTTTTTTTTTTTTGGTTGGGGGAGGGGTGTGTTGTGTGAGTATTGGTTTGTAATAGAGCATGATTGTGTTGTCTTGGTACGGTTGAATGCAAAGACAGTACATAATGCTGTACATACATTCTCAATTATATGCAAAAGGAAAATTTTGGAGATGCAGAGAGGATGTTCTAATTCTGAGGATGAGATAGTTTTCACACAAGTTGGTGATCGTGAACGACCGCCTCCTGCTGCAATGAACTGCTCTTGTGTGTACTTAATGTTGAGGCCTGATGGGAAGTTTTACGTTGGACAGGTATTCTTTCAGATATTGTTCTTTGAGTAAATCTACTGGCTTTATTTTCCCTGGCCCATTTGGATTTATTCTAGTTGACAAACTAAATCAGTATTATGCAGACGGACAACATCACCGGAAGGATAAAATCACACCGCACAAAGCAAGATCTACGGAAGGCACCTTTTGTGTATGTGCAAGTTGGAAACAAGAGCATAGCAAGTGAGCTTGAGACCCTTCTGATTAATCAGCTCCCCCTTTCGGGCATAGAACTTGTTAACAAAAGTGATCAACATCATCGGCACTTTGGGACGCAGCCTGCTGTACATTCCCAGTTACCCTTCTAGAAGTAACACTTCCTGTGCAGCAGTACCTTGTAAAATAAATTTTGAGATCACCAAATTTTTCTGTGGAACAAGTTTAAATTTGTTGATTATTTGGCTGTATCAATAATAAATTTTCCCAGCATTTTTCTGGGAGTCCTAGGTGCAGCAGTAATAGTGAAAAAGAGGTTGCTCATTGTCGGTAAAAGCCTTGTAAGAATGTAAAGGATGATTGAGAGCATGGTTCATTAACACCAAACTGCTTTGATCCTCTAGCAGTTTTGGACTTGGAGTATCACATTTTGAATGTCAGACAGGTGAGTGGCACAAAAATGGAAGGATGACCAGTTAAATATATAACAGCCACGAATGCTCTTAGCCCTATGGAATCTCACTGTTATGCAGTAAACAAGATGCAAAAATGGCTATGGCAATCTGACTATCTAGCATGGGGTAGACTCAAGTTGCTCAAGCTCTGTGAGTTCTCTCGAACCAGCCTGTTTACTACAGGCTTCTCCTGTAGCCACTGTGGTCAGTGAGTGTTGCAAGCTTTCTTTTGCAGTGCAAGTCACCTACTGGCTAAACTTGTGAAGAGAAACTTTTATCATCTTCTTGTAAAAGATGTGCAATATGATCACTGCATCTATTTAAGGCAAAAATGACTCAAATCCCAAGATGATGGCTGGAATAAGCTACTACTCTTCATGTGCTCGTTGCAGGCTTAGAATGACTTTGTTTCTAGGAGCCCATAAATGCTTTTATAAGGACATTGAATTATTGGCTTAAGTTCTCCTTCGGATATTTCTACTTGGTCTGATAGGAAATTTTCTTGTGGATTTCTAACATGGGAGGTGTTGATTCTGGCTTTGAGGGGATAGGACGCTTGGCATTTACCGGGGTTCGGATGTAGCCTCTAGAGCCTGCACTTTTCGCGATCCAACAAGAGTACAGGTTGCAACCTTTCGAGACTAGATGGGTTTTATGTGGATGAGTGGGCTTGTGGAAGAGGTGGCATGATTGGTATTTTGGTAGGCACTACTTTCTTTGATCATTGACCTGTCATTCTATCGTTGGAGGACCCATGGAGGCAGGACAAACATTTGAGCATCCGGATCCTAAACAGCCTCATGCAAAATTTTGAGATTTGCAGCAAGGTAGAGGAGATTTGGGAGAGTTTGGATTTGCACCCTGGTTGAGTCGCATGAGCTTTGGAGGCAGGCCTTGGAGAGATTAGTAAGATAGATCCATATTTATGGATCCTCCCGGGTGCGAGCCATTGAGACAGATCTCTTCAATTCTCTTCTTTGAATGTGTTGCTTTTGAACAACAGTGACTGTGAGTGGCATGCCATATGCCTACCATATATTTTTAAAATTTGCCACGTGTGTATTTGGATCCTCCTCCTTACCATGGAACTTCGGATACTTAAGAGAGACACATTGAGCCATGATAGAAAGTAGCGGAGGTAAAGTTACACCAGTAAAACCAAGTGGACTTGAAAAGACTCTTGGACCTATTGGAGCTGGAGCAACAAGAAGATGTGTCTTGGGCAATTTCGCACCATTTGATGATAGACTCTTGACTTTGTCTCCGTTCTAAAAGTTTGATTACCATCGGACGATGTGTTTGCAAAGTCAAGTAGCGCATAGTGTGCATTGGAAGAGGTCTTGGAAAATCTCTCTTTTGCATGCCATCATGTCCAAACATTATTTTGATGGGGGTGACCAAACTTTGGAAGCATGTGGCGGGTCTCCTTTCACATGCTCCCAAAGCTTGGTCACCATCGAACGATGTTTGCAGTCCAGACAGTTTACGTCGTGAACCGGTTCTCAATGGATCACGTTGTGAAACGGTCACTTTTTTTTCGACCAATCATGGGAGACCATGTGGCATACTTCATTAAGGCAGTCGCCCGGTCTGACGGTCGTGCCATAAAATCAAGTTTTTTTCCAATCAAGTAGTGTTTGGTGTGCAATTTTCAAGTCTCCTAGTACTCTTCTCCATGCCATCATACCTAAACATTGTCCGAAGGTGAGCAAACTTTGTGAGCATGTGGAGATGGTCTCTTTCACATTCTTGCAAAGTTTGGTCACCATTGATTGATGTTCACAAAGTCAAGTAGCATCCAGTGTGGATTTTTTAAGTCTCTAGTATTCGGAGGTTTTGAAAAATCCCACTCTTCTCTAAGCCTTCGTACTATACATCGTCCTCGCTAGTGATCAAACGAAGCGTGTTGCAAAGTCAAGTAGCACCCAATGTGCATTTTTCAAGTCTCTTAGTGCGGGGGAATTTTCCCACACTCATAAAGTTTGGTCACCGTTACACGATGTTCGCAAAGTCATGTAGCACCTAGTGCACATTTTTCAAGTGTCCTAGTGCTTGAGAGATCATGGAAAATCTTGCTCTTCTCTATGCTATCGTATCCACCGAGTGACCAAACTTTGTGAACGTGTGGAAGGATCCGCACTCTCACAAAGTTTGGTCACCATCGGACGATGTTTACAAAGTTAGGTAGTGTCCATTGTGATTTTTCAAGTCTCCTCGTACTTCAGAGGTTATAGAAAATTTTGCTCTTTTCCATGTCATGGTATCTAAACATCGTTGATAGTGACCAAACTTTGTGAGTATCGAATGATGTTTGCAAGTAAAGTAGCATCCAGTGCGTATTTTTCAATTTAAATAATATGAAATCTTAAAACAAAGTTGGAATATAAAATAAAAGAGACTTAGTTAAATCTGTTAACCCTTATTGGACACCTATCCAACGTTGACACTATCCATTCGCAACTTTCACTTTATTTAGTAAGTATTAAAAATGTTAACATTTTAAATTGTGATCAAATGTCTATAAAAGGTGCGCCACGTGATTAATTACAGAGATTGCATGCTTTGATTAAGTGTTTGTACAAGCTTAGGTGGCCAAAGATAGTCATGGACCTATATTTTAAGTATGGTCGACCAAGGTGTGAATGCGAGACATTAAGATAAGGATTAATTTCTATTCTCACCATTCATTCTCTTAGTCAACTAGAGTATTCTACATGTTTTGTAATTTTTGCATGTTTATCAAATTTTGCATGTTTTTTAATTTTTGTGAGTTCTGTAATTTGTGCATTTAGCTTAAGTCTTCTTCCTCTTATCATTTGATATTCTTGTCTATATATCTCTTGTTTTTGTTTACTGACCATAAAACTATCCCTTGCATAAGTACTTATGCTTGATGGTAGGACATTAGAAGAAGTATAGGTGGTAGGGGTATTGATCCAAGCTACTAGAGCAAAGGAAGAAGAGACTATGCAATTGGCACACAACAACGATTAGCAACCCAAATAGCCCAGTATATCCAAAACAAGTCCTAAGCGCATGAAGTAGTACTCGATAGTCTTGATACAAGCAATAACATTGCGTCTATATTGGAAAAAGAGCTAGGTTTGCAAATCATGGATCAATGTCTTCTCATACATGATTGGGAGTATGACGCATTAACAGAGAATCTTGTGGATTTTGCCACGGGCGAAGCTTCTGGTGTTAGTTGGAAAGAGATAGTCTTAATCAATACTTGGGGCCACAACAGAAGAGGAACGATTGTAGGGTATTTGTGGTTGCATCTATAGGATTATTGAATATGAAAGGATCCAAAGATCTATGAAGCAAGTTGGGAAATTCCTAACAAGAATGCTTACAATGAGCGAAATGGTAACACCTCCTGTGAGCCCAACGGATCTTACTATTATAGTATCACCCGGTTATACCTTGGAGCAATCAACATCTTCTAACCCACAAGGCCATGCTACATGGACTCAAGAGCATACTAGCATGAGCTTCACCTTCTTAGATCCTAAAGCTGCATCCATCCAAGATAATACTAGTACACTATCTGATCTACTGGTGGCAAGAACCACACCACCAACTATGGCACCTATGATTGACATAGAGCCACATGCTTATGGTGGTTATCATTGTAGCCAACACCACTTCACACATGGAGTCCTTGTGCTTGGCATATCTAGTATTACCATTCTTAGAGGAGTCACATCTCATTCTAGTGCACTTATGAAACATCCCTTTCTTAGAGTGAGTGTGCTACTAACTCCCTACGAGACCGACTACACCTAATGTCCATATGACTAAAGCACCTATTTGGGACGCTAGTAGGACATATACCTTATGTAGTACGTCTACTCTCGCCAAGGTTTAGAGGAATGTATCCTCATGTAGTGCCACGTGTTGCACCTACACCTACTCCTATCATAGCTCATGTTACATAGGCCTTGTTGGGAAGCGTTGTAGCAGAAAGCATAGCGCTTGTTGTGAGAGATGGTGGTTGACATAGCCATGGGAAGGTAGTCCAAATAGCCAGGCTAACTCATAAATTCACTAAAGATGGTGATCTTAGGAGACATTTGAAAGTATTTGATCAAATGTAAGAGGTCCTAGGAGAACAAAATGTGATTTTCAAGATCAATGTCTTTAGTTTAACATTAGACGATAAACTTGGGGATTGCTATAGAACTCTCAGGGTCGAGGAACGCTTGAACTTCACTCCTCTTAGGAGATTGTTCTTACAGAAATTTTCGTATGAAGAATTGTTATGGGGTGTGGCTTCACACAACTACACAAAGCCAAGCGAGAAGAAGAGGAGTCGGTTAGAGATTTCATTAGTTGTCTTAAGCATTTGAACTCTCATTTCCTTTCATATGAATGCTATTCGAATCATCAATTGCAGGATAGATTCATCCATGGACTTGACTATGAAGTGATCTATAATGACTTAAGTCATTAGAGGGATTACTACATGGGATGAAGTCATAATAAATGCCATCCAATTAGAAGATAATTTGATGGTCAAAGAAGCTAAAGTATCGGAGTCTAAATCTATGGCTTCCGGAGTCACATGACATAGAACTTCTACAGTTAAACCCCTTGCTAACGGTTACACTTTAGTAGGGATGAATTTCACAAATTTCATGAAAGCACTCTAAGAGGGAATGAAGGACAATAGAGCCCAAAAAACGTACATATGTACTTAAGGAAAGAGCTTCAATGGTGCTCAATGTGTCGAGAAGGATGTTTGATTAGTGAATGTCCAATCTTAATGCACTATAATGGTAATTGTACTTTTTGTGGACGTTATGGTCACAAGGCTTTAGAGTGTCACAAGCGTCTGTAAACCCTTGCTACTAATGTTTTTAGGTCTCAATTGGCTTTGTCGATCCCATCACAATCAAAAGTTAGAGTGCTTATGATAATATCTCAACCCAATGGTGGTCAAACGACACAACAATCTATTACAAGGAAAATTTACAATGCACAAAATGTGTCGCCTCCATCAGTTTTGGGACCTCAATCTCCATCTCCGAGGATCATACCATTGAATCAAATAGGTTTTGAGGAATCTTTTGAGTGTCCAAAATACGAGGTTGACTTAGACCACTCCTCACATGTCCGCCCGCTGACGAGGACTCCATAGAGCTTTATCCGGACTACTATGTAGTCGATGCAAGAGGCGGAGTCAAACTAGTATCCCGGTTAGCTGTAATAAGAAGAGGTCGAGACATCGACTCTTCTCTCAAGAGAATGCCTCTTCAATGCTATCATTGTCAGGGAACACACCGAATCTTTTGAGTGTTTCTTTAGAAACTAACCAATCACCCAAGTAGCATCTTTCAGCATGCCACATGCAATTTGTAATCGTTGTGGCATAGATCATTGGATCAAAGATTGCCCAATGAAAGTGGTGGTTGTAAATCAACAAAATGGTCTTACCATCACACCTTTCAACATGAATTGAGTGGGTAGGCAAACTCAAAGATCAATTTAGAGAAATCATGATGTGTCTATGAATGCAATAATGAGAATCATTGCTCAAAACACACTTATTGTGGAAAAGAAAGTAAAAAACCAAGCTATTTCAAAATAGCGATATTCAAAAAGAAGAGGGGCCATAGATGAAAGAAATCTATAAAGGAAAAAAATGAAGAAAACGAAATGAGTGAACTTCGGAACACCTGATGAACTAGTCTACATGAATGATATTGATGAGGATTCTGATTTAATGGACACATACTAGTTCTGAGCAAACTAGAGACATTCAAACAAAAACTAAGGAGACCAAAAAGGAAGGGATTCAAGCCTTTTTAAGAAACCAAACAAAGAGAAACTTGGTTCATATCTTGATCCTCTAAAAGAATTGGAACAACTTCATGAGCTTAGGGATGGTCACACATACTTAGGAGAAGTTAGAACCAAGACCAAAACAAGTAAACATCTCTGACACTGTGCATCCAAATAATCTAAAGCAGATCGTAATCCATAAATCCTTGGATATACCTAGTGTCATTCTTGAGATTAGTGAGAACTTACTTGTTGCAAGCATGGATTCTCAACTCTTTAAGAGAATGTTTGAGTATGAGAACCTTGAACCCGTTCAAGAGGTGGAAATTGTAATATCACCAGCACTCTCATATGGTAGAGAGGTGATGGGTACTCTTGAAAATCCTTAAATTGTTGGAGTTTATGGCTTTTGAAACAAACACAACAATGATTGTGTGCTTGTGTGGAGATCTTGAACTCTGCAAAGCATTGAAATCTCTTTTAAATGGAGAACTCAACATAGGACTACCACTATTTGTAGAAACCCAGAAGACTCAACCCTACTATGGAATTTCATTGACTCAAGTCATAGAAGATCCAAGAACCTAAGTAGAGAATGAGTACACCAAATCAATGGTCAAAATTCTATTAAATAAATTGGGTCAATACTTTGAAGGTGATGAATCTAATGTATTACTACTAGTCATCGCCAGGGACATCACAGTAATGGGAGTCTTTGATGGTGGTGTTGGAGTCAGTATAGTCATCAAAAAATGCTGGGAAAAAATGGCCAAACCGAGGCTTAAAGTCTTAAACATTGTGGTTAAAATGATCGATGGTACTATTAAAATGATCTTAAGATCAAGGTGTTGAAACATCGAGTGAGACATACGTTCATTGTGATGGATTTTCCTAAGCCACCCAGTTCTTATGAAATATCTTAGGAAAAGACTATTTATGCATGAAGCTAAAATGGTCCAGGATTGGTCCAAAAACCATGTTTACCTACAATTTGATGACTTCATCCTTAGAGTAAACCTGCTGACTGGTCACATACATCCAATGGATAGTGGTGGACTATTCGACCAGAGATCTGATACTACAATGCATTCAGCCCCATTGCAGAGAAGAGACCGATGTAGGGAAGGATCCATTCTCCAAAGATGCTAAAAATCAAGGTATTGAGCTTGAAGATGATCTAAACTAGATACATATGATGGCTACAATCGATAGCTGGGCAACTAGAAGATCTCCATGGGTTACACTTGCTATTGATGGGTGAGGAGTTCCCTAAAGTCGTGTCCCCACGAATAATTCGTACTCTACCTTCTGATATCGAGGAGATGATGGGTGAGGAGCTCCCTAAGGTCGTGCCTCTACGAATGATTTGTACTCTACCTTTTGATATCGAGGAGATTGATTATAGTGAACTTGAGTCCACATGGGATGACACAAGCTCAAGCACCAATAGTGGTGAGGGGTTTAAAATAGAGACTGAAAGCGACACTAACTTCTTAGTCCACCACAAGAAAAACACAGCCCACAACATCCAAAGAAACTGCAGGGAGTAGCTCCGAATTTGATACGGATTTCCAATCTGAAAAAAGGAAAAAAGTTCATCTCAAGATGCCAAGGAGCATCTCCGAAGATGGCAGAGACGTAAACACTATGCAATGAATCATCATAAAAGGTTGCAAGAGAAAGAACAAGTACTGCCCAATGGCTCTAGTACATGGGTGCAATTGACTTACACCAAAAGTATATAGATGATTAGGGAGAGGAGTTACAAAAGGTCAAGTATTGTAGACCACCCCAAATTGATATGGCTAAGGTGGAAGTGTTTGATGAACCAAAATCGAGTCGCTCACAGTAGCTAGAAGGAAACAAAATTGTAAACTCGCACAGAAGGAACAAGAGGTTAAGGTTGCAGAGCTAAAGGAGCTGGCGAAGGAAAGAAAAATAAGCTTGATTTGTGTCTAGTACCAGAGCATTACAAATCCTATACCATAGGTAAATGCAAGTTAGTGTTTGATATTGCCAAACTTAATCCCATAAGTGAGAGTGGAGGAGTCTATGAGGCGGGCCTACAGAGGTTAATCAATTAGACTTGGCTGAACAAGGAGAAGATCCTAAGCCTATCTACATAGCCAAAGACTTAAATAAGGCTGAGAAGACTGAACTTGTAGCTCTCCTCAAGGAGTACAAGAATTGCTTTGTGTGGACATACCATGAAATGAAGGGAGTTCTCGTAGAGGTGGTACAATACACCATTCCCATGGTACCTGAAGCTAAACTAGTCCAACAACAACCCTATCCAATGAATCCCAAATATGCAAGCATTGTTAAAGGAAGAGATTGATAAACTCATCAAGTTGGCAGATTTATCTATAAGATTTAGCACTCTCAGAATGAATCTCACCCATTGTGGTTGTGTCCAAGAACAATGGAATTGCCATATTCAAAACATGTGCTCAAACGTGTTGCGAAGAACAAGGAGGCTTATAGCTTTATGGATGGATACTCAAGCTGCAATCAAATTTCGATTTCACCCGAGGACCAAGCCAAACAAACCTTGGTCACTGAGCATGGTGTATATGCTTACAGAGTTACGGCATTCGATCTAACCAATGCACCGGTCACATTTCAAAGATTTATGAATATTTCTTTTAAGGACTTATTAAAGAAAGTTTCTCCAAGATTTTTTGGATAATTTGTGCATTCATTCGTCTTGGAAAGACCACCTAGTGTGCCTAAAAAGGATGTTTGAAAGGGGTCGATTTTATCGCATATCCTTACAAATTTTAATTTTGGATGAAACACAGAGTGATTCTTGGGCATATAGTGTCCAAAAATGGGATTTCCACTGATGAGAGAAAAATCAAGGTCATCTTGGAATTTCTCCCACCAACAAACTATAAGGGAGTCCAAAGATTCATGGGCCATGTCGGCTACTACCGTCGGTTTATTCTTTTTTATGCAGAAATAGCTCGTCCTTTGTATAGAGTATTGATTGTATTTATATGGACCGAGGAGTGTCAACAAGCTTATAATGCGTTGAAGCAAGCCTTGGCCAGTGCTCCAATCTTGCGAACACCTAACTGAGATCTTATCTTTCATATACACATTGATGCCTCTAATTTCGCAATTGGATGTGTTCTAGCACAACGAGCAGAGCAAAAATTAGACTATCCTATTAGTTTTGTAAGTTGGCAACTAGATGAAGTTGAAATCAATTACACCACCAGTGGGCATGAAGGATTAGCAATGGTTTATGCTATAAAGAAATTTTGGCATTACCTTCTTGTTAATAAATTTGTTTTCTATGTTGATCATTAAGCTTTTTTGTATCTGGTAAAAAAAAACCATGCTCTACGGGAAGGATCACAAGGTGGTTGGATTCTTCTTGAGTTCAATTTTACAATGGTTGTGAGGCTTGGCCAGAAGCATGTCATGGTGGATCATCTATCCCACATACCGAATGGTAAAGCTCCAATGGGGTTTGATGAAGAGTATCCAGATGTTACACTTTTCGAGGTTGAGGTTATTCTAGAATGGAGTGAGAGAATCGTTAACTTTTTAGCTAATGGTTTTCCAAAAGGAAAGGAACTGAGGAAAGATTTAGCAAGAAAGTTGCTAGAAGAGAGTGCACCTTATCAACTTATTGTCGGAATCTTTATAAACCCGGTAAGGATGACATATTAAGACGTTGTCCCATGGAGTATGAATACTTATACATCATCAAACAAGTACACCAAGGGATAGCTGGTGGACACTTTGTAGGCAACGTTACAGCAAGAAAAATACTACAATTGGGATATTGGCCACCCACGAAGTTAAAAGATTGTGCACTATTTGTTATAAGGGATGTGACGCGAGTATGAACGTTGTGCAAAGCCACATCAGAATGAGATGATGCAAATGCATCCTGTTAGAGTCAACCAATCTTTTGAAAAATGGGGCTTAGATTTCATTGTCCCTATTAGTCATGTTGCACATGGCACATAAGCATGCTTCATCATTGTTGCCACAAATTATGTAACCAAATGGGGTGCTGAAGCAAGAGCTTTACGAAAAGCAGATATCATGGCGACTACTAAGAACATCATTACCCACGTTGGATGTCCATTTGAGCTAGTGAGTGATCAAGGCAAGCATTTCATCGATGATGTAATAAAAAATCTCACTAACACGTTTAGGATCACTCACTGTAAGTTAATGTTGTATTATCCACATGCAAATGGCTAAGCACAGAGCACCAACAAGGTTCTATTTTGGATATTAATAAAGACTGTTGAGGCTCGGTGCACTAACTAGGAATCTAAGCTCACATTAGCTTTATGGGCCTATTGCACATCCTACAAAGTTGCATTTAGTTGCACACCATTTAAGATGGTGTATGGACTTGAGGTAGTAATGTCTTGGGAGTTCATGATCCCTAGCTTAAGGGTAGCTATAAGTGAAAAGATTGATGGTAACGAATTGGCTAACCGGTTATTTGTTTTAGAATAACTTACAGAAGAGGAAAGATAAATTTCACTACAAAACATGCTGATAGAAAAGGACCGAAGAAATAAGTGGTTTGATCAAATTATCAAGGACAAGGAAATCGAGGTAGGAGATCTTGTACTTATGTATGGGTCCGCAATGAAAAGAAGAAGTTTAAATATACTGGAAAGGGACCATTTTTAAAAAATACTATGGACCTCTTACCAAAGAATCCTTACATGCTTCTCATAACAAGAAATCCGCCAAGGAAAGGGCTAGTTAAAGAAGACCCAAGCTCAAGAGGAGGCACGTGAAAGATGTGTCAAACTTCAACAATGTCGAGAAGAAAACCTTAGATCTACTGCACAAGCGTATGTTGGAGAGGTAATTGACAACATGGAGGATCACATCCTAGCTCTCGGAACACCCATTGAGTTGCCTAGTCCCTATGGTAAAGTGTTCTATAATGCTATGCTCGACACGGGTGCTAGTCATAATCTACTCTCTTTTTCTACATGGAATCAGTTGGGTAAATCTTAACTTGAAAAGTTAAACATGAGAATAGAGGGTATAATTGCCAAAAATACCAAAGTACTTGGTTTGCTTAGAACTATCATCTATGGTGATAATGGACACTTGGTTGTTAGCATTTTCGTCATGCCCGCATGAACTTTAAAAGAACATGTCATTATTGCACGGATTTGGATGATAGCAGCTTAATGCGAAATAAACTAGGCCACAAGGAGTGTCACAAATGGCAAAAAATTCGAACGCTACACTTTTACATTCTACAAACATTGCCTCCACATCAAATGCATTAAATTAGCAACAAGCATTTGAATGCTGTAATAACAAAGCCTCAAGATCAACACGATACAATGTCGTTCCCTGCCCATCGACATCCACTTCACCACCATAAGGTTCTGTATCTTCAAGCTCCACATCTGTATCTATCTCTATATCAAACCAACTGCCACTAGGGAATTAGCATAGTAAGTCCCAACCTACCCTTTTTTGGGTACCTAAAGCCTCTCCACTAGTTCTCAATCATCAACCTATTAGTAAAAAACCTCGAAGGTCATGTCACAACAAAAATCAATCCACTCTCGATGGATTTGGACTTGTCTTCTTAAAGCTCAAGGCTATTACAAGAGTAACACATGGATTTGGGTGCCGAAGAGGATGCACATGTCTATAGCCTCATCAATCTCATAGACACCTCAATCGACCAATCAATAGTCTCTGCCAACTCTAATGTCAAAGCAAACAAGGGAAAACAAATTAATATACCTCCATTGTAAATATACCTCCATTGTAAAACAAATTAATATACCTCCATTGTAAATATCCCACAAGATTTGGATTCCAAAAGCTGTTTAAAGATGGCATTGCTCCCTGACAAAGTTCATGCCCATATCAAGAGAGAGCCTATTGGAAAAAGCTACCCCATGATAATATAGCTTGCATCAACATGTACAACAATATAGCAACTATACACATACTAAAAATCCGACAAACTATTAAAATAAAAAAATTTTAAAAAAAGATGATGAGAAAGAACACATGTTAAATAAGAGAATGAAGTATGACTATTCTGATTATAAGCCGAGAGGATGCACTTTCTGTGGATCGACACGAGTGACCCTATCTTGGACTCGGATTTCCAGGAATGGTACTATGAAGGGCAGCTAAGTATTTCTCCTTTCTAAACCCACTCAGGCTATTTTTATGTACCACTAGGGGAGCGATGTTGTGGAGTCATCTTTGGGGACCTATTCTACCTATAGTTCTATCGCCTTGCACCATGCCTCTACTTGTAAGCATCGCATGTGGTACATAATGTCCTATTTGTGTTGGTAATGTAGAACCTATTTTAGGCGCTATGGGACAGGATTATTGCAATCCATGGTAGGAGAGACACCACAACGACACAATCATGTGAGTGTACATTACCTAGTGGGAGGATCCTATCAAGATAGAACTCCACATGAACAACTTATAGAGTAGGAGAGGAGGGCAAGGACTTATGGACTTACATCGTCATTCTATGAAGTAATCTTATCGACTCCTTATTCCTTTTGGATCATGGTGGGTGATTTCCAAGATAACTTAGCTCACAGTAGCTACCTTAGCTCACTTCCAAGATAGCTTAGCTCGCACTTGCTTAGGTGTTTCTACACCCATCCTAAAATTAATATTGTTTTAAATTTTAATCTTTTTAAAGATTCTCCATTTAGTGTTTGAGTGCTTGCTTGCATAGTTATGTGACTAGTTTATCAAATTTCTTGTTACTACTTGGATAACCATTTAGGATTTGGTCCTAGTTTAATCCTCTCCCTGAGATCAATCTAAGAGTATGCCAAGTACTCCACCTTCCTACTTTTATATTTTTAAAATCAAAACAACACTTATAATAATCACTTAGCAGTTTCATTTATGAGGCTAGATAATAACTAGAGATGGTTTTACCAAAGTGATAATGTGTCGAGACTAATAAGGTCATAACTTGAGGCATGCTTTTTACTCTCTAACGAATTTAAACCAACCTTAATATTATCCATGTCTAGACTAGAAACTTTGACCATATGCAAAAATATTTCCTCACTACTTAATAAGGTGTTTGCATTATGCTTAAATTCTAATATTTTCTACAAGAGCACCTTACTCGTTGTACCATATTACCTTGTAGATCCAAGGCCTTCGACATTTCCAACACCAGCATGTATCTAACATAGCCTCAACGATCTTCATCAACATATTTCGAGGATGGAATTTACATCAAGAAGGGGGGCATGTTAACCCTCATTGAACACCTCTCCATCATTGATGCCATCCATTGGCAACCGTCACTTCATTTAGCCATTGACATTAAAAATGTTAACATTGCATATTTTACGTGTGCGATTGTCGCTTGTCTATAAAAGATGTCTTGCGATTAATTATGGAAATTGCATACTGAGATTAAGTGTTTTCACAAGTCTAGGTGGTGATGGATAGCCATGGACCTATATTTTGAGTATGGCTAGCCAAGGTGTGAATACGGGGGACCAAGATAAGGGCCAATTTGTATTCTCACGATTCATTCTCTTAGACAATCAATAGAGTGCTCTTCTTCTCTACTCTCTTGCTCTCTTGTGTGTCTTGCTTGCTTACCTAATTCAATTAGAGCTATTATATGCTCATTATGTATGTGTGAGTGCATGTGAGAGAGGGAGATTAAGTGAGAGGAGGATGGAGCTTCCATTGAAGTGTGGCGGCACAACGGAGTGGAGCTAAGATTAGCTTCTCCCTTGAACTATTTTATGCTCCAGAATGCGGTTAGGCAAAGCTCCACGACCTTGGTTTGTTTCAAGACTCTTTTTATGGTGCAAGGGCTTCCCATCCATGATCAACAGAACATATATGGCTCTACAACATGATTGTGTGGGAGCGCAACATTATGCTATCCCTCACATGATGCTCGAATTATCAAGAGATTTTTTTGGTGTATGGTGGTGCCCTTATTTACCGTAGAGGTCCACATGATTGCGACACAATACAACGCACATTCCATTAAGAGCACGTGCATGGTGTCCACCCCACGATTCACACATGACGGTTTGCATACTTTTATGAAACATATATGGATGGTGATTGGTCAGATTGTGCCTTGAGAGGATGGGCAGATGCATGGATACAAGAAGTGCTCTCCCTTGAGTGAGCATCCTTCACATCAAGTGTTATCTGAAACTACAATGAGTTGAAACATTTACTACAGGAGAGTGAGGTATTTGCCATTATTGTTGATGAGAGAGTTGGCTACTATCTCATGAGTTGTACTAGGCCAAAGTGCATCCTCGACCAAGACGATGATCATGGGTTTTCTTTTGATGCCCACAACCTTATTGTGGCAAGCCGGCTCTACCAGCAGACTGGAAATCATCAAGGGAGTCTTGAGTTCTAGTAGTGGCAGTTGGCAGTTAGAGGCATTTCAGTACTTTCAACTAGTGCTTGCTATAGGCTCACTCTTGATCAAAAACACAGATCTCATCCCCATTTTTGGCTTTGAGTGGATGACCATGAGAGCATTTTGGAGCATTTGAGAGCGAAATAGAGAGTACTAATTATTAGATCTCTATCTTGAGTGTGGGAGTCTACTTCTATCATAGTATTTTTGTTCATTTTATGATCGCCTCATGTTCACAGTTCACCATGAGAGCATTCTAGAGCATTTGAGGCGAGAGAGGATGATAATAACTGAATCTCTAACTTGATAGGGAGTCTACGTCCATTATAGTACTTTTGTTCATTTCATGGTTGTACTTTTAGAGACATTTCATATTTTGTCATGTTCACATTTCTTCTACCTGGATTTTATCTTTGTAATTTATCAGTGCAATTAATCTTGATTTTATCTTTGTACTTTATCAAAATGATTGATCTTCTTGATAATGGGCATCAAAAAAAAACCCATTATCATCGTCTTGGTCGAGGATGCACTTTGGCCTAGTACAACTCATGAGATAGTAGCCATCTCCCTCATCAACCAATAATGGCAAATACATCACTCTCTTGTAGTAAATGTGTCAGCTCATCGTAGTTGGCCAATGAACATAGGACCACTCATCATAAAACACTTGATGTGAGGGATGCTCAAGAGAGAGCACTGCTTGTATCCATGTATCTGCCCATTCTCTCAAGCCACAATCTGACCAATCACCATCCATATATGCTTCATAAAAGCACGCAAACTGTCGTGTGTGTAAATCGTGGGGCCCACCATGCACGTGCTCTTAATGGAATGCGGGTACTGTGTCACACTCATGTGGAACTCTACGGTTAATAAGGGCACCATCCATACACCAAAAAAATATCTTAACAATTCGAACATCATGTGAGGGATAGCATGATGCTGCGCTCCCACACAAATGCTAGAAACACCACTCAATTTGGCATGCATCTTTGAACCACTCAGCATCTTGTTGTAATTGATGACGACATCTCAAAGCGTGTGTCACACACGTGCTTACCCCATCATGCTCACCCTTCCCGTGTGACTAGTCTCAAAGAATCTCTAAATCATTGGGATACTAGATTGTACATGTCATGTATAAACCCATAAAAACAAGCATTGGTTATTATTTCCTTTAAGATGTTCCTAGTAAATTTAGGTTATTTATGAATCCTTGAGAACTATAAGTGCTACTACCTATAGAGGCAATAGAACTATTGTGCCAACTTGAATTGTGCTTTACAATCATCCCGACACCATGTGATCTCACGATCTCATAAAAAATAATCTTGGAGATGAAAATAGTGTTGCACAAAATGTGCATCATGTGAGCAATAAACATTGATGTAGAAATGATACTCTTGAACACTTCATAGCACCACCATGCTAGCTCTCCTTTCTCTTCGAGCTTTAATATCAGAACGTGCTCCCCTACACTCGGCCATGTTGGGATGGTCAATCAAAGCAACCTTGTCCAATTTTGGTAGCATCTGTGGCATGCTAGTAGGAGATCTCAAGTGGTCACACTTTGGACACCTTTGGATAGAGGGGGCTTAGTTTTCCATGATTGATAATTTGCACAATCTTAATTTGTTAAATTCTTACAAACATCTGCAAGGGTATTCAACTCATCAAGGACTCTACACATATTGTAAGTTTTACCTAGTTTCCACCAGTGAAAGTGGTACTGCAAAAAATAACCCCAAAATTTGATAAGATAAAAAATAGTGCATCTTCACTTATCGGTTAGTGACAAGATTTTGCATTTATTCTCACGAGGTTGGGATTAACACTCATATCAGTCCTCATAAGATTTTGATTAATGGAGCACCCCCAAAATCAAAATGCCCACTTAAATACGAGAGAGTTTACGGGTTTCCGTTGTTATAAATCGAGGCCTATGGCAACAAGGTTTTGTACATGTGTTTACGGAGATCACAAGAAGCCACATGTCCCAACACCAAGGTCTTCGAAGGGTTTACGCCAAGACATGGTCTCCAAAGACCCAAAGATGTAGAACTAAGAAGATAGGGTCAAGGGAGGACAAAGTGACATCAGTCTTGTGCTAGTAGTCTAGGAGGGTTCATGCGAAGGCACAGCCTCTAACATTTCATCATCTTTCTCTAAAGAGGATATGATTTAATAGCTAGCACATGAGCAACAAGAAGAGATCATAGACATGAACAACCATTGCTAAAGAAGCTGCATCCACATAATGATCATCAACATCTTTCTCTGAAGAGGATATGATTTTATAGCTAGCACATGAGCAAAAGAAAAGATCTTAACCTAAACAACCACTGCTAAAGAAGCTGCACCCACATAAATATCCCCAACATCGACAACCATTTTTCCTTGGATAACTTTTATTGATGTCCCCATTAGTTACTACTACAAGGTGGCCACAAACTAAAGATGGCCCTCTACTTGGAATGCTTCTAACCTACATCTTTCAGTTGCATCTTTTCACCAAGTTACATCTTTTAGTTGCATCTTTTCACCAAGTTCCAGACTACACTTCAAGAACAATAAAGGATCTCTTCTAAAGATTCCTTGGCTCATCAATAGGGACCACCCTTGCTTGACTTTGCACTTCACTGCATAGGACCTATATAAGGCAGGGCCACTTTATGGTGGTTACTTGGGAGAACGACTTTGATTGGTCCCACCAACAATTTTTTATCAGAGTTGGAGTTATTCAAGGAATGGGGACATAATCACTTCGTAATTTTTACCCATCCAAGTGGTTTTTTCTCAATGCATATTTTATAATTTATCCACTCTAATGAGCTCATAGTGATGTAAACAAGGGATGATTAAGCTAAATTTAATGCCGACATCAATTTCTCATGTATACTAGATTGATTACGTGACATAGATGTTATAGGCAATGATTAACCACCCAAACTAGTTGCCCATTCACGTACATGTTTTGTTATATAGGATAACATAACTTGCTTTAGCCCCCTTGTTGAGAAAATATTGAGTTCTCTAGCTTCCTTGCTTGCTTGTGTGTGTGGATCTCCTTACTTGATTGTGTACAAAGGGATAAGTAAGTGTGAGCTAGGGTTTGCTTATAGGTTATCTTTCTTTTCTCCACCATTGTTGCTTCTTGTAGCTTTGAGGGGTTTACCCTGGTTTGCTATTACATTGGGTGGGACACCATTGGAGCTTCACCTTGTTGCTTGTTGCTCTACCGGTTGGAGAAGCTTCTCCAAAGAGTCTTCTTCGAGTAGCAACTATTTTCCCCATAACATCTAAGGTAACACTTTGCCCTTTTCCTTGGTTTCCACATGCTATTGTGATGCATTTGCACTCTTGAGTGTGCGCTGTGGGTAGAGGATTACATGATTTCCTTGAGCTCCTCCAAGAATTTGGACTTCTTTGAATGCACACACAAATCATCAATTAATATCTTAAAAAATTATTTTACTTTCTTTTTGAAGGTCATACATATTATCAACCTCAAAAACTAAGGTTGTTCTTTAAATCAACAATACCTTATTGTAAAGTCGAATTTATATTTATCATGAAATTGAATAGTTTTTTATTTATTGACGAGTAATTTTAAAATTTAAATCAATTATTTGACAAAGATATAAAGGTTTTTATAAAGAAAATGAGAGAGAGACAGATATATATATATATATATATATATATATATATATATATTAATGTCTGCGCCAGGGTCTATGAGACCAAAAGTTACAATGAATCCATGAGTAACTGAATCATGGGATAACAAACTGAAAATGAAGAACTAAACTAAAATTGAGCTATCACTGCCAAAATTTTAAAAGAAAGCTCTATAAGCTACATCTAGGCTTACCTGTAAAAGTGCAATACATCATCATAAATAGAGATACAATCCAAAGGGTGTAATAAGCCTGTGGTGGCAGGGTCAAGTGGGGGTGATCGCCAAATGGGGCAAAATAGGCTCCATATCTGTAACTATGTGTGCTGATTGTTTATGTCCACACTTCGGCGTGGTGCACTTCAATATCGCTAAAGGATCTCCCGAAAGCTAGAGCTAGCCAGGGTATGATACTATTAGTCCTCTCAATCTTGTGACTTTTTGGATCTCTTGATTTGAGTAGCCCTCTCTAGAGAAATACCAGGGAACCTCAGGGCCTGTATATAGATGGGATGACTCAAGTGCTAGCCTGTGGGGGGGAGTCTATCTTTGCTCAAATTATAGACCCTTTGTATATATGTGGCTATCTAGAACATGGCATCCACAACTAGTGGGGAGACTACTACAAACTCTGCTAGAACATTGGCATGAGACACTTATGGTTTTATCCTCATCATACGTGAATACATCATAGCTTGTAGCCTTTACACCCTCCTCAAATCCTCTCCACCAAGATTAAGACCCCAAAAAAGGTTCCCCATACATTCATGTTGGTTTGCTGGTGGCACTAAGGTGTCAAAAAGCCATCTCTTGGTGTACGATTCGTGGAAGTGGGCCTGAAAGCACAGTTGTCCAAGTGTCACAACAAGAGTTGCATATCCCCTAGTAGTCCTTACATGCATTGTGAGGACTGTGACCTGGTGGAAAGTGACCCCCATATATACATAAGAGTGCACAATCTCCATTGTCTCCCCCTACATATGCGAATCTCATGTATCGCAGTCCTGAAGACTATGACCTTGGTTTTTCCAAGGTTAATGATGAGGTGTCTCTATTCACAAAAAGCTTGCAATGCCTCATTGTGCTCCTACAACCCTTATTTGGAGCTGGACATTAGCACAATGTCATCTACGTAGAGTAGGATAGGCACCTACCTGTCTCTATTTATAGCTCCAAGTCGGGAGACAAAGGGCATCTTTGCTTCAACCCAATGTTTCTCATGATCGTACCTCTAAGTGTCCTCACCCTCCCTGTCATCACTGACTCATATAATGCCATCACTCCCCAAATGATCTGCTCTGGAGATCCCAATTCTTGAATCTGTGAAAGAGTCCAGTGCAGGGGACTGTGTCAAAGGCTTTGTAGGAATCTAGAAAGCAACAGAAAATCTTGCTCTTTCTCGCTTTGGCCTCCTCGATCATGGTTCTCAGTGTGAAAATGTGATCCAGAGTGGAATAAGACCTCCAAAAACCAGCATGTTCTCTTGTTCTCATGCCATGCCTCTTGACTAATGCTATATAGATTTGCCATATCATCCACTAATCAAACCAAAACAAAATTGAACAAGTTTTTCCATTAAATATATTCTGTGAGTTTTTTTTTTCTAAAAATAAGAGTGTTTCTCAAGTATGTAACGATTTATGCTTGGAAAAAAAAGACCCTCCTTTGCATGCATTCTATACTAAGGTCTCACAATTTCCTATAAAAAGGCTTCAAGGATCATTCTACGAGTAGAGGGAGAAGAAGAGAGAAACTCGTTATTTTTTTATTTTCATTTCCAATCACCACAACAAGCTTTCTCCTAATTTCTTCGCTAACACCATATCTACCATGTGCTCAAGCTTTTTGCTCCAAGGCTATGAGCGACCCCTCCTCTACAAGTTCACCTAGCATCAACAGAGGAGAAATTGGTGATCAGTGGTGAAAAAGATGCAGCACTGCAAGGAGCTACTCCGAGCGCAAGCTGCAGTTTTTAACAAAATAGAGTAGCTCGACCTATTGATTGGTAAGTACAGTATAGGGCAAAGAAGTTTCTTCACCTTAGAGTTGTCATCCAGAGGACTGACAGGCATGATGACTACATATTTGGACATGGGGAATTTTTGTGGGTTTTTTATTTGCAGGATAGTCTAATTCAAACGCTACAAAATGCATGGTGAAATCAAAAGAGATTCATGGAGATTGTGTTGTCTGGGTCATTCTACACTCTGATGTTGTCAAAGAGGAAAGATGTCCAGTTAGAGGACGAGGAAGAAGCAAGGCAAGGAAGCTCTAGGACAAGATTAAGAAGTGGGACGTTGAGGGCAAACGTCCTCAAGATGATGACAGTGAGAGGAAGAATCTACACCAGATCTATTACTTGTTGGGAGAAAGAATATGATGCAGCAGATAAAGCCATCGGTGATGATCGAACACGCCTGCTGACAAAGCACCACAAAAGGTCAAATGGTGTGCAAAATTTTGCAAGGATACCAATGGAAAAAATGCTTCAGGTTCTGGAAGCGTTCACACATCTACCACCTTAGAAAACCTTCTACTGCAAAAATGGATGCACCACAATAATACGAGAAACTCATATTAAATTTCTCCCGTTTAACCACCGTAGAAATCATGGATCCAAAAACTCTCCAAGGCAACCATGAGGTATCTCACTTGCAAGGTTTTGGGGCTGAGAAGGTCAAATGGATGATGGGAGAGATTATCAATTGATATGTTTGATGTGGCAATGCACTGTGGGGGATGCTGGATAAAACCTGTTCCAAAAGAGGAGACAAGAATAAGTGAGGCAAATATGGAACATAGGATCTAGGTATACCAGCGGCGGAGATGATCTCGGGCATCATAGCACTCTATAAGTCTCTACTTCTTTTTGAGCTCTACATTGATCAGCTCTCTGATTTCATTGACAGATTGCACAGCACAGGTTCACTTTTGGCAGGCACCATTTTATTGTTTGCAGATAACGTAGTGCCCTACAACCCAGGCCATCTGGATGAGGGGCTATGCAGCTCTAGCCTCCTCGAGAGAGAGTGCTTGCAGACACACTTCTAGGAACCCAATACTAAACCATCACCTTTTGACACCTTAGCAACTCCAGCCTGGGGCCCCTTTCTGGGACCAAACTTCGGGGAGGATCCATGCTCTCCCTCCACCACGAGCAGTGGACAGGGCAACCCTCTCAGCAGCCAGCCAGACTCCCCTTTGTTGGATATTCCGGATAGATGAGGAGGATGATGTCTTTCCCCTTGCTATCTACGATACCTAGGGAGCTAGAGGATCTACATGGGTTATACCTTCTCCTAATGGGCGAGGAGCTCCCTAAGGTCGTGCTCTTACGAACGATTCGTACTCTACCTTCTTCTCATATCGAGGAGATGATGGGTGAGGAGCTCCCTAAGGTCGTGCCTCTACGAATGATTTGTACTCTACCTTTTGATACTGAGAGGAGATTGATTATAGTGAACTTGAGTCCACATGGGATGACTCCAGCTCCAGTACCAATAGTGGTGAGAGGTTTGAAATAGAGACTAAAAGTGACACCAACTCCTTAGTCCACCATAAGAAAAACACAACCCACAACATCCAAAGAAACTGCAGGGAGTAGCTTCAAATACCGATTCCCAATCTCTGAAGAAAGGGATGAAGTTCGTCGAGATACCAAGGAGCATCTCCGAAGATGGTAGAGATGTAAACGATACGTAATGAATCATCATAAAAGGTTGCAAGAAAGAATAACTACCGTTGACTTACATCGAAAGTTTATAGATGATTAGGGAGAAGAGTTACAAAAGGTCAAGTATACTGTAGACAACCCCAAATTGATATAGCTAAGGTGAAAGTCTCTGATGAACCAAAATCGAGTCGCTCAGCTAGAAGGAAACAAAATTGTGAACTCGCATAGAAGAAAAAAGAGGCTAACGTTGCAGCTAAAGGAGCTGATGAAGGAAAGAAAAATAAGCTTGATTTGTGCCTAGCACCAGAGCATTACAAGTCCTACACCATAGGGGAATGCAAGTTAGTGTTTGATATTGCCAAACGTAACTCCATAAGTGAGAGTGGAGGAGTCTATGAGACGGGCCTACAGAGGTCAATGAAGTAGACTTGGCTGAACCAGGAGAAGATCCGAAACCTGTCTCTACATAGTCTATGACTTAAATAAGGCCGAGGAGGCTGAACTTGTAGCTCTCCTCAGGAGTACAGGGATTGCTTTGCGTGGACATACCATGATATGAAGGGAGTTTCCGCGGAGGTGGTACAATACACCATCTCCATGGTACCTGAAGCTAAACTAGTCCAATAACAATGACCCTATCCAATGAATCCCAAATATGCAAGCATTGTTAAGGAAGAGATCGATAAACTCATTGAGTATGGATTTATCTATGAGATTTAGCACTCTCAGAATGGGTCTCATCCATTGTGGTTGTGTTTAAGAAGAATGGAAAACTTAGAGTGTGTTAATCTCAAGAAAGTGAATGCTGCCACGTGCAAGGATCACTATTCCTTGCCATATTCAGAACATGTGCTCAAACGTGTTGCGAGCAAGGAGGCTTAAGCTTTTTAGATGGATACTTAAGCTATAATCAAATTTCGATTGCACCTGAGGACCAAGCAAAAAAACCTTTGTCATTAAGCATGGTGCATATGCTTTTATAGAGTTACGCCATTTGGTCTAACCAATTGCTCCCATCAACAAACTACAAGAGAGTACAAAGATTCATGGGCCATGTCAGCTAGTGTATAAGGTATTGATTATATTTATATGGACCGAGGAGTGTCAACAAGCTTATAATGCACTGAAGTAAGCCTTGGTCAGTTCTCCAATCTTGCGAACACCTAACTGGCATCTCATCTTTCATATACACATTGATGCCTCTAATTTCGCAATTGGATGTGTCCTCGCACAATGAGCGGAGCACAAATCAGACTATCCTATTAGTTTTGTAAGTTGGCAACTAGATGAAGCTGAAATCAATTACACCACCAGTGGGCTTGAAGGGTTAGCAATGGTTTATGTTGTAAAGAAATTTCGTCATTACCTTCTTCAAAATAAATTTGTTTTCTATGTTGATCATTAAGCTTTTTTGTATCTGGTAAAAAACCATGCTCTACGGGAAGGATCACGAAGTGGTTGTTGTTGATTCTTCTTGAGTTTGATTTTACAATGGCTATGAGGCATGTCATGGTGGATCATCTATCCCGCATACCTAATGGCAAAGCACCAATCGCTGTTGATGAGACGAGTATCCAGATGTTACACTTTTCAAGGTCGAGGTTATTTCAGAATGGAGTGAGAGAATTGTTAACTTTTTAGCTAATGGTTTTCCAAAAGGAAAGTAACTGAGGAAGGATTTAGCAAGAAAGTTTCTAGAAGAGAGTGCACCTTATCAACTTATTGCTGGAATCTTTATAGACGCGGTAAGGATGACATATTAAGATGTTGTTCTAGGGAGGATGAATACTTATACATCATCGAACAAGTACACCAAGGGGTAGCTGGTGGACACTTTGTAGGCAATGTTACAGCAATTTAAAATACTTCAATCGGGGTATTGGCTGCCGACGCTCTTCAAAGATTGTGCACTATTTGTTAAGGGATGTGACGAGTACCAACGGTGCGCAACAACACATAAGAATGACATGATGCCACTGCATCTTGTCAGAGTCAACCAATCCTTTGAAAAATAGGGCTTAGATGTCATTGGTCCTATTAGTCTTGCTGTACGTGGCACATAAGCATGCTTTATCATTGTTGCCACAAATATGTAACCAAATGGGATGAAGCAAGAACTTTACGAAAAGCAGATGCCATGGCGACTACTAAGGACATCATTACCTGCTTTGGATATCCATTGTGCTAGTGAGTGATCAAGTCAAGCATTTCATTGATGATGTAATAAAAAATATCACTAACACATTCATGATCGCTCACTATAAGTTAATGCCGTATTATCCACAAGCAAATGGCTAAGTAGAGAGAACCAACAAGTATCTTATTTTCGATATTAATAAAGACTATTGAGGCTCGATGCACTGACTGGGAATCTAAGCTCACATCAGTTCTATGGGCCTATTGCACATCTTACAAAGTTGCAATTAGTTGCACACCATTTAAGATGATGTATGGGCTTGAGGCAGTAATGTCTTGGGAGTTCATGATGCCTAGCTTAAGGGTAGCTATAAGTGAAAAGCTTGGTGATAATTGGCTGACTGGTTATTTGTTTTTTTAGAACAACTTACAGAGGAAAGAAAAAATTCGTTGTTACAAAACATGCTGATAGAGCAGGACCAAAGAAATAAGTGGTTTAACCAAAATCTCAAGGATAAGGAAATCGAGGTAGGAGATCTTATACTTATGTATGGGGTCCGCAATGAAAAGAAGAAGCTTAACTAGAAAGGGACCATGTAGGGCTTGTGAAATTACTTGACAAGGTACTATACGTGTTTAGACTCTTGACAGAGTTGAAAGTGTCAGTTTCCTTAATGGTAGTAAGTTTAAATAATACTATGGACCTCTTACCAAAAGAATCCTTACATGCTTCTCATCATGTGACAAGAAAGCCACCAAGGAAAGGGCTGCTCAAAAGAAGACCCAAACCCAAGAGGAGGAAAGGGAAAGACGAGCCAAACTTCAACAACGTCGAGAAGACACTACTGCACAAGCTTATGTTGGAGAGGTAATCAACAACATGGAGGATCACATCCCCGCTCT
Source organism: Cibotium barometz (assembly GCF_041138505.1). Classification (NCBI taxonomy): domain Eukaryota; kingdom Viridiplantae; phylum Streptophyta; class Polypodiopsida; order Cyatheales; family Cibotiaceae; genus Cibotium; species Cibotium barometz. Next base: position 6,039,451 of record NC_141089.1, on the reverse strand, counting down.
CGGAACACCCATTGAGTTGCCTAGCCCCTATGCTAAAGTGTTCTATAATGCTATGCTTAACAGGGGTGCTAGTGACAATCTACTCTCCTTTTCTACATGGAATCAGTTGAGTAAATCTTAACTTGAAAAGTAAAACATGAGAATAGAGGGTATAACTGCCAAAAATACCAAAGTACTTAGTTTGCTTAGAACTATCATCTATAGTGATAATGGACACTTGGTTGTTAGCTTTTTAGTCATGCTCGTAGGAACTTTGAAAGAACATGTCTTTCTTGGATGGATTTAGATGATAGTAGCTCAATGCAGAATTGACTGGGCCACAAGGAGTGTCACAAATGGCAAAAAATTCTAATGCTGCACTTTACATTCTACGAACATTGCCTCCACATCAACAAAAGCATTAAATCAGCAACAAGCATTTGAATGTTGTAAATAACAAAGCCTCAACATATCGACATGATACAATGTCGTTCCCTCCCCATTGACATCCACTTCACCACCACAAGGTTCTTTATCTTCAAGCTCCACATCTGCATCTATCTCTATACCGAACCAACTACCACTAGGGCATTAGCATAGCAAGTCAGAACCCACCCTTTTTTGGGTCCCTAAAGCCTCTCCACTAGTTCTCAATCGCCAACCTATTAGTAAAAAACCTCGGAGGCCATGCCACAACAAAAATAAACCCACTATTGATGGATTCAGACCCATCTTCTTAAAGCTCAAGGCTACTATGAGAGTAACACATGGATTTGGGTGCCGAAGAGGATACACATGTCTATAGCCTCATCAGTCTCACATACACCTCAATCGGCTCTCTGCCAACTCTAATGCTAAAGCAGACAAAGGAAAACAAATTGATATACCTCCATTGCAAATATCCCACAATATTGGGATTCCAAAAGCTGTTCAAAAAAGATGGCATGCCTCTTAAGAAAAGTTTACTTTGATACAACCTCCAGTTCCCATGAGGTCTCTACAAGTTCTTCAATGCCTTCTTAGCCTCCCTTTTCAAAAATACTTCAAGAGAACCTAGTACTTGAGCAAAGGTCCGCTACTCAATAAGTTCTTGAGCAAAGGTCCGCTACTCAATAAGTTCTTGAATCAATGTCAACACCTCTCTAAGATTCCATAAGCTCCATCCGGTCTTATGAGAGCCCTTTATCACCATTAAATTAGAAATTCACATCCCACAACAAGTAACGAAGGGTTTTCCTAGCCAACAAACACCGATGGGGCACAGCTGGAAGGGATGGCTACAAAAAGGCTACAATACTTTCCAAGAGGTCAAGGAATGATAGAAAGCATGAAGGGGGACCTTATGCTAATATCATTACTTTTACCCTCCACGTTTTACTTTTACCCTCCAAAGTTCATGTCCATATCAAGAGAGACCCTATTGGAAAAAGCTACCCCATGATAATATAGCTTGCATTAACATGTACAGCAATATAGCAACTATAAACATACTAAAAATCTGACAAACCATTAAAATAATTTTAAAAATAGATGATGAGAAAGAGCACATGTCAAATAAGAGAATGAAGTACGACTTTGTTGTGATTATAAGCCGAGAGGATGGACTTTCCGTGGATCAACACGAGAGAACCTATCTTGGACTCGGATTGCCAAGAATGGTATTATCAAGGGGAGCTAAGTATTTCTCCTTTCTAAACCCACTCACGCTATTTTTATGTACCACTAGGGGAGCGATGTTGTGGAGCCACCTTTGGGGACTTGTTCTACCTACACTTCTATCGCCTTGCACCATGCCTTACCTGTAAAAGCATCGCATGTGGTACGCAACTTCCTACTTGTGTTGATAATGTAGAACCTATTTTAGGCACTATGGGACATGACTATTGCAGTCCATGATGGTAGGAGAGACACCACAACGACATGATCATGTGAGTGTACATTACCCAATGGGAGGACCCTATCAAGATAGAAACGCACAGGAACAACTTACAGAGCAGGGGAGGAGGGCAAGAACTTATGGACTTACATCGTCATTCTATGAAGTAATGTTATCGACTCCTTGTCCCTTTTGGAGCATGGTGAGTGATTTCCAAGATATCTTAGCTCACGGTAGCTACCTTAGCTCACTTCCAAGATAGCTTTGCTCGCACTTGCCCATGTGTATTCTATACCCATCCTAAAATTACTATTGTTTTCAATTTCAATCTTTTTTAGGATTCTCCATTTAGTGTTTGAGTGCTTGCTTGCATAGTTATGTGACTAGTTTATCAATTTTCTAGTTACTACTTAGATAACCATTTAGGATTTGGCCCTATTTTAATCCTCCCCACACTGAGATCGACCTAAGAGTATGCCAAGTACTCCACCCTTAGTGTGTCCTCTCTTTAGCTAGAATAGAGTCTTTTAGATGAATTGTGAAAGTGAAACTAGTTTAAATAAACAAAATAAAAAATAAAAAACAAAAAACAAAGCAAAAATACCACAAAAAACTGAGAAGAAGACAACCATCGCCTTTGTGATCTAGGTAGGACTTTTGGCTCTTAGTAATGGAGCCTTTAGGGTTGTAGCCTTGATTTCCATGGGATGGGACCTTGTGGCTAAAAATATATCAATAAAGGGCTTTAAAAAAAACCATCGCTGTAGAGGTACTTAGCAGTTCTTAGATACTCTTGTATGAGGTCTCTGGACCATTTCTTGGGTCTTTGTAGGGTGGTGTCCTACTTTTATATTTTTAAAATTAAAACAACACTTATAATTTATCACTTAGCAGTTTCATTTATGAGGCTAGATAATAGCTAGAGATAGTTTCACCAAAGTGATAATGTGTTGAGACTAATAAGGTCATAACCCGAGGCATGCTTTTTCCTCCATCTTAGTTTAGATCGAATTTTTCCTCCATCTTAGTTTAGATCGAATTTGGACCAATCTTAATGTTACCCATGTCTTAACTAGAAAATTTGACCATTCACAAAAATATTTCCTTACTTCTTGATAAGGTGTTTTCATTATACTTAAATTCTAATATTTTCTACAAGAGCACCTTAGTTGTTGTACCATATTGCCTTGTAGACCTTCCAAGACCTTCGACGTTTCCAACACCAACATGCATCCAACACATCCTCGACGAATCTTCGACGACATATTTCGAGGATAGAATTTACATCAAGAAGGGGGCATGTTAACCCTCATTCAACACCTCTCCAACATTGACGCCATCCACATTAGCAATCGTCATCACTTCATTTGGCTATTGACATACATTGAAAATGTTAACATTGCATATTTTACGTTTGCGATCGTCGCTTATCTCTATAAAAGATATGCCTCATGATTAATTATGGAGATTGCATGGTTAGATTAAGTGTTTGCACAAACAAGAAATGGACCAAAATGTGGCTATGCCTGCTATCCGTAACCTCACAAGGTGAACCGGGAACAATTGGTGACAATAGCCTTTGATTTTTCTTTCAAATATAGTATCTTTTCCCTCTTCTTTTCTTTTGGCCAACTCGTCAGGCTCGTGACCTGAAGACTACGGGTTCAAACCCTGCCCTCGCACGTAATGCTATCAGGCGCGTAAAAAAGTAAACGAAGATTATCGTAGAATAATCCATGCTTAAGAATAGGCAACGTTCTCGTCTTGCAATTCGGTAGGAAAGCAGTAAAAAATTAAACAAAGATTATCGTATAATAATCCATGCTTAAGCATGGGAAGTAACCTCACGAGGTGAATCGAGAATAGTTGGTGAAAATAGCCTTTTCTAATGACGGAAGAGGATCGTAACCAACTGCTTATCGGGGTGGGGTTCGAGGACGGTCCTGACTACATACTATCTAGGTGGCCATGGCTAGCCATGGACCTATATTTTGAGTATGGCTGGCCAAGGTGTGAATACAGGGGGCTAAGATAAGGGCCAATTTGTATTCTCACCATTCATTCCCTTAGGCAATCAATAGAGTGCTCTTCTTCTCTACTCTCTTGCTCTCTTTTGTGTCTTACTTGCTTACCTAATTCAATTGGAGTATTATATGCCATTGTGTATGTGTGTGAGTGTATGTGAGAGAGGGAGATTAAGTGAGAGGAGGGTCGAGCTTCCATTGAAGTGTGGCGGCATCGCTAAGTTGAGCTGTGGAGTGTGGTTGCATGGCAACATCATCTCCTACGAGAATCTAAGCATAAGTGTTCACGAGGTGAGTGACACCTTGCCCATGCAATTGTGAGCTAGGTTATGGAAGATTAGCTTCTCACTTGAACTATTTCATGCTCCAGAGTGCGGTTGGGCAAAGCCCCACAACCTTGGTTTGTTCCGACACTCTTTCTATGGTGCAAGGGTGTCCCATCCATTATGAACAGAATATAATTAATTATCAAGATCAATCATTTGATAAAGTACAAAGATAAAGTCAGGATTAATCGTACCTGATAAAGTATAAAGATAAAATCCAGGTAGAAGAAATGTGAGCATGACAAAATATAAAATGTCTCTAAAAGTACAACCATGAAATGAACAAAAGTACTATAATGAAAGTAGACTCCCTATTAAGTTAGAGATTTAGTCATTATCATCCTCTCTCGCCTCAAATGCTCGAGAATGCTCTCATAGTGAATTGCAAACATGAGGCAATCATAAAATGAACAAAAGTACTATGATGGAAGTAGGCTCCCGCTCAAGATAGAGATCTAGTCATTAGCACCCTCTCTAGCTCTCAAATTCTCCAGAATGCACATATATACATATATACATATATATATATATGTATATACATATATATATATATATACATATACATATATATATGTAGAGATATATATATATATATATCTCTACATATATATATATATATATATATATATGTATATATATATATATATACATATATATATATATATACATATATATATATATATACATATATATATATATATACATATATATACATATATATATATACATATATACATATACATATATATATGTCTATGTATATATGTATGTATATATGTATATATGTATATGTATATATGTATATATACATATATATATATATATACATATATACATATATACATATATACATATACATATATATATGTATATGTATATATGTATATATATATATATATATATCTACATATATATATGTATATATGTATATATGTATATATATACATATATACATATATATATACATATATACATATATACATACATATATACATATACATACATATATATATATATATATATATATATATATGTATATATATATATATATACATATATATATACATATATACATATATATATATATATGTATATACATATATACACATATACATATATACATGTATATATGTATATATATACATATATACATATATACATATATACACATATATATATAGAGAGAGATATATATATCTATATATATATATATATATATATACATATATGTATATATATATATGTATATGTATATATATATATATATATATATATATATATAGAGAGAGAGAGAGAGAGAGAGAAAGTTGTATTAACGTCTTCAAAAGGCCAAAATGACCTATGAGACCAAAAGGTTACATCATATCCATGAGGTACATCATCCTGGGTACAAAATAGTAATAAAGAAAGATAACAAAAATCTAGAACTATAAAGTATGATATAGGTACATGAGTAGAGAGCTCTCATATCACCTTAATACATCCCTCAAGGGTCACTGTGACATGGTGCTCAAGGTGGTAAAACTGAGCCGGTGTGCGAGAAGGTCCTACAATGATGGGAGATGATGGCCTGGATCCTCTTATGGTGGCATGAGAGAGAGAGAGAGAGAGAGAGAGAGAGAGAGAGAGAGAGAGAGAGAGAGAGAGAGAGGAGGAGGAGGAGGAGGAGGAGGAGAGGGAGAGGGAGAGGGAGAGGGAGAGGAGAAATAGGACAGGGGGGAGGGAGAGATAGGAGGATGACAAGGAGAGAGAGAGAGAGAGAGAGAGAGAGAGAGAGTGTGGATGTGAGGAGAGGTGGAGGAGTCATTTGAAGGCTAGTTAGGCCGGGCTAGGTGGGGGCTAGGAGGAGGAGGAGGGAAGGAGTGAGGGGGAGGAAAGAAGAGTGAACTTTGGATGTACCTCTTTGGATGCATGTAAAAGTGAAGAATATTAATGTTTGTATGATTCAAGAGCATAACTTTTTATGAGATAAGGCTAAGAGAATTTAAAGATTTAAGGGATTATGGATCCTTTATGGTAGTCCTAAGAAGGGTTATAAGGATTTTGGTGAGATTACATTAGAGGATGAACAATTGTAGCTAGCTAATATGTGTGGAAACTAAGGGGAGATATGTGGGATTAGTAAGCAATTGAGCAACCCAAAACACTAGTCTTGGAAAGAGACCTTAATAATATGGAAAGTCACATGCAAATAATGAGAGAAAGTAGCATTCTAGACATCTTAGAAAAAATAATAACCTTGTAAGCAATTGGTGGATGGGTGGGATGTAAATATGATTAGTCATCCTCCCTAGGTCAAACATACTTTAGTTTATAGTATGTTGGGAAGTCTTCTATACTAGATAAGGGGTGTAATTTGGGGATGTAGATATGATTAGTCATCCTTCCCATGTCAAATGTACTTTAGTTTTTGGTATGTTATGAGTTTTTCTATACTAGATCAGGGTGCAATAAGGGGATGGTCAATCAACTAATTCAGAAAGCTGATTTAGATAGCTGACTCTGATTTAGATAGCTGACTCTGATAGACTCCATAGGTCGGAAGCTAACTCCAGCAGTTGCTTCAGTTAGTTGGTTCAAACAGCTGACTTAGACCTGCAAAAACAAAAATTTTTGAAAAATCTAAAACATGTTTATTTTGTGGAAGACTATTGAGCCTTCCCTCACTCCAAGCATGGAGCAACTGGAGAGCCTTCCCTTACTCTCCAAATACCTTCCCTTAAGAGAGGCTCTATCATGCCAAGGCTTGGTCTATGCTTGAAAAAGAGCTCTTTGCCTAGGGCTTTAGTGAAAATGTCTGCAACATTCTCTTTGGTATTACAATACTGAAACACTATGTCACTTGAGTGTATCTTCTCCCTGATGAAATGTTCTCTGACTTCAATATGCTTGGTCCTTTGATGCATGACTGGATTCTTGACTAAAGCTTCAACTGAGATGTTATCACAAAGAATATGAGTAGGACCATTAATAGACCAAGTCCTTCTAAACATATTTTCAGCCATATAGCTTCACAGGTTGAGGTGGTTAAGGCTTTGTATTCAGTTGGATGATAGACTGACTGTATTCTACTTCTTAGAACACCATGCAATGGCTCTTGCACCAAGAAAGAATGCATTGCCACTAATGCTTCTTCTATCCATCAGACAGGCTGCATAGTCAGAATCACTAAATCCATGCAGCCTTAGTGTGTCACCTGCATATAAGATACCCCAATGTTGAGTGCCGTTCAAGTATCTAAGCACTCTTTTGGCTGTAGTCCAATGAGACAATTTGGGATTCTACATAAAGATTATTTACTGTAAAACAGAGATCTAGACTAGCGATAGTCAAGTAAATGAGAGAACCAATGAGTTTCCTGTACAAAGTAGTATTAGAAGGATGACTTGTTTCATCCTTTGTCAGCTTCAAAGTGGATTCCATTGTTGTAGACACTGGCTTGCAGGTCCCCATACCAAACTTCTTGAGAATAGTCTATAGGTACTTTTGTTGAGAGATGAAGATACCACTTAGTATGGTCCTAGCTACTTCAATCCTAAGGATATAGTGTAGGTATCCCCAAGATCTTTCATTTCAAACTCAGTTGAGAGTTTGGATTTGACAGTTGCAACCATGGCTTCATTGCTTCTTGTCAAAATTAGATCATCAACGTACATAAGAACAAGAACAATGTCCTTCCCTTTCACGATGTAGTAAAGAGTATAATCATTACTTATCTGAAAACCTTAAGCTTTGAGATGCTATCATACCAGGATCTTGGAGCTTGTTTCAAACCATACAAGCTCTTCTACAGGCTTGCAAACAAGATGCTCTATTTCTCCTTTGACATAACGTGCAAGCTACTGCATGTAGACTTCTTCCTCAACCTTGCCATTGAGGAAGGCATTGTTGACATCCATTTGCTACAATTTCCACTTATGTGAAGAGAGGCTAGAGAAAGGAGTAACCTAATAGAATTCATCTTGGCTACTGGTGCAAAGGTCTCTTCATAATCAACCCCCTATTTTTTAGCAAAACCTTTAGCCACAAGTCTTGCTTTGTACCTATCTATCTCCCCTTTCTTATTTTACTTTAGTTTGTAGATCAATTTGCAGCCTCTGGCTTTTTTGTCAGGTGGAAGCTCACAAAGATCCCAAGTATGATTCTTGTGCAATGCAGTATTCTCTTTGTCCATTGCATCTATCCATTCTTTCTTATCATGGGCATCCTCATAGAAGAGGGGTTCATCATGCTGCATAGTGATGTTAAGAGAGCATAATTTGTTTGTTCAAAGTTTGAATTGTTAAATCTGTGATATGTTAACCTTTGGGCTGCCTTCTGTCTCTGGTAGACCTCCTAAAAGCATCATCTTCCTCCTCCAGTTCTTCAATGGAATCTTCTAAAGGTGTCATTTGGTGGGCATCATCTTCTTCCTCCAGTTCTTCAATGGAATCTTCCAAAGGTGTTATCTCTCCTTTGAGAGTAGTTGATGACGAAGGTGTGTCTACATTTGATGGATGAGCTAATTGGCAATCTCATCAAAGATCATATCCTTTGACACAATTTTTTTCTTTTTATTAGATCATAGAGTTTATAAGCCTTATGCTCACTACTATATCCAAACAAACACACACTTTCTTGACTTGTCATCAAGCTTTTTCCTATTTGTATCTAGAATATGAGAAAAAGCTAAACTGCCAAATATTTTGAGATGATGTACTTGAGGCTTGAGTCCATGAAAGGCTTCATATGGGGTGATGCCCTGGGGTGCTTCAGTTGGGGATCTGTTCTCATCAGGTAGCATGTTGTGCTGATAGATTTAGCCCAGTAGGTGTTGGAGAGGTTCTTCTCCTTTAGCATACACCTGGCTAACTCAAACACGACTCTATTCTTCATCTCAAACACGACTCTATTCTTCATCTCAACAACTCCATTTTGCTGAGGTGTATAGTTGTAGGTCAGTTGCCTTCTTATGCCATGCTCAAGAAGGTATTTGTTGAAGTCTTTTGAGAGGTATTCTCCTCCACTATTTGACCTGAGGACCTGTCATGTTCTAAACCATAACATGAAGTTCTTTGAAAATGCCAAATACTTCAGCTTTAGAGTTCATGAAGAAAACCCAAGTGTATCTGGATAATCATCTATGAAGGAAACATAGTATGTATTACCACCAAGTAAAGGAGTGTGGGCTGATTCACAAACATCTATGCGAATGAGGTCAAGAACTCTCTTGTTCTATTTGTGCTTCTAGAAAATGGTGCTCTGGACTGCTTGCCAATGCAACATGTTTCACATACTTTATCAACTTTTGCAGAGATGGTATGTCCAAAACCATGCCTTTTGATTTCAGCAGACACATGCTATTGAAATTTAGGTGACCATACCTTTTATGCCATAATTATTATGGAGGTAAGGAGGCTGACCTATCAACTTGCATTGCTGATAGTTTTGCTACTGATCCACTTCACTTGAAGAGTTTGCCATACTTTTGACCTCTTTCCGATGACCTTTTAGATCTTTGATCAGCATCGCCAATGACCTTCAAATTTCACTTTGAAGCCTTTATCCACCATGGCTCCAATTGAGAGTAAGTTCTTGGTGGGTTAAGGCGCCAAGAGGACATCTCCAAGCTATTTCCTTTCCCCTGTGTTCAACTCAAGGGAAGCTTTTCTGTTACATGTGATAGAATTAGAAGTGTTGTCTGCAATGTAAATTAAACCATCGTGAGTAGAATCCAACTTAGAAAAGTATTTAGCATGAGAAGTCATGTGGGAGCTTGCTCCACTATCACCATGGTTCCTGCTTGCTGCCATGATGGTCTACATGGTTGGCCTCTTTGATCTCTTTAATAGAGAGAAAAGTGTTGGCATTTGTGAAGCTTTGAGAGCTTCCATGTTCAGCATAGCTGAATTATTTCCTCTTTAGATTAGCTTGATTTTTCCTTTAATCTTTCTCAAAATGTCCATATTTTTTACAGTAATAACATTCAATGGAGTTATGGGAAGTTCTACCTCTTCCTCTACCTCTACCTCTAGAGGAATAGTCACCTCTACCATTAGAAGAATAAGTACCTTCATGAGTACCTTGATCATTGTTGTTGTTGTTGTTGGGCTGGTAGTTGTTATGTCTTCCTTGTCCTCTTTGATTTTTTTTATCTTCCTCTACCTCGTTGTGAAGAGGGCTTTGTCACTGTTACTTGTGTTGAAGTTGTTAAAACCCTAAGATCTCTCTAGATATTTGTTATGCATATACATGCATGAATCAGGCATAAACTCATCCACCCGACCACCCCCGAGCCCAAGGGATGCACACATGAAATATAATGAAATACATCATACCTTTACCTTGATGTCCCATACCATCAAGAGGTATAACTCCAATCCAATAGCATGTAGCTATAGTGTGAAATGGTAGGTGAGTAGATATGATCCTCTACACAAGAGACCATAGCCTAACCCTCCAAGCCTCCAAGCCTCCAAGCCTCCAAGCCCCCTTGAGTGTTCCCCATGCCCCTATTATATAGGAGGGCCCTCAAGTGACTCTTAACTCTCCATTTCCCATGTGTGATCCTTGGATGCCTGACCCTAACCTTAACCCTTAAGGTTAGTCCTAACCCATGCTCCACTAGAGCTTGTTCCCATGCTCCCATGCTCACAAGCCTAATGTGGGTTAGCCTCCTAGTATATGCACACATAATGTGCATATAACATACTTCCCCTCTCTCAAAACATTGCACTCTTACAATGAAAAGAAGGAGAACTGCACTGAACAATATCAACCGACTCCCAAGTCGAATCCTCTATTTCCCTATCTTTCCACCTAATTTGAACCTCAGGGATTAGTCAACTACAAAGTTTCCTTTCCCTGAATTCAAGTACCTTATCAGGTTCATGTGGAACATAGGATAATTCTTCGACTTCAACGAGTTCTTGAGGAGTAACTGTGTTATCCTCACCTCCCACTTTGCCTTTCAATCTATTGATATGAAAGACTAGATGAACTCTAACATGTGGAGGTAGTTTTTAGTTCATACGCGACCGTGCCAATCGGATATATAACTCGAAATTGACCATAATATCTAGGAGATAAATTCGAGCATTTTCCTTTTGACAAAGTCTGAAAATCTTTAGGAACTTTTAAATAAACCAACGCTCTTGGTTCAAAAGACCAAATTGAGTGTCCTCTATCAGCATAGAACCGTGCCCTATCCTGAGCACTCTTAATAGAATCCTGAGCTTCAGTCAGCATTTCCTGTATATCATGCAAGAAATCACTCGATGCATCAAGCTCGATGTCCTTAAGACCGACATCAATAGGTGCCCTGGGTTAATACTACCCAACATAAGCATGAACGGACTAAAACCAATAGCCGTATGTTTAAAACTGTTATAGGCAAATTCCATCATTGTTGGAAGATATTTTTCCCAATTTGATGCTTTTCCAGAGACATTGGAAGATATTTTTCCCAATTTGATGCTGTTTCAGAGACATATGCACGAAGCATATCCTCTACAATCTAATTCATACGCTCTGTTTGCCCATCAGACTGCGGATGATCATAGGAATTCATACTCAAAGTAGTTTCCTCGTTGTAAACCATTTGGAATAAAGTAGGAAAACATGGCATTATAACAGCATGAACCAAGGATTCATCGGCGCCCGACGTACCCACATCTGCACATGGAATTATCGACGTCCCGAGTTATCCATATCAACATAGAGAGTCATCAACGTCTCGATGAGTCACATATGTCCATCCGTAAACCATCAGGTTGACTGTATAAATCACCTAAAGTACGGAACTAGAGAAAGAAATGCCAACAAAGGAAAAATCCAAATTTCCTTAATCCGAACACAAGATAAACTCGTTAAACTTTAAAGAAAGAGATTTCAACAAGTAAAAATGCCGACGAGATTACACTCATCAATACATGAAGGCTATAGATAAAAGAAGTTTATCTAGAGAATGCCCACACAATAACTTTAAATGAATTCAGAAAATGAGATTGTCTTTGAATGTTGAGGTCAACATGCCAAGTGATGTAAGCAAAGTAGCAGTCTTGAGCCCAAATTATCCCATAAGATAATATATGTGAGGGATCGCTAGCGTCCCATACCACCATAAGATAATATATGTATGGGATCGCTAGCGTCCCATACCACCATGATACCACCCATACATACCTTAACAATTTGAAACTCCCTAGTATGCCGTCTAGGAAAAATGAATAAAATCCTGTATAAAAGAAATAAGATGGCCTTATCCCAGACTTTCACATATTAAAATCTGTCTCTATATTCCTGAGACCACATCAAGGAATAACTCTTTCCGAGTACATCATTAGAAAGAATTTTGAATTATTGGCACCTTTCTAATGATAACTACCCAATAAACACACTAAACCTAGGGTAGAAAAATAACTCACCTAGATACATAAGCAACTAGGTATCCAAGTTGGAATATGTACAAGAGTACAAGCAATATACTCCCAAATTATGTGCAAAAAAAGAAGGCAAATGCTACCTTCAAAGTACATGAAATTATCCAAAAGATCAAAAGATCCTTATAAAACCATAGATAAAAGCATAGAAGCTTATCAAATCCAAAAAAACCATAGTTGATCATAAAAATCAATGCATGCCATCTAATGGTCATTAATCATGCCAAAAGAAGCATTAAAATTGGTGGCCAACTCATCAATCCGGAGTATATGAACGTAGTGTCGTTCAAACAAAACTCCAAAGTAATCAAGTGAAAACACGTGTGTAGCACTCATTAAAAACCCCTGATCTAGGCAGAACCTGATGAGTCCATATAAAACTTGGAAAACATCCAATAAAATCCACCAAAACAAACCGATCAACTAACCCATGATAGAATTTATCTTAGGCTTAAGAAATTAAGCATAGACCACACTTAAACAAGTGTAAAATAAAATATCATGGAAAAGTGTCAAAGGTGAGACACACTTTGAACGCAGATTCTAGCCATCATTTACACTTAAACAAGTGTAAAATAAAATATCATGGAAAAGTGTCAAAGGTGAGACACACTTTGAACGCAAATTCTAGCCATCATTGAAAAAATTAAGGAACATGTCCAAAAAGAATGGCTAAACAAAGGTAAAAAATCATGCAAACATCATTTAGAATTAATCCAAACAGAAATAACTATTAATACGAGGTATAATGGTATTAATAATATGCGACTATCTAATGTCAGCACAAGAAAACGTACTTCAATATTAAATAACCCTCGAAAATATTAAATTCTCGAGAAAAAGAATTATCATAATTTTTTCTTAATTTTTTCTAATTTTATAGGGCCTCAAAATATGATAATTTTGAATTCCTCCAAACCTATCTTATGGCATTCCAAACCTATATTTTTCCAGAAAATTTTGAAAGCCAAAAGGTTTCCCGGAAGATGAAAAGCCAAGAGATTCCAAGAAAATAAATTCAAAAAAATTCTAGAGAATTTTTTTCTCAAATCCCATATTTTCTCATAATTTTTAGGCTTTTTTTTCCAAGCTTTTTTGAAAAAAATTTCAAAAGCTTTATTTTTTATTGGAATTTAAAAACTCTTTTTTTAAAATGAAAAATAAAAAAACTTAATAAGCTTTTATTAAGCTTATAATTCAAAAAAAATTATGGGGGGGGATCGTTTTTCGCCAACGGGCTGCTGCGTAGTCCCCCCCCACCTATGCGCAGAATTGTGAGAGAGGGAGAGATTATCTCCTCACTTTTCTCTTCTCTCCATCTTCTCCACTCCCTTCTCTCTCCACCCTCTCCTTCTCTGTTAGAGAGGAGGTTGATTAAGCTTTAATTAATATTTTTAATCAAACTAAACCTAATCATAATTAAATATTAATTATGATTAATATTTAATTTAAAAAATCCCTTTTAAGAGAAATTCACACGGGTGGGAGGAAAATAGACGAGAAAAATCAGATTTGAGAGGCGGAGAGGGTCCCACGCACACGGGAGAGCATTTCATACATCAACATGCTGCCCCCTACTACATTTCAGCAGAAAATTGGCCGAAATTTGATCATGTACCTACTGAAAAACTCGCAATGTATTAAAAATATATTTTTAACCATAAAAATGCTCAAAAAATTTATACAAAATTAGGAAAAAAATCCTAAAAGTTCTAGAAATTTAGGGAATCCATTCTACCAAAAATATCCACAATACAATATGTTGTATTTTTGTAAAAATTTCCATTAATGCTTATTTAAAACCATAAAAAATAGGATAAAATAGCATTAAACTCACGGAATTCCCCCGCAACGTCGATTCGTCCATTGAATAGTAGTAACACACATTCCAATCGCCATATCGACGATCCACGTGCAAATCATCAACACAAATCAATAAAATAATTTTTTTTTAGTAAATATTAAATTTTACTTCAAAAAATATAAAAAATTTACAATAAAAAAGAAAAATCAACAACAATTAACTAGAGATTGCCCCGATACCACTATTAAAACCCTAAGATCTCTCTAGATAATTGTTATGCATATACATGCATAAATCAGGCATAAACTCATCCACCTGACCACCCCCGAGTCCAAGGGATGCACACATGAAATATAATGAAATACAGCATACCTTTACCTTGATGTCCCATACCATCAAGAAGTATAACTCCAATCCAATAGCCATGTAGCTATAGTGTGAAATGGTAGGTGAGTAGATATGATCCTCTACACAAGAGACTATAGCCTAAGCCTCCAAGCCTCCAAGCCCCCAAGCCCCCTTGAGTGTGCCCCATGCCCCTATTATATAGGAGGGCCCCCAAGTGACTCTTGACTCTCCATTTCCCATGTGTGACCCTTGGATGCCTGACCCTAACCTTAACCCTTAAGGTTAGTCCTAACCCATGCTCCACTAAAGCTTGTTCCCATGCTCTCATGCTCACAAGCCTAATGTGGGTTAGCCTCCTAGTATATGCACACATAATGTGCATATATTAGAAGTGTTGTTGCTACCATGGATGTTCTTCATGGGGCTGCTTGTCTTTGATCCTTGTCCCTAAGGATCTGCTCCATTTCATCAAGTGAGGGTTTTTCCCTCAGAATGATGAAGGCCTTGAACAAGACCTTCAGAGCCTGCCTTTAGTCCATGGATGATGATTATAGCAAGCTTGTTTTGTAGCCATCTTGTCTCCCACATCTATCAGCCGATGCAGGTCTTTCACCCGCTTGCTGAAGTCCGTAGCATTCTTATTGGGCTTCCTTGTTTCATTGGTGAGTTTAGCTCTCAAGGTAATCTATCTTGAAGTGCTTTTAGACTTATACACCTTCTTCAGATTATCCAAGCTTCTTTGGCAGTTAGCACCTCCATCAAATGGCTGAGGATGTCATCCTTCACACTCAGTTTTGTGATGTGGACAACAAACATGGCCTTTTTTGTCCCATTTTGCTAGGGCTTAAGCAATTAGATCAGTTAGTCTCTCCATAGAAGCCATCTCCCAACAATCTTGGAAGAATAATAGTGACTCCATCTTCAGCTTCCATGTTGCATAGTTTGTACTATTGAGTTTTTCAACTTTCTCCAAGTGTAGGCTACTCAAGTTGGGTGCCATTGAGTTAGCAGAACAGATAGCTGATTCCACCTTTAGGTTTTGACGGTTGACCCCAAATTTTTTTTTAATTGTAGTAAACCTAGCCAAGAAAGTAAACATGACCAAACGAGTAAACCTAGTCAAACGAGTAAACCTAGTCAAATGAGTAAACCCGGCCAAACAGTGAATGCGGAAAGTTGTGTCACAACAAGCGGTGACTATCAGTAGTAAGTCGCTGGTTGTCAGTAGTAGAAGATCGATGGTTATTAGTAGCAGGTCGACAACTTGTGACTAGCAGGTCGACGACTTTTCAATAGGCAGGTCGACTCAGATGGCTGCCTTTGATAACTAATTTAAACGAGACTGATTTGGTCAGTCGATTTAGGAAGCTGAATCGGGTAGCTGATTTAGATGGCTGACTTTGATAGCTAATTTAAAGGACTAATGACTGATTCCGTCAGTTGATTTAGGAAGCTGATTCGGGTAGCTGATTTAGATGCCTAACTTTGATAGCTAATTTAAACAACTAATTCCGTTAGTTGATTCAAGAAGCTAATTTTAGTAGCTGATTCTGGCAATTGGCTCTGGTGGTTCATTTAGTTGGCTTTGATAGCTATCTTCGACAACCAAAAGATGATGTGGCATCAGTAGATCGAAAGAAGACGTGGCTTTAGTATGTCAGAAGATGACATGGCTTCTGTAGATCTAAGTTCGTAGGCGAAAGTGGCTGATGCTGAATCTGCAACCTAAGTGCAGAATGCCGAATGCCAAAATGTAGAAGACTTACTTAGCAATTGTGCAGTGCCGAATAGCTCCAGATCTGAGGCGGCGTAGATGTGATGTAGTGGTAGGTGACTGAAGTTATTGTAGATGCTGGTGTGCTTGATCTTAGAGACTAGGTGGCACCTAGGCAGACTCTACGTAATATCAGTAAATGAGGCTCTGATACCATATTAAAATTGTGGGGACAAGGAAATGCGACACAATGACTAATAGTCAGATTGAACGAACAAGTTTGAAACTAAATCAGCACTGTTTATATTATTGAATCAGAAGAGATACTACAAATGATAAATTTTGACTCTAATGTGAAAGGGCTAATCCCCAAAACCCTATCCTAATGCTAAGGAGCTCAATAAGCTCAGATCAGGCAATTCATGCAGTGCTGTGAGTACAGGCTCAGGCTACATACTTAGTAGGTGACTTCTGCTCACTATCTTATTCACTTTAGTCCACTATCAGCAAGCTACATACAAGACATGCTTTTTTAGTGCTTCAGGTAGATGAATAGCTTGTCGTTGATGGTAGACGAGTCGTGATCAAGGCTTTTAACTCCGTCGATGCCATCAAGTAGGTGTGACTAAAGATTTGCAGCTTCCTATCAACTAAATTGCGGTGGTTAGGTCAGATCTGCAGAATTGTCTCCTGAGAAGACGACGACTTGCAATTCCTGCCATCAAGTAGGTGTGACTAAAGATTTGCAGCTTCCTATCAACTAAATTGCGGTGGTTAGGTCAGATCTGCAGAATTGTCTCCTGAGAAGACGACGACTTGCAATTCCTCCTTTGATGTAGGAATTCTATTCACCAACAACAAGGTGACACATTTTCCAATAGTGTGTTGGAAACCCTCATTACATGGCCTTCATAAAGACCTTCTATATCTTTCTCACATGCTTTGTTGTGTTGTCGAGTGGTATGTAAGGAGAAGTGGGTCAACAACGCAAAAGGGTGAGAAAGGAGAAAGAATCAAAACAATGCGAAGCATATACCAAATAGAAATTTTCATGCAATTTCCTTCATACCCCTCATTTTACAAATATGTTTTTTAATGCATTGGGGTGTTGCAATTATACCTTGGCACTTTTTTGGTGATTGTGCCAATAATTGAAAAGGAAAGTGGACATTAAGAGTCATTAAGAGTTTATGAGTTATGTGTCTCCTTATCGTCCTCCTCCTCCACCTTCTCCTCATGCCTTGTTGAACATAGTTGTACTTACTCATCTAAGAGCAACCACTTTGCATCCTCTAACCACATATGTTAACCAATCACTTCAAGAGAAATGTATATTTGCATTCTAGTTGGTGTCACTGTAACGGGCCAATTTTTTAATCATAAGGTGCCTTAAAAGTGAAGACCCTTGTGAAAAACTGAGACATTTGATCCCTCATGTCAAAAGAGGAGATCGGTTCTTTCTATCCCATGTCTAGCCTTCTTTATAGGCTCTAGGAGGCATCCTTGCCACCAAGTTGGATTATACGTGCATGCGATGAGCACTTGAGTCTTGAGTGTTATAATTGACTATTAAAAACAACCAAGCCCACTAGACCTACTTGTGTGTAGAACCATTAATCTTTAATGTAAATACTTTTTATGTAAGAATCCTTTGTTTTTATACCCTTGTCCGTCCACCAACCTTGGTCGCCTGGCCAGGCGGGCAGGCTGTGGGTGTCTAGCCTTCGTGAATGGGAGTCAGATTTAACTGTCAAAGGATACGGGAGGCAGGCAGAGATGAGCGCGCCAAGGCCTCACCAATTTTCCATCAAGTACAAGGCATACGGCGATCGCACCAACCATTCGAGTGACACTGTCAAGGTGAGCCGCCCTCCCACAAAGCTATGGTGTTAGAGCAGGAGCTATTATGCAGAGCGCGCGCGCGCGAGCGAGAGAGAGAGAGAGAGAGAGCGAGAGAGAGAGAGAGAGAGAGAGAGAGCCACAATACACACATACACATGCCGTACGGCTTCAGCATTTGTCAATTGTCGCTTGGCCGCAACTGTGGACAAACCCAATCCCCAGCCGCAGTGGCTTGCCTAGCCATGACAATACACAGAGAGGCCAGAATTTAGAATGCTGACATGAGCGTCTTCAAATCATGTGAAAAACATGCGGACGTGGTGGGTCAAGCCGAGCTTCAATCATGGCTAGAGGTCGACCTGACACAGTTCCTGCCTTATGAGAGATTGCTACTGGCCAGACTGCCACACTAGTTCTACCATTGTGGAGATACAACTTTGAATTGGCAAGCAGTGGAAAATGCATTGAAACTGGCTACAACCACTGTAAGTTTTAAAGCATGTGGTGGAAGGAATTGCACGCTATCACGATTCACTACTTTCGTCAACCCTTGCTATCACGATTCACTACTTTCGTCAATCCTTGCGTCAGTCTTTGTTTGATAGCACCCATTTGGATCAGATTGATGATGGCCAGTTGGCTTTGTTTTTTCAGTGTTTTTAACTTGTGTGGCTGTTCTTCAAGAAGTTTGCCTCATATTTGAGGACGTACAGCGAAGCAATAGAACATAGCTTTTACCAAAAAAAAAAAGGTTGCAACCATTATAGCAGGAGTGCGTCTCTCAAATCGTCTTTAGTATCGTAATCAATCTTATGCTTTGAAAGACCACCTTCATCAAGAATGTTTCAATTGATTATCTATAAGTTGGGAGGTTAGGTGACATAAACTAGGTGACATTAGCCTTTGGGAATGATGTGCCATATATTAAGTCAAAGGTTAAAGGTCTAGTTAGAGTTGGCTATTTGCTTCAAGAGGATAACATCTTAAATAGATTTAGATGTGCTGGGTGGCTTTAGCATGTAACATTTTCAGTGAAGCACTTTGTCAGTGTGTACAGTGACTGACTGACTGTACACAACATTGTACTTGTTCATTGTTTAACAAGAAGAGCTTGTCCAAGATTTAAGATTCACTCAGATCATTAGAGCTTGTCCAATGTTTTTTATCACCATCTTTGTGGTTGATTATTTTTGATTTGACAACATGTTTCTTGTTGTTGCCTCAAAACATTTGTGGTAGTCACCCGTGAAGTTTTGCATATCAAAGTGATGTGGTATCCCTCCCAGCCAAGCATGACATCCTCATGATGTCGTCCTGTGATTATGCTACATCGAGACTACCCACACATGCATAGATCACACAAGGAAAGATGTAGATGGTTCACCTCCCAACCATAGGCTTGCCTTGAGCTTGGGAGAGATAGACTGGTGTGCCACATGCCTTCAAAATCTCTAGACCACCTCGCAATGAGACTACCATCATACACATCCCATACCACTTCTACAAAGCTCAACAGCCCTAGGTCCAACTTAAGGGCTAATCTAGATCCAAACCCACGGCATAGTGAGTTATGCCTTGCTCATATAGGACTAAGGTGCTATTTTCTACACGCATATGGGATAATTGCCCAACTCTCTCAACAGCCAACTTTTTATATGCGTGACATTTACTTGCCCATAGAGCATCTACCCATGTCCTTGCCAGTGATGCAACATAATTCCGTCCTATAGAGCTCACCTCTGTAGGGACGAAGCCAATTGGAGAGCTCTCTCTGGATTCATCCACAACTCATTCAAGCTATCAAGTCCATAGTTGAGCTTTTCAAATGATGTCTTACGCAATAGGGGAGTCCTTGAGTGGAGATAGCAATCTTAACCTTAGGATTTCAAACTTGGTTTTGCAATCATCTGTTGCATTTACTTGGTCCCACCAATCCATGGCAAAGTATAAGGTCAGGCTCTAACTTATTGAATAAATCTTTTGTTTAAACTATCATTGACTCTTTCGCCAAGTCATATAGGTTTTCTAACCCATTGATATCTCTCAACAACCTATAGTTTGGCAAAATGTTTAAGTCTCATTACCTAAGGTAACCCAAAAATACTCGAGCCCAATTATCCAAGGTGATCTACATTTTAGAGCCTCACTCTAAATTGTGTTTGTATGTCCCAAAGGGAATACTATTTAAGGTGGAAAGGTACGTAAAATACGGTACAAATCAGGTATGCAAGGTACGCATTCAGGTACGGGTTGAGATTTTGAGATACGTTAAATACGTAAGGAATGTAAAAACATAAAAAATATACTATATAGTGTATATATGTACAAAAAAATGAATGAAAAACTGCAAACCTTAAATTTGAAAAACGATTCATTTCTGAACAACAACACAATTACCAAAATGAGAGCTATCAGTAAACAAAAGCATAAAATTGTTTCACAAAATGGAATCACTCAAACATTCAGTACCCATATTTTATGTGGGTTTTTTTTGTCTTGGCTGCTGGCCTACACCTTTTAGGCTGACCGACCAGCACCCCCCCCTCAGTATATATAGCCTTGCCTATCATTCTTCATTGGTGTACCACTTCATGTGCATGGCTAATCCAGGCTGATCTCGCAGAGGCAACAAGATAAATTAGAACTAGAGTTTTGGAGCATTGATTGCTGTTTTGGCAAAGGGAGTTGACTAGTGAAGGACAAGGTTGCTGTCGACCAGCAATAGAATGAAATAGAAGAACTGTCGGCATCATATTTTTGTCTAGGAAGCTGGCCGACCAGCAGTCGGCTAGTTCACTTGGTCTTTTCCAGCCTATAAATAGCATTAGTTTCTCAACGATTTGATTCATTCAGCCCTCGTTGGCTGGGTCATAGAACTAGGCATAGATTAGGTATCTTGAGCTTTTCTTTGAAGGCAGCTGAGGGCTGCAAATCTGATGTACCTTTTTGTACTATATGATATACTGATTACCCAGCTATCTCTCTTTCTCTCTCCTCTCTCTTTTGCATGCGTTTTTGCATCAGCATGTTCCCAGATGGTGTTTAGGACTGAAAGAAGACACCCAGAGCTTCCGCATGTGACATTGAAGTTTCCTCTCCTGTAAAGTACGGGGCAGCCAACGAGGCACAACTCTAGCCTCTTCCATTGCTGTCCGCTCTTGTTCCACTGCTTCCTCAACATTTTGAGGTGTAATGAGCTCATTCATGGGTTGATTTTGATCACCCAAATGCTGTCCATTAGGCAAAGTTGATGGCTTGTCTGTTATGCCATCAATTCGCAAGGGGAGTAGTCCTTCAAACATGTTAAGTGGGCCTGAAGGTGGCTGTCCAAAAATTCAGCCAATGGCTGGTCTGAATTTTCAGCCAAGAGACGGTAGCCTTTACTGCCACTGCTGTAACCCAGAAATATGCCGTTAGCTGCTTTGTCATCAAGCTTAACCTCGCAATTGCTGAGGTACATGTGCATAAGCTATACTTCCAAAAACTCTAAAATGATCAACTTTAGGTTTCCTTTCATGCCAGGCCTCATATGGCGTTATGGTTTTCAATGCTTTGGTAGGGCATCTATTCAACACGTGTAGCACAATTTGTGAGGCAAGCCTTTGCCTTTAACCTTGCATCTAGCCATTTCCATCAAAGACCTGTTCTTTCTCTCAGCAATACCATTTTGCTGAGGAGAATATGGCATCGTGCATTGATGCTTTAATGCCTTTTTCTGTTATAAAAGCTTTGAAAGCAATGGACATGTATTCCTCCCCTCGATTTGTACGAAGGGTTTGCACTTTGCAACCTGTTTTATTTTCAGCTTGTGCCACAAAATGCTGAAAACATGCAAATACATTAGATTTTGCTTTCAAGGGATACACCCAAGCAAATCTGGAGTAGTCATCGATAAAGGTTACAAAGTATAGATTCTTTCCAATAGATGGTGTCCCCATAGGACCACACACATCACTGTGCACAAGCTGTAATTTCCGGACAGCCCTTGTTGATCCATCTTTTGGGAATGCATTTCTGTGCATCTTACCCAATATGCACCCTTCACATACATGTTTTGGTGGCAGTTCTACATGAGGCATATCCTGTACCATTTTATGTCTTTGCAATAGCATCAAATTGCCATAATTTAGATGCCCAAACTTGGCATGCCACAATTCCGCCTCGTGCATGGCAGGTGTAAGAGTGGTAACCACATGAGCATCATGCTCTTTCCTGTCAAACTTGTCAAGCTGATATAACCCATGGTACAGTGTGCCGGAAGTGACCAATGCATAGCCACCTTCACGGTCTTTCACTGTGCATCTGTCGTACTCAAAGTTGACTGCATATCCTCTTTTAGCAAAAGAAGAGACGGACAACAAGGAAAGTCCACTCATCGTGCACAAGATTTACTGATGCATCATCTTTTCCTGCGAGTGATGAAGAAGAATCAACAGCCATGCCGCTTTCCTTTTTCTTCTCCTTTGCAAGCCTTTTTTTGCACTCATTCAATTAGTGACCTGGCTTTTTGCAGTAGTGACATTTGCCCTTTTTCTTGGGCTTGCTTGCATCATTTTTAGCCTTTTGTGAAGGCTGTCCTGAATCAGCCTTTGGTTGAAAATGGCTTTTGGCTTTTCCCTTGCCCTTATCTTGGGTAGCAAAAGCCCCATCACTGCCACGCACGCGGGAAGATTTGTTCTTCGGATTCAGCTCCTTTTGTAGTAACAAGTTAACCAACTCTTCAAACAAGATTGGTTTTGGTTTCCTCACATATACAGAGTGAGCGATGTGTGAAAGTTCAAGTAGGTTTCTGGCAGAGATGATAGTGTCCTGGAAACCAGCTCCTTTTCAGAAATGACCTCATCAATATTGAGCAACTGCTCCCGAAGATCCTGGATCTTTGTAAGATTATCAACCATTCTATCATCATCATTCATGTCCAAGTTCTCAAGTTCTTTCTTGAGATATATAACCCTGGTCTCATTCTTTGCGTGATACATGGTTTCAAGTACATCCCAAGCTCGCCGTGAGGTCCTGCAAGACCGGATATGTGGTATGATTGATCGCTTTACTGACAAAGCAATCAAAGCCATTGCTTGGGCATCGCGAGTATCCCATCTCTTTTGCTCTTGTGAGGGAGGAGTAGGTATTGCTGGTTGTTGAGCACCACGGTCAAGCGTGTTAGGTGCTATGTCAATAGGGCATACATCTTCATTTGACACATAACCCCATAATCCTTTGGCCACAAGAAGATTTCGGACCATGAAACTCTAGAGGGAGTAATTAGTGTCATCCAATTTGTCCTCTTGGAACAAAACCCTGAACGCATTTCCAACCATTTGCTGAAATCTCTTTACCAATAGATATGCAAACATGTGCAACCAAATATGCTGTAAAAAGCACCTACAGGTAAAATCCCAAACGCATTGGACTGCAATGCCAGACAACCACATGTCCTGTGCAAATGTTTCGGCCCAAATACAAGACTGGAGATAATTGCAATGTTGAAAAATCCCAAATTTTTGAGCACCAATGGGCTGATTTATGTGTCAATTGCACATAATTCACAAAAGCCCCAAAAATATGTGTACCAATGAGCTTTAATTGTGCAATGAAGCACTCATTTTAAGAAAGTTCCAAATTTCTCTATGTCCTGTAATTGCAATTGTGCAATTAAGCAAAAATTTCTGAAAAATCCCCAAATTTTGCTGAATCCCTCACCCAAATGTTACCCTGCACTACTTTTTGCACTTGATTTTTGCAATGAAGCAAGTATTTCACAAAACCCAAATTTTGCATGACTTGCACTTTCAAATTTTGGAACCAAACACAGTGCACTGGTAATATAGTGCACTGGTAATACCCAAATCAGTAGAGCTTGTAATACATTCACAAGCTGGAGAAGTGATGGCTTGTAATACATTCACAAGCTGGAGAAGTGATACCCAAACACAGTGCACTGGTAATACCCAAATCAGTAGAGCTTGTAATACATTCACAAGCTGGAGAAGTGATGGCGGGCTGCATGCAGTGAGGTGCAATTGGGCAGGTACGGCGACTCTTTGTCGAAGACGGGCTGCAGGTATGGTGGCTCTTTGGTGTAGGCGGGCTACGTTGCAGACGACGATTGGCGAAGGTGGGCTACAACTGTAGATGGAGAGGCGGTAGATGGCACGAGTTGCAGGCGGCTGGACGGTCGGAAGCGTCGCCGGCGACTGAGATGGCACGAGTTGTTGCTAACGGCATCGGCGCGAAGGCCTCTGGTGACGGCAATGGCACGACGGGGATTGGCCAGAAGACGGAACAGTGACGGCGACGGAAATGCGATGGGCTGCTGGCCGGAATCGAGGACGGCATTGGCTGTTGGACGGAAGGAGCCGACGAATTTTCACAATTTCGTCGATTGCCACATCAGTTACAAGTGTGGGTGAGCTCAGCCAGGCGCCGCCCACTGTGGTGAGAGCTTTGTTGGTTGGTTGGGTGGCGGTGGAGCGCCCCAAATGGAGGCTGAAACAAGTTGCAGGGAGGCTGACCGGGTAGCGGAAAACAGAGGCCGGGCGGGCGTGCAGAGGGTAGACACAAAAGATCGCAAAGTCGACGGACAGACGTCGCAGTGTGGACGGACGGATTGTAGTGTCGATGGAAGATGTCTGGTGAGCAGTAGGCTCTGATACCACTGGTAGGGTTAGGGTTCCACAGGCAGACACACACACATAGAATCAACAACAACAAGAACACATAGAAGATGGTGATTGATGCTCACACAAAGAAGGATTGCATAGAATGTGTGGAGCATGGGAGTTGACTCCATAATAACAAAATACAATAATAACGGTGGTGTCTTGTCACACCAGATGTCCAAGGGGAAAAACCCAAAGGGAGAAAAGTGCCCTTGGTTAGCCCATGTTCACATGTGGCACTACTCATAGCATATATGCCAATAACATAGACAGTGTTTGTCACAATTTGTGACTAATCTCTCTTAATTATAACCTAATCTTGATTATTAGTGAAGAGACACTATTCAAAGGTTGTGTCTTTTCACAAGGGTTATTATGAAGAGGCATGTCTTATCTAAAGGATATGACTCTTCGCTCTAAAGACACACGTGATCACTCAGAAGACAATTCTTTGATCAAGAGCCACACCTTTGCATTCAAGATGTGACTCTTCACTTGTACATCTTCGGGTCCTATAGTTGTGTTTACAATGTATAGTTGTATCTATTGATGGTGATTGATGCTCACACAAAGAAGGATTGCATAGAATGTGTGGAGCATGGGAGAATGGTCCTTGTCTCAATGCAAACGACACTCAGCTTTCTGCTCCATTGTTTGAACTTTCAGTATTAAGTCTTTAATCATGTTTTATAAATATCATTAGACTAGAAAGTCCTTGCAATGGTATCACAGCTCTCAAGTTCTGCCCTGAGAGATGCCCACAACCAAAGGCTCTCACTTAGAAACCCAACACCATGCATGCAGGTGTGCCTTTGTAGACATGAGTTTGTCCATCTCGATTGCTTGTGTTAACAACAATCAAGTGTACTTTTCTTTTTCCCCTTGGATACCTGCATTATGAGAATCGAATTTTGGATGAAACACTGGCTGTGATTGGGGATGCAATCTTGGTCAAGATCAATCTTCTTCTCAAGGACGACAAAATACCGGATTGCGTACCATTTGCTTTAGCAACGATCGTTGGTTTGAATGTCCCAAACGGCCAAATAATTGACAAAACTTCCGAGGATACCTCTCGCGATCAATCTAAAGGCAATTATGCTATGATCTTGTCCTAGCATACATAGGCGTGTGTAATCACTTCGGTGGCACAATCACAGTCTACCCATACTATTCTTGCCTCGGTGTTAACGGGGTGTCAACCATAGTTCATAACATTCATGTTTGCTTCATGAAGCAAACGTTTGCAACATACACGTTTAAAACTCGTGTTTCATACGTGCTTTTAAAAAAAATGTTTTTCTAAGGTTTTTTGTTTTTTGAAAGTTGCTACGTTTTTTTAATTGAAAATCGGTCCATGCAATGAGCATTTATGTAACTTGTAAGTTGTAACTTTGTAAGTTTTTATAATGGAACTTGGAGAGCTTGTGTTTACAATGTATAGTTGTATCTATTTGTCTAAATCTCGTCCTTTCTATGAGGTATTATATTGGTCACGTATGTTACTCGGCCCAGGCCTGAAACATACTCGAAACATTCTTACATACCCGAATGCATATGCGTTTGCTAAACGTATGTTATGAACTATGATGTCAATGCATGTGTTGACACTTATTGGGTCCATTTCCAGCTGCCCAATTAGTATATGTATATACCTAGATGAATCCAAGAACATGCCAAAAATCACCTTTTAGGAACGTGCATGTTATATACTCATGGTAGTCAACCCACAAGACTATATAACTATCAACTCCATTATGCATGGTATGGACTAGATACTACGACATCCCCACTAACGTCGTCAGTGCCCAATAGTGGGTGTAGAACTCTGTATCAAGATATGCTCTCACACACGCACTCCACACACACACACACACACACACACACACACACACACACACACAAGAGCATATATTCACACAAAGCCCCTCGTACTGAGTTTCTGTCAAACCTCCGGAGATGCAGGGCAGACTCAGTCATAATGAAGCCTAGCACTAAGGGAAGTAGCAAATAGAAAGAATTAGTACAACAAATAAGTAGTTGACAGGGCAAATGCACCGCTAAAGATAGAAAGAATTAGCACAATATCAACTGGCCGCAACTCGGACAAAAACTTCACAATGTGAAATTTGCATGTTTGCTAATACGGCCTAATTAATATCATGATCGATAACACATGTTGCCACAACTTTGTGGCCACAACAACAATTGAAAATACGCACCACTTGCAGTCCCCACACTTCTGAGATTGAGTTGGCGGATGATTCTGGATTCAAGTGCAATCATAGTTGTCACGATACGAAACATGATACCGTACGATACGATACCATACGGGAATTTTTGGGATATCGTACGATAAAATGTGTTTTTTTTTAGCACTTACAAACTATGGAGCTTCAAGCTTGAATGTGAGGGAAGGTTGGGGGGGAAGGAGTCTATACTGCTTGAGGAACCAGAACATGGAGATATGTCTCTCCTAGTTGGGTTTCCCAATTGTCTCCAAAAAAGAGCCTGTTTGGGTAATGCGATACCAAAGGTCTCCTAGTGTAGCGTTTATGACTAAGGGACCGTCCTTGCACAAATACGGGCAGTGCATCTAGGGTGATAGGTTTAGGGACTCCGCTGTAGATCAAAATGGCCCTGTCCAAATCTTCTCCCTCATACATAACTTGAGGATCTGACTGTCTAGCCTACCTATACCAGGGATCTCCAAGTGATGTAGCAAGATTCTCTCATCCTACCAATTAAGTCTACACTACGAGCCTACCTTGCCAGATTTTTTAGGTGTCTCAACAATCCCATATGGAATGCTGAGTGGACACGAAAGTTGCGAAGTATTGCAGGCATTTGGGATCTTCGTTGAGCATGATTTCTATTTTTTTGAACATTCGGAATTTTTTTCTCAAGGTGGGGGGGGGACGTACTGTACGATATCGTACGGTACCGTATGAACCGTACGGTACAAATAGGTTCGTACTGGTACGAGAAACAACCCTGAGTGCAATAATACCATGGCCCCTCAAATTTCCTATCTCATCCCCTAGTATGACTTTGAGGCAAGAGCCCTATCCAGATATGACATGATATTGGGTCAACAATGGTTATATCAGTATGACACTCTTAGTAGCTAGTCACACATTGCAATTTGTAAAAAATGGAAGAGTGATAGACCTCCAAACAGTGGGTTCGAAAGGCTGGTTCTTCTTCCACACTTTTGATGGTATACTCTATTGAAGAGATGGTACTTACTAGACCCTAATTCCAAGGTGGCATATTTGGCTCAACCCTTCTTTGCTCCACATTTGGATTTATTTCCGACAGATTTATCCTTAGTTTTACCTCCTTGTCGACCAATGGATCGTTGAATTGATCTCCTTCCCAGTACTTCCTCTCCGACTCATGCTCCTTATCGAGTCTCATTTACAATCCCAAGAAATTCAATGCCAGTTAATAGAGTTTTTGGACGAAGGTCATATTAATCCCAGTAAGAGTTCCTTTGGCACACCAGCTTTGCTTGTTTAAAAAAGGATAAATCAATGCAACTTTGCATCGATTATCGTGTCCTCAATAAACTCACTATCAAGAGTAAATATCCTCTTTCTTAGATTGATGAAGTATTTGATGAGTTACTTCATGCCAAAGAATTTTCAAGGCTGCGCTATAGCCTTTGACAATTATAAGCATTCGGATATTTAATCGGGTTATCCAGTATATAGTAAAGAGTTATTGATAGTTGTTCATACTTTTGGAGCTTGGAAACATTATCTTTAGGTTCTGTTGTTGTGAAGATAGATCATCATTCTCTGAAGTATATTTTCACTCAACTGATTTTGGATGCTAGATAAAGAAGATGGGTGGAGTATTTGGCAAACTTCCATATGACTATTGAATATGTTTCTGGTCTTTCTAATGTAGTTGCTGATGCTCTTAGTAGAATGCCTCAAGCTTTAGCAATGGCAATTTCAACAATTCATATCAACATTCTAGCAAAATTTTAAAGATCAATATGCAGATGATCAAGACTTTGCTATGCTTTTCGAGTGATATGACTCCACCTCCTAGTTCTTCTAATATGAAGATTTATGCAGCTTATTCTCTCATCGGTGGATTGCTTTATTATCAGGATTGCATTGGTGTCCCTCATACGTCGATGTATTACTTTATTATCAGGATCGTATTTGTGTCCCTCATATGTCGATGTTCATAAAGTTTTGGTAAAGGAACATCATGCGGTTCCTTATGTGGTCCATCTTGGTATCAACAAGACTTATAGGTTGTTGACAGCTTCCTATTATTTTCCCCAAATGAAGAGATGTTATAAAGTTTGTACAACATGTTTTTTTGTCAAGTAGACAAGCTCGAGCTGGTCTTCTTCAATCACTTCCTATACTGAATGATCGATGGGAAGTATTAGTATGGATTTCGTTCCTTCTTTATCTCGTCCTTCAAAAGGTAGTACACAGATAATGGTGGTAGTAGACAAATTATCCAAGATGGCAAATTTTATACCATGCAAGAAGATAGCTGAAGCTCTTTGCTTATTATTTCTTAAATATATTTTTAAGATACATGGATTGCCAAAGTCCATTATTTCAGATCGAGATCCTACCACTTTTCAAGTCACTTGGAATTCTTGAAGAGATGCTTAGACATTATATTCATTCTCATTCAGCATCTTACCGTCGTTCATCGTTGTTGGCAAGAACTCCATAGCTCTACTTTTGATGCAAGTTGGGCTTTGATACCAATTGTGACATCCTCACGATGTTGTCCATCCCATGATTGTCCTAGCCTCACTACACCGAACCACCCTTGAGCTTGGGAGAGGTAAATGTGTGCAACACTATAGCATGAGGCCTCCTATCTTTAGACCACCTCGCAGTCAGCAGACTACCACCATACGCATCTCATACCACGGATGGTACTAGCCTATGAAGATCAGCAGTCATAAACCTAGGGCTAGTCTAGATTGAGACCTACACAGCTCATCACATTGAGCTATGAGCCCACCCCTTGTTTATATGGGACTAGGGTGCTATTTTTAGTGAAACCTGTATATTGTCTTGCTGTCTCAATAGCCAATTGCTCATATGTGTGTGACGTGGCCTTGGCCCATAGAGCCTCTACCCATGACCATGCCACCAGGGATGTAATGTGAGGGCTTTTCAAGTGGAAACTATGTCAGTTTCTGGCCTTTTGCAAGGGCGGATGAGAAACATGCAGGATTTCCAAAGATTCAGCTCTGTAATGTGCAGAATTGTGACCATTTTTTCGTGACTCTCAACAGCATGTGGCCTGGGTAATGGGTACGGATTATCTTCAAAATATCTTATTTGTTAACCCATTTTTAAGGGCCATCCAGATCTTAAAACTGTGTTTTTAGTGAGTGTTATATGTACAAACAGTTATTACTCAATGTTTTTGTTTCTTACCCATTGCCTGTTTGTGCCTGGTGGCAATATAAATTGCAGAAAAAGCCAAGTGAGCATGTGAAGGATTTATTGAATCCACCACCTCTACACAGGGATGGAGTTGCACGGCCAAAACCCTGTATCATCGAGCAGCACAACTTCACAGAGCAACCTTATCAGGTCAGATCGAAATGCATAAATTGTAGTTTGTCTGTTCTAAGGCAAGATCTATATCATAACTTTGTATAAACTTTATTGCTTTGTTTTAGCTTGTGTCGTCGGTGCCAGAAGATGAGCCATTGTTCCAGCCCTTCCCACCGGAAATCAATTTTTCTGGCTATGAACCTTTCAAAAAGTACACAGCAGTGCTTCAACTTAGAAATAATGATAAGGTCAATACTTTTTTCTATTTGTTCTCATGATTGTCTCGAGAGTTGTTGCCAATCCTCTCCATAAGTGCCCTTTATCTATCTCTTCTGCAGTGTTTTTAAAGCTGACATGACTTGTCCAGGCGATGCGAAGAATACAAGTTTATACGGTGGATCCAGAAATAGTCACGGTACACCAACCCTATGATCAAGGCAATGAGGTGTATGCTGATATTGGCACAAATAAAGTTGCCTGTGGCATGGAGGTGATGGGGTTTTCTTATATGCTTTGTGAATATACAATGATAGGAATTCAGGGACTTGTATGTTTCAACATTCGCTACAACTCATTATACCATATTTGACTTTGCATAGGTGACCTACATTGTAACTTTCTGTCCAGAATGTGATGAAGACTACCGATCTGAGCTTGTAGTAGTCACTGACCGTGAGAAATTTATTGTTCCAGTCAGTTGCTTTGGCAGGAAGCGTGAGTTGTGTTCTTCTACTCTTAAAATCTACCTTAGCAAATCTCTTCAAGTTAGCCTTCTTTTAAACCCAAGTGCATGTTATCATGGGCCTTAATTTTTTCCTACAAATCTTAATAGAGATTACAGTATATGTGGTGACTTGCCTCTTAATATGAAACCTTACAAGCACCCAATCTGCCCTCTCACTGTAGGGTCTTGAGTCCAAGATAGATTAACATTGGAAGAAATAACAAATGCATACTAATAATGTATGGTGGTAACTCTATCTCGTCGTCTGCTTTGTAGCTATTCTGAGCCTTCCAGATGAGATCATATTTCCACCAACACCGGTCAAATGCTGTAGTAAAAAGGTACATTTTTTATGAATCCCATATTAACAATGTCCTCTATGTATCTGGCCCTTCAAACCTGTCAAACTGCCAAGCTCTCAATATTCCCCATACTGAGTACGCTACTGAGTGATTCTATCTGGATAGAGATGGGAGAACGTGCACCATTATTTTATCCTGTGGGTAGCATAGAGAGCACCATCTGCTGGGACATCCTCATATAGCAAAGGAAAAATGCAGCCTTTCGGCTTCTATGAGAGCCCCACAGCCTCTATGAAAAGGGTGTGGTGTTGCATATGCCATGATAGTGTATTAACCGTGCTGCTATGAATATATCAATGTAAAGCTTGCTTATCCCAGTCAAGCAAGTGGTTTACTTGGTCTCATGGATATGTCTAGAATAAGGTTTAACCTTCTCACATCTTGTATAAAGAGATTTATTGAATCTAATGAAAAGTCGTGTTTTTTCTAAAAGAAGATAGATGCATTTCCTTGCTATCCATGCAGAACTTTAGGCTTATTTTATTGCTTTTCTTTGGCAATTCAATTTTAAAAAAAATGCAGAACCTGATGATTCAAAACGTGGGTACCAAGAGTGGTATGTTCAACATAACAACTTCAGGAGCATTCACAGTAAAACCAACAAGTGGATTGATTGACAAAGGGGCCTTCTTCCAGTGCGAGATAAATTTCCGACCAATTCAAGCAGAAAATTATGAAGAAGAACTCAAGATTTGTTATGTGCAGTGCAACCAGTGCACTGTCTCAAAAATTATTGGTTTGGGTTGTGAGGTGGAGGAACTATCCTTTCCATTTTAAATGCTTTTTGTGAACAGATTATGTAAAACCTTTACTTACTCAATTGTATAGTCTAAAACCTTACATTATTTTTGGTCCGTCTGATACTGTTTCAATGGCCAGCTTGATATTGGACTATCAATGGGTTTAGCAGCTGCTCCACTGACATTTATTGACAAGAGCTTTTTGATGAATGTTCAACTGATTAATGAGTCATCTTCTGTGGTTCAATTTCTGTGGCCAGAGTAAGCTCCTGATTGTAAGAATTTAAAAGTCATGCAGACATGCATGTGCACACCACCCCCACCCACCCACCCATGCACCCTCACGCATGCATGCACACTTGCGCATGCACACACTTTTTTGGTAATATCCAGTGCAGTATATTTATATGCTCATAAATTTACAAGATGGGAAGTCTCCGAAGCGGAGAATATCCCAAATGTCAGAAACATAAAGAGAAAAGCTCTAAACAAGAAGCATCCATATCACCCTCATGGCAGGCATCATATAAGGATTGCCGCAATGAGGCTCTGAAGGATTCATATGACTGGTGATTCTGCCGACCCAAGTATGCCAAATTATGCTCACTCCAAATTGTCCAAAGAGCCCAATATCTCACCCAAGAGAGAAATAGTGAGTATTGGGACAAAGACCGCATATATCTGCCAAAAAGCCAGAAATGTTTCCCAAATCTGTGACCAGGGAAACGGAGCCGAAGAAAATCTGAAATTCTCCTGAGGAGGATCCTGGAACAAGGGCAGTGCCAGAGCAGATGAAGAACAGTCTCTGAGGGAGCCTGACATCTTAGACATGTGGAAGGTGCAATGTGACGTTTAGCAAGTATGACCCCCACTGACAATGTGCCTGTCAAACATCTCCAAAGAAAAAGTCTTTGTTTCAATGGCATTTTACACTTCCACAACATCCGGAGATTCTTCCGCCACCATGAGAGGGGCTTCCTTATATGCCACAGAGAATTAGCATGTTGATGAATCCATGGGGCAGGCTGAAGAAGCCTATAGGCTTTGATGGAGGTTAAGGCAGGAAGGGGAATAGGATGAATGTATGTAGTAGATGGTTGTAATTGCCAATCCAGAAGCCTGTCTGTGTCAGCCATAGGTGGAATAGGTAAAAAGGGATGCAATAAATCAGCAATTTTCTTTCATATCAACCTATGATGCATTCCCAATGCATAGGAAGCAGTGGCCCGGGGAAAGGATAAGACATATCCCCGATCATCTACCACATCATGCATGTACCTAATTCCCAATTTCATAAGATTGTATGCCCGAACAGGTTCCTGTAAAGCCAATGGAGTGTCAAAGATGGCACTCCAATGAATACTTTCTTTCCTCATCGAGTTTGTCTGCAAGCAATTATCAGGAGCCCATTTGACCTTAGAGAGAACTTGTTTCCAGTCAAGTATGAGGGCAGTAGAGAAAGGACAACCAGGTATCCTCCCTACAAATCTCCCAATCACAACCTCCCAATGATCCGTAATCCAATGACCATAAGCAGAAGTCTTCATGTTGACACACATGGATGCTAACATACAAGTCCATGGCTGCTGTTGACGGAAGAAAGTATGCAACATTGTAGCCTTCATGATATTTTATATTGAGGACATTAAGTCCACCATGCATTCTTGGGGAGCACACCATTTCCATCTTCATCAGTCTCAATGCTTTCACAGCAGTTTTTGTCTTCCATAATATCTCCATAGCTTGAGACATAAAAGCTGAAATATCCCTGGAGGACCAATGCAGCAAGGGCAAATAGAACTGGACATAAGACATCACAATGGATTGTACTATTCTGAGCCTGACATGAAGAGGCCAAGTCGAAATCTTCCAGTATTCCAGTTTATGTTGAAGTCTTTGGAAAATCCATTTTAACTGCTGCTTTCTGGTGATATGCCATCCTATGGGATATCCCAAATGCCTGACAATATCTCTGGAATGCACCACCTGACCCAGCCAAAGAATAGAATGCCAGTCACATTGTTTCAGGGGGAGTAATTTAGATTTGTCAAAATTGACATGCAATCCCGCTGCCAACCCATATAAAGAAAGAGTGGCCATAAGCATGCGAAGTTCCCGAGGAGAATTCTGTGGCATGAAGAAGGAATCATTAGCATATGCTTGTGCCAAAAAAGATGTAGCCCCTGGGATTTTGAGACCAGTCATCTGTCCTGTGTTTGTAAGATGATCAAGATACATCAAAAGAGGATGGGTCGCAATGGCATAGAAGAGAGCACTGAGAGGGCAGCCCTGTCTAACTGATCGACCCAATATCCATGACCGAGACAGATGGCACCCAAGAATGCACTGAGCAGTAGAGCTAGAATAAAGCCAGTAAACAGCATTTGCCATCTTGGGACCAAAGCCCAACTTTGTCATGATCTGAGAGATGAAATCCCATTGAACATTGTCAAATGCCTTAGTAATATCCACCTGCAATATAAGCACATCTTGATGCGAATACTTAGCATATTCAATTGCAGTCAAGGCATTGGATATATTCATGGATTTGTCTTCGCGGCACAAAACCATACTGATGAGGATGAAGTCCTGCATGCAGTATCTTGTGAAGCCTATGTACAATCATTTTGGCAATAAGTTTGTAAAGTACAGGTATCAAAGTAATAGGCCTCCAATCTGATATATGATCACACAGATGTTTTTTGGGGACAAGCTTGACTATACCATGCTTCCAAGAGTGCAGCAATTGATTTTCTTCCCAGGCCACATTGATCATTTGCAAAAGGACCTCTTTCAAATCATCCCAAAAAGAAATATAAAATTCCACTGTAAGGCCATCCCAGCCAGGGGACTTGTATTTGCTGAGGTGGAACAACGCATTATCAAGTTCTATGTCAGTAAAAGGCCTTTCCAAGGTAAGAGCATCATCCATTTCAACTATTCCAGAAACATATTGAAGAAATTCAGTCCTGGCATCAGTCACTTGATTTGATGGGGAACTAGGAGCAGAAAACAATTTCTGGAAATAATTGTGGCATTCGTCTTGGAGATCAGAGAAAGAGTGAGTCTAAGAGCCATCTAGTTTCCTAACCCTTAGACATGAATTTTTATTTCGAGTAGCATGCAATCCCTGGAAAAAGGATTTTGAAGAGCAGCCCTTATCCATGAGGGGCTTCATTCTTGCCCTAATCTGCCATTTGTGCAATTTCCTCTGATCATTAACAGTAAGTTTAAATTGTGCATGTGAAAGGGAATCCTTTTCTGAATCAAAAAGTGGCCTCAACTGAGAAAATTCAGTCAAATGTTGTGCTGTCTTTTTTGCCCATTTAACCTCATTCCTCCATTTTGTCATATGCCATTCGCCATACTCCCTAATGACATTCTGAATACGAGAGACGAAGCTGTCCCAAGCATAATTCGTGTCCTCCTGGGCATGAACTGGCAAAGGATGAATGGCCAATTTGATCATTTGCTGAAAGTTGTGATGTTGAAAATAAGCCCGATTAACATGCAATAATCTACTAGAGAGAAATGGCAAATCATCCAGAGGCATGCCAAGCTGCAAATTCATCCACAATGGAGCATGATCTGACAAGCCCAATGAGAAATCTATAAGGAGATGAGGGCTAAAATCTGCAAATTGTTGTGGATAAAACAGATACCATTTGTCATGCCTTGCCCAATACGTAGTAAGTGCATTATGATGAAAAGTATATCCACGGACTGACCCTTGGAGAAGTACCCATAAATCTTCAGCCTGCACAGAAAGAAGCATGTCATCCCATTTGTGCCTTTCCAATGATAGCATATGAGATCGTCAAGTGGTATTATCTGTAGGCAGAGGGGAATTATTAAAATCCCCACAGATGAATGCATTGGATCTCCATGGATATCTCCGTAAAGAATCCCACAAAGAAGCCCTCATGGCAGAGGTTTGGGAGGCATAGACTGATGCAAACTCAAAAATATCACCATTAACATTGCATTGTATTACTATCCATCCGCCACTATTGTCATTGAAGGCCAACTGAAGCAACGCCCCCTTCAATCTCGTCAATGGGATGCTTCTTCTCCCTCACCAGGACAAACTTCTACTTCAGCCTCTGCTCCTATCCTTCAAAATTGGGTGGGCGTACTGAAGAAGGGCATCCCCATATGTGATTCAGAAGAAGAGGAAAATGCTATGTCTTTCATGGGCAATGAAGGCATGCAGCCTATGCAGGCAGAGGCATAGCCTCTCGGATGTATGGTTCTTATCCTGACACTCTGCTGTACATACCTTTTCATGCTTCAAACACTTAAGTGCTTTACATACAATGTACAGAGCCTCTGCAATGTCTCAAAGTGGAGGCTTTTCTGGATTTATGTACATAAAATGCAGCCAGATATTGTTTGTTTGCAAGAGCATAATCAACACTCCATGGCTGGACAACATGGTTTTTTGCACGGTTATGATATATATTATGCTGGTACTGCTACCTATTCAGGTGTATGCATACTGGTTAGACATGACTTGCGCATGCACACACACGTGCATACATGCACACCTACATACATGCACACATGGGCCTTTTTGAACTGCATCGTAATTCCCACTCCATGCGTGCTTCCCACAGATGCACATATACTACTATGTATTGTAGTTTAAGTGGTTCTATTTGCAATTATTTTCCAAGTAATGAAACTGGTCTTGGCCCAGGTTTGCTTCTAACGGTGAAAGCAATGACAACCAGCAAGACATGAAGAGCCTTGCACTGGATTTAGATCTTTCAAAAGATGGAAACTATGATAAACCTCAACTTATATTTAAAGATGCTCTAGTGAAAGGGGACGAGTCCTCAAACATGATGCTAGAGGTATTTCCTCTCTTTTGTTGAAACTAGAGTTTCCCTCTCAATCTTTTGTTTTGGTTTTGTTGATGTAATATCAACCAAAGTAGGTTGTGGATCATGTTCTTGCTTGACATGCATGCCCAATGTTTGCGGTCGCTTGCTTGCGTTCGAATGTAATAAAATATATCATTCTCTCAAATGGCAACATAATATACATCTTTTTAAGATGTATATTACGTTTACCATGCCTTGTCAAGGTTGGGAGGTGTTTTTGAAGTAAGTGTTTTTTGTACTCAGGCATTTTCTCTTACACCAGCTAAGGGGGAACTCTGGCCTGGAACAATAGTGGACATTTCAATCACTTTCTCTCCAACAAAAGCTTTGAGGTATTGAAGAAAAACTGATGGTAACTTGTTCACAAAATGTTGTTCTCATGAACAAATGCTGCCTCTTTTTTTTGGATCAATCTTACAAGAAAATATGCACATCACAGTTGGTGACTTGCTTACGACGAGTCTTCAAATGATTTGTCGGTCATATGTGGGATCCTTATTCAATATTTGTATGCTCCTATAAAGACCCTACTTCTTCCTAGTTTAGGGGCTGCTGTCCCATAGTTACCAGGAAACGGAAACGGGGGAACATTTTGGCCCCTGGGAATGGGACCGTTTTGAACCCTTGGAACAGGAACAGGAACAGGGGAGCGCCACGTCAGCAAACAAAACTAATGGAATTCTGAAAAATGTCATTTTAAATGATGAATTTTAAGTAGGATAGGCTAAAACTTTGAAAATCTACGTTATGTATGCATAGTTGAGTGGAAAAAATAGAGGAAAAATACTTTTTTAAAAACATTTTGCCCTTTTTTAAAAGGGTTATTGGGCCTGTTACTAGGGGGAACGTTTTGGAACGTGAGAACGTTCTGGAACATTTCCCCC
Organism: Cibotium barometz; assembly: GCF_041138505.1. Lineage (NCBI taxonomy): Eukaryota > Viridiplantae > Streptophyta > Polypodiopsida > Cyatheales > Cibotiaceae > Cibotium > Cibotium barometz. Next base: position 6,001,308 of record NC_141089.1, on the reverse strand, counting down.
TTCCTGTTCTTTGTGGGGAAACGTTCTGGAACGTCCAGGATTGGGGAACGGCGTTCCTCCGTTTCCTAGAGGGATAACGGCGTTCCCAGTAACTATGTGCTGTCCAGCCGTCCACATGGGGCCCCAACTTGTACCATGGTGGCCAATGGTGAAATCTGGTCTCCAACTGGTCCTCTGCTTGGAGATGTTTGCTTCTTCTGTTCCCAGTCTCTCATTCCCATAGTATAATGTCTCTGGGACATCGTTTTTTCCATCACATGAGTGCATCTACAGACTACACTACTGTAGTGCATCTTGTTCCATGTCCTTGTCCTTTTATACAATCAGGGCTCACAATGGTCTATAACTCTCCTAATGTACCTTGTCAAGTGCCTCAGTGGTCATGGCCCATGCATCTAGAGAGAAACAAAGAAAGTTATATTTGCGTCTTACAAAAGGCTTGATGGGCCTATGAGACAAAAGATGATTACAAGTATCCATGGAATATCATCGTCATGGAAAACTGAAAAGAAAACTGACCGTGGGGAGAGAAAGAAATAAAGAAAGAAAGTTATATTAACGTCTACGGAAGACCCCAAGGGCCTATGAGAGTCGAGACCAAAAGTAATACAATGGTACCATGGATATACTGGGCCATGGAAAACTAAAAGAAAAAGTAAAATGAAAACATCTGACAATACATGTGATCAACAGATGATCCTATGTACTGTGAGATATATTGTGATCAGCTAATGACGATACCCGCCTCGGCCAGAACCGATCTGATGGTGGAGTGAATGTTAGGCCTCTGTGATGGGAGCGTGTCATGTCAGCGGAGAACCTCACGAATCTGTCTCTGTGTGGTGGAGGGTCTTGATGCTCTGGGTCGAGGACGTTTGGCTCGCAGAATGGATCGAGCTTTCTCGCTAAGAACTTCTTTGGGGCGTGGGTAAGGGTGGTGGGCTCCGATGTCGTAGTAGAGGAACTGTTGTGGGCAATGGATTCCGATGTGGATGTGTGTACCACAGAAATTTGTGATGGCTCTCTGTGAGGTGTCCTGTTGAAGCCGGGGCTGTCTCTCAGCATGCTGCCTCAACACTACATCCCTGTGTTGTCTGAGCTCCATCGAGTACATGCCCAAGCACCTCTGATCCTCAAACTGTATCACCCATGTGAGTGGTCCGAATTCCTCTCGGAAGAGGTAGTGGAATCTCCCCCGTATCTCATAGTAAGCCGGGCAACTGAGCATATAATGGGCCTCATCCTCTACTGCTCCTGTGATGCATACTGTGCATGTCCTCTCCTCATGTGGGATATCCTCAGCTCTGCCCGTCTCTACTCTGAGGCGGTGGGAGGATACCCTGAGCTGGCCGATCGTGATACGCATAGCATGTGACATGTGTATTTGTATGTATCCCCGGATCTCAAAGAATCCATCCTCGGAGAGTCTCAAGAAGTGATCTCTGTAGAACTCACACTTCTTACCAATCTTTGACAGAGACACCCAATCCCTGAAGGTGGAGGTGCAATAGTGGGGGCTGCACTCGTGAATTTGTTTCATTTCTTTAGGTGGATTGGCTTGTGGCATTTATGGCTCAGCCAAAATGCATTCATCTTCGATGGCCAGTCGGGTATACAGGGTCATATTGGACGAATTCGGGGCATGCTGTTGTGGCAGCTTTTGGCCATGGCTTCCACGCATGCCGAGAGTTGGCCGCTTCTTGGATTCGGATCGTCTGCACAGCTCCATTGCGTGCATTGTTGATAGAGGGTTTTTTCCTGGCGCCATCATCACTGCTCGGGAAAATGTATCAGTTGTTTGGACTGTCTACTATTTCTGTCCCCCCTCCCCCCTTTTCCTAAGTTTGTTTGTGTTCTAGCCCAGCTGTTGGCCATGAGGCCTGTGTTCATTACCTGTGCATAATATTACCTTTACGAAAAAAAAGAAAGAGAGAGAGTTCTATTAACGTTGTGATGGGAAAATTTTAAAGAGTTTGGTGCACTTATCTCAATGGTCCAGGGGTAAGGTAATCCTTGTGAGAGGGTCAAGGATAGCTGCTAGCAAACAAAACACTCACAACAAAAGAAAACACTCACCGCATATACACTCATATCACTAGCTATGCCCCTTTGAGCCATTCCTTAATTCAATATTGTGGATACACTCAAGTGGAGAAGAAACCCGAGATCTCTAGCTAGATTACTCTTGATAAAATTTGTAAATGTTAACATCACTGAGAAGCTACATATACATCATCTTTTAAAGGAGTTCTGGAAAATGCCATGAACTCCATGTGGAAATAGCCCTTATGTGTACACATATATATGTAATCAGGTGCCATACAATTGCACCTGAGTATGCATATCATTCTAATTAAAAGAAACCAAAGGTTTTAAACCTTAGTAGTCATGTGCTGTCAAGATGATAGTACTGCTCTGAACCTGCCAACCCACCCTTGATCACTGACTTGTGTGCACCCTTTCTTCTTTGTATACAGGGCTCCTTCACGACTCCTCCCTGCACAAACACCTCACTGCCCCTCAGAAATTACACACCATCTCCTTGACGTGCTGCCTTCTGTGTATATCCCCTTCACTCTCTGTACAGTCGGCAGCACTTCATGTCTCTGTGTTTGACAACCACACACATGCACAGGATGCGGAATCCACTGCAATAAACCCACGCCTCTTGGTGTGCTCTTTGTTTTATGCAGAGCCCGCAACAGACACACTCGTAGGCTCTGTACATGGGAAAGCATGCTACCTCTGAGAAACTTTGTAGAACCACCTAACACCTTGTACATTATACAAACAAAAAGCTATTTTGAACCTGTAATCAACACACACCCTGTGTATGCCCGGCCAGCCTCACAGCAGCTACATGACTACCTCTCGTCAATCATCTCTGATCAACGCAGGCCTTCTCCCTTCCAGAAGCTCTCTGTTTGCACACAGTAATAACAACTATACTAGCCAGAGAAATATGCGGATAAAAGTGAATTTCCTTGGGCTTATCACTGCAGACACATATGCTCTCACGAGATCTCACACACACATCATTGTGTGCTCATCAGCATGAGTGGTATATCGGAGTCTTCTCTCTTCGCTTGTCCCCCTTACATTCTTAATTGACTGCTGTCTCATGCATGCACAGAACTCCACATTCCTTTCATTTGCACAGGCCTGCTGTCACTGCAGCACCTCCTTGTCTCTCCTGTACAAGGTCGCCCGCCTTACATAGCTCCTTGGGATTTGTTTCACCATCAACCACGAGTGGCTATGCCTTAAGCCCAACCCTTGCACCAACTTACTGAACAGCATCTCTTATCAATGTGCGCCCAGGACCTTCTCATCTGCAGGCACTTTCTCTTCTCCTCAAAGACTCTTCTTCTTCTTGGTGCATTGAGATGGCCATCCACGACCATACTATAGAATCTTCCCCACCTTGTATGGCGTTTCCTGCCACTACATGTAGAATGACAAAGGTGAAAGCTGGTCGACTGATTTGCAGCTACGTTTTCTGTTTGTTAGGTTTGTCATGGGGTTTTGGGAGGTGAGTGAGCCACTGGCTTGGTGCAGTAGCCTATATAGGCATGGGTGCACCATCCAGGGCTATTTTTGGCTCGGAATGTCTGAAAAATTGAGGGATCTTCTGTGGGTAGTTCTTCTCTTGATTGTTTGAGAAGACTATCCCACAGTTTATATGTACTCTTTTCTTATTATTAATATAAATACATCTTCACTAAAAAAATAATAATTGAGGGATCTTAGCAAAGCACCCAACATAGTGTAGATACAGGAGGAATAAAAAGTTATATCACAAGAAGTGAGAGGAGCAATTTCAGATTGCAAAAAAAGCAAACTGTTTGTAGAGCGAAATAGCTTGTGTAATACTTGGAAGAGAATGAACAAGGACAACAAATTTCTTCGCCTTGACTGGTCCTCCACAAAGATGGAGTTTGTCCCTCAACAGGGGTGCTTGAGTTTGACGGCCGCTTGCGAAACCCCACTACCCCCTCACACTCCCCCCTCCCCAATTGCCTCCAGCTTCTACCAACAGCTTCTCTCAGTGCCATCTCCTTCTCAAGACCACGTGCACCGCACGGTCTGGCAACATGAGTTAGTTGGACTCCCCTTCTAAATGCCTTCACTTGTGATCTGCAAAAAACTAGCATCCAGGCTATATTGAAGAGGTGGTAATTTGTCATACATGCTTTGAGGCCTGAGGGACAAGCCATCTAGAAGTCCTGTAAGATAACCCTTTCCCTGCACTAGCCAATTGTATAGGTGAAGCAAGTGCAATCCTGGGGAGATGATCAGTGATAGTAAATAAACACTATAGAGAAATGTGGCTGTATCCACCTCAAGGGGTGAAGGCATGGTTGCATGCAATGTGGAAACTGAAACGACCATCCCTCAGCTGCCCTTCACCTCTGGAGAAGTGATAGAAACTTAGTCGATGGTTTATCTATGAATTTGTATAATTTGGTGACATATCTTCACGCATGAACCTGCACCTACTCCAGGGTGCTGATGAGGACATGAGTAGGGATGTCATAGCGCGCAGTCTATGCTATGCATGATGGAGGTGATGATTTAAAGCTCTGTGAGTAGACTTTCATGGAGTCAAGATCGCACTTTCGTTTTTGTTATGTTTTTGGAAATAACCTGAACTTTTCATCAGTGTGTGCCAAATGCTTCCTGAAAGTTCAGAAAGCAATTGTAGACTTTCTTAGATCTAGCATGTTCCTCTTCAATGTCTGCCCTTGTGTAAAAGTAAAACCTAAGGTGCAGTAACTACACCTAAAACCAGTTTCTCCTTTGGCCCTCATCCCTGGTATTTTTGCTAATTTTCTCACCTTGACTCGAGTGCTGATGCATATAAATTAGTGATTGTGTGGCTCACCATGATGATTCTACAACTACTTGCCTCCATTGGGTTTCCAGCGTTGTAGATGCTAAAGTTTACAAACCAAGTGTGAGGGAAACCTTGGCAGGTGCTTCATTGAAAAAGTCCCCACCATACCACCCCCCCCCCCCCCCCCCCCCCCCCCCTCCATTTCAATTTATACTTTCCAAGCCGTTAGATATGTATGGTTTTTTGAATCTTTAAATTTTCTTATTTCATGTTTTTCCAGGTACATGCACACAGCTTACTGTGTTGTTTCTGGGAAATCAGATCCCCTCAAGCTGGAATTGCAAGGTACTGGAATTGGACCACAAGTACAATTGGTTCCTGATATCCATGACCTTGGGAATATACACCTATATTCTACTCACAAGGTCACTGTGGAACTACAAAACACAGGCGAGTTAGAGGTATTGCTTGAACGTCAACTATAGTCAGGAACAAATGTAATATGCTAGTGGTGTCTGTAACAAGGAAGAGATTGAAGTTTTGTAGGTGTTTCTTTTGTTTACTTTCATATGCTCAAGGTGCAATTGCAACTCTGGCATACCAACATCACCACCTTAAGCTGGTTTTGCATAATCAAACAGTAAAACTTTACATCTTTATTCCAGGCAGTATATAGGTTGATGGGCTCAAGGAGCTCTCAAGTGATGAGCTTCACCTTCCATCCAGATTCGGGAGCCTTGCCACCTATGGAGGTCCAAACCATCTTCATTGAAGCTGTATGCACGGCAATGGGTGAATTTGACGAAATCTTTACATGGGAAGTGGATGGAGTGCTGCATAATTTGTCTTTGAATCTGCGGGGACATGTTGGCGCTCCACAGTTTGATTTAGAAGCTCAAAATATTGATTTCGGTGATGTCTCATATGGGATTGAATGCATAAAGCAGATGCAAGTGCACAATACTAGCCCCGTTCCCTTGCTATTTTCCTTTCAAATCCTCAAGGAGGAAGATTGTTTATCCATTTATACAGCTACTCCAGAGTCATGCTTGCTTCAACCAGAGGTATGGAATTTTTGACCTATTTAAACATGAATAGAAATGCTAAACAGTATGTGACATGAAGATTCTGCTAGTTGATTGCAAGATTTTAAAAGCTGAAGCATAAGCATAAGAAAGGAAAAATCTGATAGATTTTTAGGAAATCATACAGATTATGTTTGACAAAGCCATGCAAGAGGGGTTAGCGAGACCAAGAGAACACCACTGGAGAAAAGGGCCTTGGGATGAAATGGTTAAGATTATGGTGTAACAATTTTGTACCTTTGTAAGGGATGACATTCTGCATTATTTGGATACCTAAAGAAATAAAAACCATCTTCTCCTCGCTGTGATTTGCAAGAGCTTGTGACTCTCTCTCCCTCTATGATTTCAAGTGTCCCTTTGTTTTCTTACCTCTTTGCTATGGATTGCTTCAAAGTTGGTGTGAGCTTGGGAAGCTTCTACAATGTAGTCTCAAGAGGCATCCACCTCAACCAGATGTACCAGCCAACAACCTTCTCTTCCCAGGCCAAACTACCTTCTCTGCCCAGGCCATCGTTGTGTCTAACAGGTTTACAACAAGTTGTTGAGGGGAACACTGTTGTTCATTTTAGAAACCTTAACCAAAAATTCTTAGAAGTACTATTGTACCTGAATCTAAAGGGTTTCCTGCTTGTTGGCTTCTACAAAATGTGCTTCTTGTGCCCACCCCACCCAACCGTTCGTTTTCTTACATGCTTTGTTAGAAATGGTCAGCTTCAAGGATAATCAGCTACAGGTTTTCATAAAGCCACGATTTGTGGAGCCAAATCCATAACCCGTAAGAGATCACAGAGTCCAAAGGAGGCACCTACCACACACCCGCTGTAAATTTCTCGGATTTTCTGATGCGGAATTCTAAGCTTGCAGATTTTATTGATATGTTGTCTTATGTGATTTATGTCGTGTTTGCCTCTTCCGCAGGGTTTTTTTTTTGGGTGGGGGTGGGGGGGGGGGGGTGAATGAATTGTATGGGTGAACTATTCATTGCCTTTGTATTCCCTGGATTTAATGCATGTAGAATGTCCACGGGTTTTGGGAGAATACCCAAGATGGAAGTGATCTGACATTTACATCTCAATTTGTGCATTTATGAGTGTTACATATGGGTTTTGCAGGGGTGTTGCAGGCTCCTTCTGCACCACTCCCATATCCTGTAGAATCCTCCTCAGCCACAATGCCTCACATGATGCAAAGCATGCAACTTTGTACTCAGCCTTTGTTGACGAGAGTGCAACACTAGGTTGTTTCTTATTGATCTAAGAAATGCATCTCGAACCAAGAGAAAAACAATACCCTGCCACTGAGCGTGTGGTGTCCGAATCGCCCGCCCAATCTGAGTCACAAAAGCCATTGAGGGTCTTGCCCGTAGCATAGTTGATGCTGTATTACTGAGTACCTTGAATGTATCGCAACACCCGCATACCTACTTTCCAATGATTCTCCTGAGGCCACTGAGGGTCTTGCCCGCAGCATAGTTCATGCCGTATTACTGAGTACCTTGGATGTATCGCAACACCTGCATACCTACTTTCCAATGATTCTCCCAGGGCTTGTTGGAGAACTTGCTCAAAACACCAATAGCAAAACTGATGTCTGGTCTAGCATATAAGTCTCATCCACAAGGTTTGAGGTGTCTTTGATGGAGAGATTCAGCTCACTCCATTGGGGTACCAATGACTGCCTTGCATTTGGTCATGCCAAATGCCTCGAGTACCTCACTTGTATATTATTGCAGAGAGATGAAATGGTATTTGGCTTCTCCTAGACCTCAATCCCCAAACAATAATGCATGAGCCCAAGATCTGTCATCTCAAACTCTGCACTCAGCATCTGTTGTGTTTGTGAGAGCTTTTTTTGGTGATCCCCTATCAAGATGAGATCATCTACATAGAGAACAATGACCACATACTTCTACTCACAAAAGACATACAAATTTGCATCTGAAGGGTTGCACAAGAGACAAATACTCACAAAGTAAGGATCAATTCTCTGGTACCATGCTCATGGAGCCGGTTTCAGCGTGTAAAGTGTGTTCCGTAACCTGCAAACTTTGCTTTTGGAATCAGGAACCAGGAACCAGGAACCTAGGTGGCTGTTCCATGTATACCTTGTCCTCGAGGTTCTTGTTGAGGAAAGCAGATTTCACATCCATTTCCCTTCTGCTTGCAATGTGGTTAACTTGGCTGTAGGAGAAAAAGTTTTCTGAAAGTCAAAACCTTCAAATTGTGCAAAACCTTTGGCAACCAGCAGTGCCTTGAACTTTTCCAAAGTACCATTAGATTCGTATTCTGCTTTGTAAACCCACTTAATGTCAATTACGGTGAATTACCTTACGTCTTGGAGGACGATCTACAAGGTCCCAGGTGTGGTTTTTCAGGATGGAGTCTGTCACATGCACCTTGCACTATGGTGCATTATATGTAACATCATACAATATTAATACCTTTTTAGGATTATTTGTCGTATGTCGTGGCCCATCGTGAGCCCCAGTCTGAGACATGTTAGGCACGAGCTATGTAGGTCAGTATCCCAAGCCTTAGAGAGGTTGAAGGTGTCAGTCCTCTTAACCCACTTGGAAAAATCATCATACAGAAGCATATAATGTTAGCCCTAGATTAGGTAGTACATTAGAAAAGCATTATTAGAAAGCATTTGCATACCGGCCAGCCCATCAGGTAGCCCTTTCATAAGGGCAAGCCTTGGTGTTGATGCTTAGCATCATCCACCCCTCATAGGACCACTCGGCAGCATATGACAGTCCATTTCAGGAGGTATAGTCCGCAGCATGATGCAGCTGTCAGGTAGTACCAGGCCGACCCCACACGTGTGAAACAATAGCATTTAATGCTACAGGTTGTGGACATTTTATTTTGGCCAACAGCAGCATGAATGGACCGACCAGCAGCAAAATTTTATATAAAAGAAGCCCATGGTCCATTTGCATGAATCACTTCATTCATTCAGAATTCAGCCTAGGAGTTCAAGAGAACATGTGTGCTTGAGATTCTCTGGGTTCTTGGAGCATACAAACAGCCTCAAGCACTCCGTGGTTAAGTCCAAGGCAGCATAGAAGATCCTTTCATCTTCAGTTAGTATATGTGCATATCCTCATTAGTTTTGGATTTGCATCAATGCCTTCATAGAGTCTTCTACAGTGTTATTGGTTCAGCATATGATTCAGCCTGCATTCGGTCTTCCTTGTTCTTGTGTTGGGCAATCCTCAGCCATCATTGTACAAAGTTCTCCAAAGATTTAGACAAGCAAATACTCCTGCTTGGGGGGGGGGGGGGGGGGGGGGGGGGGGGTTGGGGGGAGTGCTTTTAGTGGGTAATAGGAACCCAATCTGGTGTCAACTCTCATCTTCTCTCTCTCTCTACTCTTCTCTCTCAAAGTAAAGTGGATTGCATAAACTCATAGGTTTAAAGAAGGCTTTGTTTAACCGATTAGGTCGTGAGCAAGCTTCGAGCTCCTCCCCCCTCCCCCCCCGGCGGTTCCGTTGGCATTGCCTGCGTCTCCTCCCTAGCGCGCTGTGCACTCTTGTTTCTTCCGCCCCTTCCCCCCTTGCGCAGTGCTGCTGCCGCCGCCCCTAGCTTGCTGCCCCCCTTCGCTGCTTTGCTGCCCGCCTCCCTTCGCTGATTGCTGCCCACCCCCTTCGCTGCTCTGCTGCCCGCCCCCCTTCGCTGCTTTGCTTCGCACACCCCCCCCCTTTTCTTTTTTCCTTTTTCTTTTCGTTTCCTCGCCCCTCTCCTCCCTCCCCTCCCATGCACGATGTTGCTTCCCGGCTCCTAGTGTTTTTGTTTTACTCGGCAAGCTTCGGCTCATTCTGGTCTTCACCCTCAGGAGGACTCCATGGCAACCGCTCCGTCATCCTCGACTGAAGCTGCCATTGCTTGCATTTCCTTCTCTGAAGCAGATCTTCAGGTTCTTGCTACGACTATTGCCTCACTTGAGGCCTCAACCCTTGTTTGCAAAATTGTTGGTAGCCGCCCCGCGCGCAGACAGCTTAGGGATCTTTTTCAGGCCAGCCTCATTGGCGAACCTACAAAGATCACCGATATTCACCCTTTGGGGCATGGATACTACTAGGTGGAGTTCGACTCGCCATCGGCATCAGACCGAGTCATGCAGCTGAGCCCCTTGCACTGCGTACGGTGCAGGCCTTCTTTGCTCGGTGGCAGCACAGTTTCGATCCTGCATCTAACCCATTGGCTGGCGTTTTTGGCTTCCCAGTGACAGTTTGCTTTCGAGGCATTAAGGAGTAGTACCTTCCTCTTCTCCTGGGGATTGGTGGTGCCATTGGGAGTCCCCCCGCACCGTTGCATCCGCCCTAGCGAGGGCAGCTGGGATCCCACCCCTCCGTATCTGTGTGGACTCACCAGAGTTAGTACTGCATTGCATTTCTCTTCCTAGCCTCCGAGGGGACCCCATATAGCAGCGCATGGAGTACTCTGGCCTCCCAAGCCAATGTTTCATTTGCAGACAGATGGGCCACTTAGCTTGAACTTGCTCTTGGTGGCAGTCCCTCCTCCCGGTTCTCATGCTGACCCTCACCAGGGGGTTGAGAGAGGGGCAGGCCCTTAGGCAGTAGAGCACCAGGCTCCAACTTCGGATGACCCAGTGGTGGATGGTGAGTGGCAGACGGTTGGATCGCGCCCGAGCTGCTAGGCGACCACCAGAGCTGAGCGCCGCCGTCGAGTGCGCCAGGTTGGTAGATCTTAGGAGGATTCCGTTCTGTCAGAGAACCGTTACGAGCATTTATCCAGCACTTTCCCGTTGGTGACGCGCCCTCTCTAGTCTTAGAGCGGGCCCCTCCGGCCCCACCACTATGGCGACCGATCCCTCGTCAAGATTCCCTCCCAACCCCCTGTGTTATGAGAGGCTGGCCGGCCCCTCTGAGTCCCTAGCGGTCCCCTCCTCCCAGCTTTCATCTTCGACGGATCCCCCTTAGTAGCACCCCTCCCCAGCCTCTCCACCCCTCCACCCTCCTCGTCGCCGCCTCCCCCACCTTCTCCTGCTCCTCCTCCCCTAGTCTCTTCACCGACTTTTCCCGCCGCAGTGCACTCGGCCCTGCCATTATCACCTGAGACCTCCGTCCCCCTCCCTTCTACCTCTCTAGAGCACTCTTGTCGCTCCCCAGCAGCCCCTGATCCGGTGCGGAGGGAGCGGGCGGGATTAGTTCATTGCTTGATTCACCGATTCTCCGATCCGGTAGAGATGACCATGGCTGCCTCCCTGGTGAGGGCTCTCCCCCCCGCCATGATCCTGGGACAATCTGTTGACTACAATTTCTTCCGGTGTCTGCCGACAGAAGGGACTGACATTTTTGAGGAGACAGTAGCCCTTGTTCGGGTATATGTAGTTTTTCACCACTCCAAGCCTTCTACGCCAGATAATGGCATGATGGTCTTCTCTTTCCCCTTCATTGCAGCCGAGGGGACAGTGGGATCCTCAATTAGTGGCAGCTGCCATATTCAGGGTCAGGCAGTTGAGCTCTCCCATCATCTCCACGATCTCCGCATCACTGACATTCTCTCTCATTTTTGGCCGTTGGCTAGGATGGAGCTTGGAGGTTCAACCCATCGTGGCGAGGATGGAGAGATGGTATTCTCTAGTTTGAAGGTGCTACTCTTTGTGTTCATGCATACCTTTGCTGCGGTACCTCTTCCCCCGTCTTCTAGATACCTATACCGTGATTGATGGAGTCTGGAGCATGCATATGCGCGCGCTCGGACAATGTGGCGTCACATGAAGGACAGGATTAGTGCCCACCTGGCGCGCCTTCACCCCTACACGGATTGTGATTACTCCCCGTCTAAACCCTCGCCCAAGACTCTTCGAGTGGATGGGTTGTTTCATGGAACATTCAAGGTTTAGGGGGGCCTCAGTGCTTTTAGAGACGAGGCGAGCTTCAGAGGGCCATAGTTGGGGGACCCATAGACATTCTTTTCCTCCAGGAGCATCATCTCTCAGAGGGGTGCCTCTCTAGACTTGACAGGTTTTATGTCGGTGAGTGGGCTTGCAGCCGAGGGGGTATGATCAGTATTCTGGCAGGTACTTCCTTTTCAGATCACGCCCCGGTCATTTTGTCCTTAGAGGATCCCTGGAGGCATGACATGCATTTGAGCTCGAGGATTTCGGACAGCCTCATTCAAGACCCCGAGATATGCAGCTGGGCGAGATTGGATTTTATTTCAGGCTCTGCTATGTGCACATTGGATGAGGGCTTAGGGGAGATCATCAGTTTCTTGCAAGAGTCAGCCCAGAGCAGATTAGAGGGTTTCCGGGAGTAGGAGAGGAGTTTGAGGAGTCGGCGTGCCTCTTTACAGCGACTTCAAGAGAGGTCCCCGGATTAAGAGTCAGCTCGCTACCGCTTGCACGGAGATTCGATCCATAGAGGAGAGGAGAGTGGAGTATAGATATCATGCTAGGGCCTCTTTTTGGACACAGGTAGGCGACAGAGTCACAGGGGATTTCTTTGAGATAGCTCGACCTCATAGGAGGAGAGATGGTATTCGCAGGTTGCGTGGCCAGGATGGAGCTATTGTTTGAGATCCCCCTCAAGTGAGAGCCATTGCGACGGACTTTTTTCGATCCCTCCTCAGTGGTGCCCCAACATCTTCACAGGTGGTGAACGCACGTGAGAGAGTTTGGCGACATACAAGAGGTGGTTTCCCCTTCTCTTCGGTCATTTTTATTTACACCATTCACTGCGGAGGAGTTGGTGAGGCATTGACGGCACTTCGCAGAGGCAAATGCCCAAGGGCGGACGGCCTTCCAATTTCCTTCTTTCTTCGCCATTGGGACCTCATGGAAGGTGGCTTTCAAGCTGCCTTCAATGAGATTATGATTATAGGTGCCATGCCATAGAGGCTCTCAGAGGGCTTGATTCATGTGATTCCTAGGGAGGGTGGTGACATATTGGAGATCCGACAGTGGAGACCCATCACTCTCCTTGGGACAGCCTATAAGATATTGGCCAAGGCCATCAGCAGGAGACTTCAGCCTTTTCTCCCAGACTTGATCCATGACACTCAAACTGGCTTTGTCAGGATAGGAGCATCCTCGACAACATTTTTACCTTCCGGGAGGCGACAGCTTCGGTCATTGGGACAGCCTATAACATATTGGCCAAGGCCATCGGTAGGAGACTTTTCTCCTAGACTTGATCCATGACACTCAGACTGGCTTTGTTTAGCATCCTCGACAACATTTTTACCTTTTGGGAGGCGAGAGCATCGGCCAGGATGCGGCAGCAGGACCTCATTGTGCTTCTCCTAGATTTTGAGAAAGCATATGATAGGGTGGATTGGAGATTTCTGGAGGGCACGATGAGCCGGATGGGTATCCCCATGGAGTGTATTCATGGAGTTTCAGGACTATACTCAGCCTCGCATAGCCAGAACCTCATTCAGGGAGCCTGAGGTGACTGATTTTCCCTTTCCCGCTCGGTTTGGCAAGGTTGTCGATTGACACCTTACCTCTTTCTTTTCGTCGCCGAGGCCATGAGAAGTTTTCTCTCTGCCCAGGAGACCGGGCTCCAGAGATTGCATCTCCCCCTCTGTACGTTGCTTGATTCAGAGTTTGTAGATGACACAACAGCCTTCCTTTCAGGAGATGTTGGCAATCTCTAGAGACTTGCAAAGGCGATTGAGATTTTTTACTGCGCATCAGGAGCGCAGATCAATTGGCACAAGTCGTGTGGTTTTTGGGTAGGTTCAGCATCCGCCCCGACTTGGAGACCGGTTGAGGCTTTCCAGTGGATCCCGAGGGGCACTCCAGTTTGCTATCTCGATTGCCAGGTTGGCATTGATATCTCTCCCGAGCAATAGCTCGCTCCGCTTCTTCTGAGTATTCGGAAGAAGCTTTTATATTAGAGCTTGGCGAGGCTTTCCCTAGCAGGCAGAGTGGTGGTGGCAAACCAAGTACTTCTAGCCACCATGTGGTACATCACTTCATGCTGGGCCTTTTCTTGGGCATGTATTGGCTAGGTACAACGATTGATTCGGAACTTCTTATGGGCCAGAAGTGATGGGAGGCCAGCGAGGGCCAAGGTGGCATGGCGAGTGATCATTCAACCACGTAGCAAAGGGGGGCTTGGCCTTATCGATCTTGCTATTCAGTGCCGTGCCCTGCTGGGCAAGCTGATTGTCAAAGGACTCCTTCCCGGTGGTGAGCCCTGGAAGGAATTTTTATTGGCCTGGATCTCAGCCCACACTCCGAGCCTTGGGGGCCCGTCGATGCAGAGTACCCGATGGATCTTCACAGAGATGCGAGCTCGTGGTTTTAGCCCAGCTTTTGAAGACAGATTTGGAGCCAGTTTACTTCGGGCCTGGGATAATCTCAGGCTAGTCCTCAGACAGATAGTACCAATACTTGTGAGGAGCGGCTTTGGCAGCCTTTGGTCTGGAACCTCTTGATTCGTCTACCTAGTGGCCACATGTTAGGGGCCCGACCGCATGTATCTTGGGGAGCCTTGAGCACGGGACCAGCTAGGTCTCTTGGAGATTGGATTGCACATACACAGTTACCCGTGGAGGAGCAGGAGAGAGGCCTAACAGGGATTCGGGGTCGAGATAGGCTCAGCATTGACATTGACTGAGCTTTCCCTCAGGAGTGGCTGATGCCTATTCCAGCCCCGATCCCCCTAGTGTGGCTAGGAGTGTTTACCAGACATGATATCCTCGTGGCGGTCCACAGAGCAGATGAGGACAGTGGGCTGCTGACTTTTTCTATTGGTTCGCAGGCCAGACTAGAGTGATCTGAGCTTTCCTTGGAGGATTTCAGAGGCTTCACCTTGCAGAGGGTGAGGTTGATCGGTTTTCGAGCACGGGAATGGCACACAGATCCATCACCGGCCAAGGTGGCTAGGGAGAGACTATGGCGGCTATGGATTTGGGAGTGCCGACCTCTCACGCGGCTACAGTGGGACCCGAGAGAGTGGACTTGGCATGATCCTGCAGATCGGGAGGAGACTCTGGATGCCTCCTTCTTTGCATATACAGCGCGGCTAGGCTGCAGGATCTAGATGCCTGAGATAGATGGCACCCCGGTAGCAGCAGCACCTTGGTAGTAACATGGCCTATCTCAATGTTTCCTTTCTGATTTCTGGAAGAGGCTTTGGAACAGCTTTCGGCCTAGAAAGATCAGACTCTTTCTTTGGCTGATGGCACACACGAGTTTGGTGATTGGTACTTGGCTGGCAGTAGGAGGCCAGTCAGCGGCTTGTCTAGTGTGGTCACCATCAGGAGTCTCAACGACACTGTCTTTGGGATTGCCGAAGGCTCAACAGATTTGGCAGCGGATTCTCTGCATCTTCGCTATGGACAGGGCATCGACCCGGATCATCACTTGTGTCACTTGGGCCACAGAGGCTAGGGCGAGCAGGGCTTACGAGGAGGATGGGGGAGGACTAGCCCTTCAAGTCTCTCACCATTGTATTGCAGCAGTACCAGTCACAACCCCTCCTAAAGGTGACTGGCGGCAAGGCTCATGCTAGAGATGGGGGAGGACTAGCCCTTCAAGTCTCTCACCATCGTATTGCAGCAGTACCAGTCACAACCCCTCCTAACATGGGAGGTGCATGCACTGGCATTGAAGGCACTGCCTTGTCACTCCGATGGGCATCTACCAGAGATATCATTTTAAATAGCCCCCTCAGCTCAATCCTTGGGGAGATCCTCACATCCTTTATCCTATCCTTGAGGACATCCTTTTCCATCTAGTTCTATTCATTGAGTCTTGTTCATTGAGTGCTGTAGCCAGTTGCTGCTCCGTCTGTGTGTCGTTCTACTCACTGTGACCATTGCTGGGTCACGGGTGTGCATGGTACACTGAAGGGCATGTAACAGTGTCTTGGGAGTAATGCAAGTAATGTTTACAATATTCTTGTCTTTGTGCTATGCTCGTATTCTATTATGTCTTAATCTATTCATGTGTACATTGTGTCATGAGTATTGAGGACTCCGAACATACCATCCAAAGGAGAACCACCACTTTAGTGTGCCAGGCAATCAACCCTGCTACTTTGTTGTCGTAGAGTCCACAACACGCTCAAACATGAGGCGTCCATGAGCCTAGCTCCTGGAATTCTAACAAGATGGTTTGTGGCGGCCAACTCTCCGAATCTTCTGCTGGGTGGTCCTGGGCAAAGCTTGTGTCACCCATTGACGCACCATGAAGTTGCCAGGGTAAGTCGGGAGGGGGGCCACTAGCACTGTGGTTCGCGTCATGAGATCTGAGACACTCTCCCTTGGTAGCAGTTTCAGTTTCCCTAGCTCCTGGAGAAGGCGGTCCCCATAGTTACCAGGTCGAAAGGTGCGGACGATGGTGTTCCTCATGGTGGCCCAGTCCACAAAGTGGTCAGTTGGGAATTGACTAAACCATTTGTCTATAGAGCCTGCTAGAGTGGACAGAAAAAGTACCAAGAAGGCATCATCCCACTCAAAACCTTGGCTTTAGCACATGGAAATGAACCATTGGATGTGGTCATCTACAGCTTCAGTGGATCCTTTGAAAGCGGGAAGCTTGACGTTTACCTAGCCCAACACTATGGAAAGGGGTTCTTGGCCAGGAGGTTACCAAAGGTGGGATTACCAAGATTGGGTGCCAATAGGGAAGGGTGGAAGGGGGTCCAGGGAGGTACGTAATTGAACCTCTTCTGACCATAGCAGCGTATTGAGAGGGGACTCTTGGCTGGGCTGACCGGACTAGCATGGGAGTGTGTATTGGGCATACAGAGAGGACTTAGAGACAAGAGGTGAGCTAATGGGACTCCACGTTTCAAGTATTCCACCGGGCGTGCCACTATCCTTCTCCATGTGGGTGGCAGGTAGGGCTTGCTGGCTTGGACCATATAGGCATCCCATTTATTTCAAGTAAGCCTTGGGTCCTTCACAACTCATGCAAGTATGTCGTATGTCAAGTGATTAAGACATCCCTATCTATTGATGTACAGACACGCAGATCAAACACCATTATCTTTGCGAGTGTTGAAAAAATTGTGGCATATTGAGATATGTGAGAGAAAAGATTCTTGCAATGCTAGTTAGACCGTACATCCTCAGATGTGGTAATCATCTAAAAGCTATACCTTAGGCACCATCCAAAATACAGAGATGCATTTTTTTTTTGGGGGGACCAGGCACTAATGCTAGCTCTAGCTGGTTTGATAATAAAATTGGTTGCATTAGAAATAATCTTATAGGGTCCTTGACCATGCTTTTAGAGTGATATCGTATTTAAAATTTAAAAAGAACCAGCTTATGTATTCCACAAAAATAAGGTGGGACTTACTCCACGTTGTGTTGGAGAATTTGGAAACAGGAAGTGAAGGCTGTTAGTTTAAGTATCATCCCTATGGAGGAAAAGAAACTTACGGCAAAACTGTTTTTGGGTCTTAAAGGCATTGGTGATGCCTTAGCTGTTGTTCCGTTGCAATCTGAGTGCTTTTCACCACAGGTATGAGAGAGTAAAAGCAAATTACATGAACCTTAACAATATCAAGTCACAAAACTGCTTTGATATCCTATGTGTGTTGGATGCACGTATGATATAAACTAAAGCTTGTTTCATTAGGTCCGCTTATCAGCAGAATCACTGGACTATGGACAGTGCCTCGTAAGGTATAACTATACACAAGAAGTTGAGCTAATCAACAGTACAAATGTGTCTGCCTGGTATGAAGTTTTTCCATTGGATCATGATGATAAGGCCATGGCCACTATAGTGGCAGATGTAACACGTGGTGTAGTATCTCCATATTCACAAACTCCTTTGAGATTTACACTTCGGACACTGGTGTTGGGGCAGATCTCATTGTCTGTCGTGATCACCATATCTGGAAAAGATTCCAAGCCACTGGTACTAACAGTTTCTGCATCCTCAAGTGGCCCGACTATTCACATTGAGCAGGCTCAGTTAAATGTGAAGGATCTCACAGGGAGCTCAGGTCAGCCTAGAGAGTATGATACTACCCTGGACTTTGGAAAAGTGCAGGTTCTTCAAGATAACTATCGCACGATTTTAGTTAAAAATGTGTCATGCATTTCTGCTGAGCTGAAGATCTCTCTCAGCAAGAAGAAGACCGTGTTCCGCGTGGAACAGGATGGGCTTACATTGGAGCCTTTTGGATGCCAAGAAATACCAGTAAGCTCAAATTCATGTCTTATAGTATGTATGTTTACAGCAAACTGCATTCAGCCATCTATATGAGACTAGTTACAGAAAATACCCTTACACTTGCTACATTCTCACATTTGAGAGGCCCGATGTTTTTACAGGTTGCAGCAAACCTTGATGACTCTGTGAAATTCACAGATATTCTCAAGATCATGACAGAAGGTAGCCAGCACTTGATACCCTTGAAAGCTGTTGGTATTGGCTCAACAGTAGTTTGTGCTGAGCTGGCCGCAGGAGCTTTTGATTTTGGGAAACAGGTGACATTACGAGCATTTTCTCATACTATCAATGTAGAAAACCTGGGAAGGAAGCAGCAGTCATTGGCATGGGAAAGTAAGAACACAGATAGTGGTTCTGACAAAGTCAAAGAGCAAGATAAAAGTCTTGTCACAACAGGGAAAAAAAGCATATTTTCAATTATACCAGAAAAAGCAATAATCAAATCTCATACATCTTGTTCGTTCACGTTAATGGGCTATGCAGTCAATCCTGGAAGTGTAATTGAAGAGATTAGATGCAATGTGACTACTTCTAAAGCTGTCTTCTCACACAAGCTTTCAGTAACTGTGGACATATCACCTCTAAAACTGCTGCTTTCAACCAATGAGCTCACGTTTGTTCAGAATAATCACCCTGGAGAAAATTCACAAGACTTGAATCAGATCTTAACATGTACGAATGTGTCTGAGCTACCTCTTCTTTTTGAGTTGAATACCAAACCCCCTTTCCTGGTGAGTCATTCAGAATGCAGGCTACAGCCATCTGAATCGATGGATATTACCGTGGGATTTGAAAGGCAGCATTTAGAAGAGAAGCTAAGCAAAGCGATGCATGGAAGTCTAGAGATTGTTTATACTGGCACTTATGAAAGAGAAGCCCTCAAGCTGCATGCAGAGATTTACTATCCTAATCTCCAATTTGATGTTGTGCAGTTGAACTTTGGGTATGTAGTCGTGCCTGCGTGACAAGTAATTATTGAAGCATAATCCAAATTGTAAACTACCTGTTTTGATGTCTATATAGTTTGGAAAAAGCTATTTGTATCACACAATTGGCATGTCAGTCCCGACTCCCAGTTTTGAAGTGGTGGTAGTTGACATGACAGCTTTTTGGAGGCAAAGGACCTTAGTCTTGAATCCCCTCAAAATCTGCTGCTCAGGTTGACTGGCCATGAAGCCCTCAGAGTTGTGATCATCTAGTGCATTCAAAAGTGGTCTTACGTTATATAAGGAGGTGTTTTTTGAGTATTATCAAGTAGTCCTCAGCTATCACCAATACAATTTGTTGATGCAGGTGTGTGATTGAGAACACATTGAAGCGCCTTCTTTTGAATGTCAAAAATGCTAGCACTCTCGTTGCTAACTATCACTGGTTCTTCTTAGACAATGTTGATGGCATCCGTGTGGAATCAAGCATCTTACAAAGTTCAGAACCGAAAGTGTGTGTGAATCAAATATTTGATGTCCTGCCAATCCGAGGGTGTCTTAAACCCGGAGACGAAGAATTAGTAGAGCTCTCATATTATGCTTACCCAGGTTATCAATGTCATGCTACAGCTATATGCGAGGTATTTCATGTGCTCCACTGAATGGAGATCACTACCTTGGAGAAAATTTATACGACATTGTGTGTTTAATGTATATGAGACTTTTAAAGGCTGAGCACTTGCACCTTGCTGTAGGTGGAAGGAGGTCCAAGCTACAGTATACTCTTAGAAGGAGAATCGGGTCTTATAAGCTATAGCTTGAGTGACGCATCCTTGGATTTTGGTTTTCAGCAATTCAATCGATTTGCTGAGAAAAATGTAACTCTTTTGAATGAGGGAAATATACCTCTCAGCTTCTATATTGGTCTGCCTCATCCTAGGCCAAGCCCATTTTTGAAGGTGCTTCCACTGTGTGGGAATCTTGATCCTGGTCAGAAACAAATCTTTACAGTGTCGATTTATCCTGTTGTACCTGAGAAGTACAAAACAGAGATAACAATGCAGGTATGCATTAAGAGCATTAAGGATTGATGTTATGGTTTCCCTTTTGCAATTCTATTTGATGCGCTCACAGAAACAATCCCCCCGCCACCCCCCCCCCCCTCTTTTCAAAACCTCCTCTTTTTTCTGCCTCTGCATGCACTAAGCCCTCCCATGAGCACATATTGCAAGTAATGGACTTGCCTTGTCAGTTTTCTTTTTAAAGATCACTAGAAACATGGCAAAAGAAGACACATGAGTAAGGTGGCAGGGAGTTTTTCTCAACTGTTCTTTTTCACTTTTTAATTCAGATTTCACATTTTTTGCCGCACAAAATATCTATATTTGGAGAAGGGGTTTATCCATGTCTTTGGGTGGACCTTCCTCGCATAAGAAGTCACAAGTTTCTTCTAACAGCCAATCAAGCCCTGGAGAACCTCTCAAAGGTTTGTCCAAGAGATATACCTACATTTTCAACCAGAAATGAGGGGATTGCAGAGGAAGAAAAAGTTTTCCCTAGTGTGCAGATATCATCAGATAAAGCAGTAAAATCCTGCAAAGAACCGACTGTGGAGCAGGTTGATGCTGAGATTGACCGATTGCTGCTTGTGCAATGCCTCAAGGAGGCAGATCAAAACAACCAATCAACCACTCCTTCATCCCTTCCTACTCTAGAATATGAATCAATAGAGTCCTCTCTAGAGAGAGATTATGCTTCAGAAAAGAAAATAATGGAAGTGGAGAAGTTTGTGCTTAACAGATATCTTTGTGATTTCGGAAACGTCATCCTTGGTGAATCGCATCAAAAAATGATCCACATCACCAATGCAAGTGTCCTTCCGGTTTCCTTCAAAGGAGAGAAGACATACTTGAAGGGAACAGGTTATTTCTTTGAGCCCGAGCAGCAAATAAGGCTTTCTTCTGGACCATCAAGTAGCAAACCAATGGATTTTAATGTAATGCTTAAAACGGACAATCCGAAATTCAAGCCGGGACTGATTGAAGCCTCTATTCCCCTTCATATCAAAGAGGTTTTTTCCCTTTTTGGTTCTTTGGTTACAAGGTCACACCATAATTTTTTTGAAGCTTTAGAAGTCTTATAATAAATTCCTTTATCTTTTTGCTCAGTGGTTTTTTGAAGCTTTGGATGTCTTATAATAAAGCCCTCCGATTGCAGGCACCTCGTACACATCTGCTATTAAGAGCCAATGTAACAAAACCTTTATTGGAGTTATCGACAGAATACCTAGACTTCGAATCTGTGCAATTAGGCCAATGCAAGGTGAACTGCACTGTTGACAATCTCTGTTTCCATTGGAACAATCACATGTATATGTCTATTATTTGAATACACACCAATCTACACCTACATCTATGTCTATGTACGTGCTACATCAGCATCTATGTCTGTGTATACGCCTACATGCACAAGCACAAGCACAATCACATATACATTCACATATACATACACAAATACATATACATATTTGTTTTTCGAGCCAAGGTCTAACACGGTGTGAGGAGAATCCCAAGTCCACTCAAAACATGATGTGTAGATAGATGTAATGTGTATATGGAGGTGTGAAGTGGGTCCAAGGTGGCGAAAGCAACGTGGCGACCAAGTGGATAAGCGCAGGTGCAGAAATGGAAAAAGAAACAGCATGGGCGAACGAAGGAAGCGGGTTGTGCAACGTTCCAGAGAAAAACGAAGGCGGCGACGGGCTTATGAAGGGAATTGGGGAAAGTTTTCGACAGAACCGAGGGATTTGAAGAGGTGGCTAGAGAGTCCACCAGAAAGGGGGTGAATGAGAGAGGGACTGTAGTGAAGAGGTCCTGCATTTCTGTTTGTTTTTGCCGAAGGTCACAGGCTGGAGATCCTGCTGATTTTCAAAGATTGTAGTGAAACGACCAGTGTAGCGTGAGAGGTTTGGTTGGATCAGAGCAGAGGGAGAGCAGCTAGGAGGTGTGTCCCCTCGGATCTCTGTGCAGCACCTTTGTTAGAGACTTGGTCCAGACTAGAACTCCTCAACTGTAGCTGTTGAGTGTTAGTTGGATGCTAGTTTCTATGAAGTTTTAAGTCGTGGATGAAGATGTTGCTGTGAAGAGCAGTTGCTGAGGTCTATCAGTGGAGGACCCCAAAAGGTTTCTGTGTTTTCTTCTTTTTTCTTTGAGCACCAAGTCTCAGGGATGTTGAGACTGCTTGGTTTTGTTTCAATGAAGAATAGAGCGTGTGGAGTTTGAGTTCAGTGTGAATGGATAAGTTTTTGTGCTATGGTGGTATACTTGTGTTGTTTTGATTGAGATTATGGGAGAAGAACACCTGTGAGTGCAAATCCATAGTCGGCTATGTAAGAACTGAGTTAGTCACCTTCAGTTGAGAGACTACAGAGTCAGACTGGGTCTGTTAAACATTAGATCTTATCAGCTGTGTGTGTAGAAAGTGAGAACTGGTCTTTCTAAGTTGAGAGGAATCTATTTAAGGTATTGGTCTGACAGTCAAGGTTGTCAGCAGGTAGCGAAGCTTCGAAGCAAGGTTGTGAAGCTCTGAAGCAAGGTTGTGAAATTTGCTGATGTTGGAGGGCATCCTGGGAGTCAGGAGGACATGTATCTGACTGGAATCAGCTGCAAGCTTTCGAATTAAGTTACAGCTAGTGTCAGCTGGATGTCAGTTGAGGTCAGCTGAGGCTTATAGGTGAAAGATCAGAGCTTTTGGAGGTGAGTGCTGACCTGGGAGGACAGTTGGAGGAGTCAGCTGGGTCAGATTGGGAGGTTTAGGGTGTGTATAGGTGTCCGGTGGTGTCAGCTAGAGGGCTGAGGACAGGAGTAGAGCTGATTGGCTCCCTTGGAGCTGGTATCTTGGTGTCCCCTAGTTCTGATTCCTTTGTATTTTCCTCTTGCGTGTCTATTGGTGGTGTTATAGAGGCCATCACCCAGCCACCACACAATAGCTTCAATGTGCCACGCTTAAACTCAAACATAGAAACACTTTTTCCTTTAACTTCATGGATCTCGTTTACCATAGATATACAAAACAATACGCATAGATATATTTACAAATGTATATACACTACACATACATATATGTATATATATACAGATATGACATATGTATGCATATGCATGCATGCACACACGCTTTTTTTTTTTTTTGTAAAACCAGTTGAAATTGCATTATATCATAAATGTACAAAAGGGTTTGACATAAAGAGGATGTCTGAACCCTAGAACTTAAAAACAGCAGTAAAAAAAGTTCTATGCAAGATCAGGGCAGTGCTCAAGAAAAGAGCCTATGCCCTATCCATCAGAAACAGTAAAAGAAAAGCTGAACACAAGAAACATCCAAATCTTCCTCATGCACGGCATCATATAAGGACTGCCGCAACGAGGCTCGGAAGAACTCATAAGGGTGCTGAAGGGGTGAATTCAGATATGCATGATTTCGCTGTAGCCAGAGGGTCCATAAGGCCCAGTATCTGATCCAATGGAAGAAAAGAGAATACTGTGACAAAGAAGCTGATAACGTGCCAAACATCCAGAAAAACTTGTAGAACCTGTGTGCAGGAAATCTGAGAGATAAAAAATAGGAGATCTTGTCCAGAAGGTCTCTGGAATATGAACAAGACCACAATAAATGCGGAATACTCTCAGTAGTATGATGACATCTTGGACAAAGAGGAGAGGCAATCCTTCTTTGAGCCAATTTCACTCCCACTGGAAAAATACCGACAATGCATCTCCAGAAAAAGAGTCTCTGTTTCAATGGCATTTTCAACTTCCATATCAATGTCAGTTTTGCTTTCCACCAAGCTAAAGACTTATCCAAATGCCAAAGAGAATTAGCATGCTGAACAATCCATG
Source organism: Cibotium barometz (assembly GCF_041138505.1). Classification (NCBI taxonomy): domain Eukaryota; kingdom Viridiplantae; phylum Streptophyta; class Polypodiopsida; order Cyatheales; family Cibotiaceae; genus Cibotium; species Cibotium barometz. The sequence goes on along the minus strand of NC_141089.1, from coordinate 5,977,388 downwards.
GAGGAGGTAATATCAATCGATAAGCCTGTATAGAAGTCAATAGATGCAAAGGTTGAGAGGATAATCTTGAACTTGAAGACTGAAGATGCCAATCTTGAAGCTTGTCTCTTACATCCAATGTTGGAATCGGAATGAAAGGGTGTAAGAGATCTGCAATAGCTTTTCATATAGATCTATGATGCATCCCAAGCTTGTATTGTTGGCATGCTGCCGGAAAAGAAAGAATTTGCCCTCTAGTATCTACTACGTCGTCAATGAACCGGATGCCCAACTTCATAAGATTGTAAGCTCTGATTGGTTGTTGTACAGCAAGGGGAGAGAAAAAAACAGCACTCCAATGTATGCTTTCCATTCGAACCGAGGAAGCTATAGAAGCAGGATGGGGAGACCATTTGATGCGAGAGAGCACTTTCTTCCAATCCTGAATCAAGGAAGTAGAAAATGGACAACCAGGGATTTTACCTTGAAATTTGCCAAGTACTACTTCCGATGGATCAACCAACCAACGACCATAAGCATTTGTGCGCATCCGACCACACAAAATTGCCAACATGATAGACCAAGGCTGCTCTTGTTGAAAAAAGGTTTTGAGCATAGTGATCTTTCTTGCCAGCACATGAAATTTGATGTTTATAATATTCAAACCACCATGCATTTTTGGCGAGCAAAGCAGGTCCATTTTGAGCAACCTTAAAGCTTTTTTATGAAGCTTAGTTTTCCAAAAAATCTCCATGGCTTGAGACATAAAAGAAGAAAGATCTCGAGATGACCAATGTAAGAGAGGAAGGTAGAATTGGACATAGGCCAGAACAATGGACGGAACAATTCGAAGCCGTACATGTAATGGCCAAGTGGAGATCTTCCAATATTCTAATTTGTCCTGAATTTTGTTTAGCACCCAAGATATTTATTGCTTATTTTTGATTTTCCAGCCAATGGGATAGCCCAAATGTCTTACTATGCTTTCCGGATAAATAATCTGGCCGGGCCACAGGATAGCATGCCAGTCACAATGCTTGAGAGGTAAGAGTTTTGATTTCTGAAAATTAATTTTTAAACCAGCTGCCAACCCAAAATCTGAAAGAGTATCCATCAATAGACGAAGCTCCAAAGGACTGTTCTTTGGCATGAAGAATGAATCATCTGCATAAGCCTGTGCAATGAAAGGCCGTGAACCAGAAATCTGAAGCCCCTCTAACTGTCTAGTATCAACCAGATGATCCATATAAAGAAGCAAAGGATGCGAAGCAATAGCATAGAACAGAGCACTAAGAGGACATCCCTGTCGAACTGATTGTTCTAGAGTCCAAGACTCAGACAAATGTTTCCCTATGAAGCATTGAGCAGTGGAATCTGAGTAAAGCCAATATATGACATTAACTAGCTTTGGCCCAAAACCAAGTTTAGACATGATTTGAGAAACATAATCCCACTGCACCGTATCAAATGCCTTTGCCACATCTACCTGCATGACCAAGACATCTTGAGCAGAGTATTTTGCATATTCCATTGCAATGAGAGTATTGGAGATATTATCATGTATATGCCTTCTTGGAACAAAACCATATTGCCTGGGATGAAGTCCATCATGAAGGATATCCTTTATCCGGTGTACCAACATTTTAGCAATAAGTTTATATATAACAGGCATCAAAGTGATAGGCCTCCAGTCATCCATTGTCTCACACACAGGTTTTTTGGGCAGAAGCTTAACTAGACCATGCTTCCAAGCCGAGGGAAGATGTTGATGCTGCCAGGCTACATTAATGAGCTTCAAGATTGGACCCTTCAATTCAGCCCAGAAGGCTACAAAAAATTCAACCGTCAAACCATCCCAACCTGGGGATTTATGTTTACCCAAATGCTTGGGGCTTCATCCAATTCAGTGTCTAAAAAGGACATTTCCAGCATTGAAGCTTTTTGCAAAGAAACAATAGGACAAACAAGCTCAATAAATCTGCTCCGAGCCAATGCAGCTTGAGATGTAGAAGAAGATGGTAGAGAAAAAAGAAGCCGAAAATGATCCAAACATTGTTTTTCTAGCTGCGATAAAGTCTGGGTCCAAAGACCATCCGGTTTCCTGACTCTCATGATAGATTGACTTTGTCTGTACGTGTGTAAGTTTCGAAAGAAAGATTTCGAGGATCAGCCCTTATCTAGCATAGGTTTAACTCTAGCCCTTTTCTGCCATTTGGAAAGCTTGCGTTTATCATTAGCATCAATTATGGAAGAAGCACAAGACAATGAATTCTGTTCAGAAGCAGAAAGAGACCTTTGATGGCTAATCTGTACCAAGGACTGCTTGTATGATTTTGCCCACTGGATATGCTGTCTGGTTTCTGCCATGTACCATCTTCCATATTCCTTAATGACATTTTGAATACGATGTACAAAAGAGTTCCAAGCAAAATCCAGATCCTCCTGAGCATGAGATAACAATGGCTTACAAGCCAATCTGATCATTTTGCTGGAATTTTTCATGAGAAAGATATAATTGATTAACCTGCAAATGTCTGACTAAAGAGAGCTGAATATCATCCAGAGGCATACCAAAAGAAAGGTTGAGCCAAAGTGGAGTATGATCAGATAGTTGTTGAGAATAATCAGTCCACATTTGACATGTATAATCATCATATTGCTGAGCATGAATAAGATACCATCTATCAAGCCTGGCCCAATATTCTGTAAATGCATGCACACACGCACTAACACAACACGCACACACACACACACTTTTTTTTAATGTAAAAAAGCTATGTTCTATTTACTTCATTGCACAAGGAAAGAAGCCCTCAAAAGCGAGGGAAACTTCCTCAAAGATCAGAAGCAGTGGAAAAACAAGTCTAACTGTAGTAGTTGGTCCATCTCTTGTAGTCTATGGCAATCATATAGAGATTGGCGCATGTGCACATGCAAGCGCACACACTTTTTTTTTTTGGTAATTTCCAGTGCAATATATTTATATGCTCATAAATTTACAAGGTGGGAAGTCTCCGAAGCGGAGAGTATCCCAAATGTCAGAAAGATAAAGAGAAAAGCTCTAAACAAGAAGCATCCATATCACCCTCATGACAGGCATCATATAAGGATTGCCGCAATGAGGCTCTGAAGGATTCATATGACTGGTGATTCTGCCGACCCAAGTATGCCAAATTATGCTCACTCCAAATTGTCCAAAGAGCCCAATATCTCACCCAAGAGAGAAATAGTGAGTATTGGGACAAGGACCGCATATATCTGCCAAAAAGCCAGAAATGTTTCCCAAATCTGTGACTCCGGAAACGGAGCCGAAGAAGATCTGAAATTCTCCTGAGGAGGATCCTGGAACAAGGGCAGTGCCAAAGCAGATGAAGAATAGTCTCTGAGGGAGCCTGACATCTTAGACATGTGGAAGGTGCAATGTGACGTTTAGCTAGTATGACCCCCACTGACAATGTGCCTGTCAAACATCTCCAAAGAAAAAGTCTTTGTTTCAATGGCATTTTACACTTCCACAACATCTGGAGATTCTTCCGCCACCATGAGAGGGGCTTCCTTATATGCCACAGAGAATTAGCATGTTGATGAATCCATGGGGCAGGCTGAAGAAGCCTGTAGGCTTTGATGGAGGTTAAGGCAGGAAGGGGAATAGGATGAATGCATGTAGTAGATGGCTGCAATTGCCAATCCATAAGCCTGTCTGTGTCAGCCACGGGTGGAATAGGTAAAAAGGGATGCAATAGATCACCAATTTTCTTCCATATCAACCTATGATGCATTCCCAATGCATAGGAAGCAGTGGCCCGGGGAAAGGATAAGACATATCCCCGATCATCTACCACATCATGTGTGTACCTAATTCCCAATTTCATAAGATTGTATGCCCGAACAGGTTCCTGTAAAGCAAGTGGAGTGTCAAAGATGGCACTCCAATGAATACTTTCTTTCCTCATCGAGTTTGTCTCCAAGCAATTATCAGGAGCCCATTTGACCTTAGAGAGAACTTGTTTCCAGTCAAGTATGAGGGCAGTAGAGAAAGGACAACCAGGTATCCTCCCTACAAATCTCCCAATCACAACCTCCCAATGATCCGTAATCCAATGACCATAAGCAGAAGTCTTCATGTTGACACACATGGATGCTAACATACAAGTCCATGGCTGCTGTTGACGGAAGAAAGTATGCAACATTGTAGCCTTCCTTGCAAGTACATGATATTTTATATTGAGGACATTAAGTCCACCATGCATCCTTGGGGAGCACACCATTTCCATCTTCATCAGTCTCAATGCTTTCACAGTAGTTTTTGTCTTCCATAATATCTCCATAGCTTGAGACATAAAAGCTGAAATATCCCTGGAGGACCAATGCAGCAAGGGCAAATAGAACTGGACATAAGACATCACAATGGATTGTACTATTCTGAGCCTGACATGAAGAGGCCAAGTAGAAATCTTCCAGTATTCCAGTTTATGTTGAAGTCTTTGGAAAATCCATTTTAACTGCTGCTTTCTGGTTATATGCCATCCTATGGGATATCCCAAATGCCTGACAATATCTCTGGAATGCACCACCTGACCCGGCCAAAGAATAGAATGCCAGTCACATTGTTTCAGGGGGAGTAATTTAGATTTGTCAAAATTGACATGCAATCCCGCTGCCAACCCATATAAAGAAAGAGTGGCCATAAGCATGCGAAGTTCCTGAGGAGAATTCTGTGGCATGAAGAAGGAATCATCAGCATATGCTTGTGCCCAAAAAGATGTAGCCCTTGGGATTTTGAGACCAGTCATTTGTCCTGTGTTTGTAAGATGATCAAGATACATCAAAAGAGGATGGGTCGCAATGGCATAGAAGAGAGCACTGAGAGGGCAGCCCTGTCTAACTGATCGACCCAATATCCATGACCGAGACAGATGGCGCCCAAGAATGCACTGAGCAGTAGAGCCAGAATAAAGCCAGTAAACAGCATTTGCCATCTTGGGACCAAAGCCCAACTTTGTCATGATCTGAGAGATGAAATCCCATTGAACATTGTCAAATGCCTTAGCAATATCCACCTGCAATATAAGCACATCTTGATGCGAATACTTAGCATATTCAATTGCAGTCGAGGTATTGGATATATTGTCATGGATTTGTCTTCGTGGCACAAAACCATACTGATGAGGATGAAGTCCTGCATGCAGTATCCTGTGAAGCCTATGTACAATCATTTTGGCAATAAGTTTGTAAAGTACAGGCATCAAAGTAATAGGCCTCCAATCTGATATAAGATCACACAGATGTTTTTTGGGGACAAGCTTGACTATACCATGCTTCCAAGAGTGCGGTAACTGATTTTCTTGCCAGGCCACATTGATCATTCGCAAAAGGACCTCTTTCAAATCATCCCAAAAAGAAATATAAAATTCCACTGTAAGGCCATCCCAGCCAGGGGACTTGTATTTGCTGAGGTGGAACAACGCATTATCAAGTTCTGTGTCAGTAAAAGGGCTCTCCAAGGTAAGAGCATCATCCATTTCGACTATTCCAGAAACATATTGAAGAAATTTAGTCCTGGCATCAGTCACTTGTTTTGATGGGGAACCAGGAGCAGAAAACAATTTCTGGAAATAATTGTGGCATTCGTCTTGGAGATCAGAGAAAGAGTGAGTCCAAGAGCCATCCAGTTTCCTAACCCTTAGACATGAATTTTTATTTCGAGTAGCATGCAACCTCATTCCTCCATTTTGTCATATGCCATTTGCCATACTCCCTAATGACATTATGAATACGAGAGACGAAGCTATCCCAAGCATAATTTATGTCCTCCTGGGCATGAACTGGCAAAGGATGAATGGCAAATCTGATCATTTGCTGAAAGTTGTGATGTTGGAAATAAGCCTGATTAACATGCAATAATCTACTGGAGAGAAATGGCAAATCATACAGAGGCATGCCAAGCTGCAAATTCATCCACAATGGAGCATGATGTGACAAGCCCAATGAGAAATCTATAAGGAGATGAGGGCTAAAATCTGCAAATTGTTGTGGATAAAACAAATACCATCTGTCAAGCCTTGCCCAATACGTAGTAAGTGCATTATGATGAAAAGTATATCCAGGGACTGACCCTTGGAGAAGTACCCATAAATCTTCAGCCTGCACAGAAAGAAGCATGTCATCCCATTTGTGCCTTTCCAATGATAGCATATGAGATCGTCAAGTGGTATTATCTGTAGGCAGAGGGGAATTATTAAAATCCCCACAGATGAATGCATTGGATCTCCATGGAATCTGCATAAAGAATCCCACAAAGAAGCCCTCATGGCAGAGGTCTGGGAGGCATAGACTGATGCAAACTCAAAAATATCACCATTAACATTGCATTGTATTACTATCCATCTGCCACTATTGTCATTGAAGGCCAACTGAGGCTGCAACTCATGTCTAACCAGTATGCATACACCTGAATAGGTAGCAATACCAGCATAATATATATCATAGCCGTGCAAAAAACCATGATGTCCAGCCATGGAGTGTTGATTATGCTCTTGCAAACAAACAATATCTGGCTGCATTTTATGTACATAAATCCATAATAGCCTCCACTTTGAGACATTGCAGAGGCTCTGTACATTGTATGTAAAGGACTTAAGTGTTTGAAGCATGAAAAGGTATGTACAGCAGAGTGTGAGGATAAGAACCAGACATTGGAGAGGCTAGGCCTCTGCCTGCATAGGCTGCATGCCTTCATTGCCCATGAAAGACATAGCATTTTCCTCTTCTTCTGAATCACATATGGGGATGCCCTTCTTCAGTACGCCCACCCAATTTTGAAGGATAGGAGCAGAGGCCGAAGTAGAAGTTTGTCCTGGTGAGGGAGAAGAAGCATCCCATTGACGAGATTGAAGGGGGCGTTGCTTCAATACAACCACCTTCTTGGGTTGTTTAAAACCGTCCTGATCAATGCCCACAGTTTCCTTCATCTTCTCTTTCCCTTTATCTTTTCCTTTTCCTGCAAGTGCGGGCACCTGATTGACTGATTTTGCATTCTTTGCTCCATTTGTATTTGCTGCCTTGACTTGCAAATTCTCATTCTTTTCTCGTGTCTGGGGTGGCAAGGCATTTGGGGGGGGGGCTGATGCAGAACCATTGGGCATTCAGAGGCTAGATGCCCAAACTTGTGACAGGCAAAACAAGCACCTGCAAACACACCCCACTTCAATTCAAAATACTTTTTGCCCAATTGCACTCCCTCAACTTCCACCGCAATAGAAGGAGGGGTAGGTATGTCAGTGTCCCAGAGAATGCAGAACCTGTTACGGTTTCCCATGGGGCGTGGTGGACAAATGACCTGTCCCAAGGAAGCAAACAGGCCAGGCAACTCTTCACGCATATAGTCCGGGAAGTTTGCAACCTCAACCCATACAGGGCAGTGATGTTGTATAAGACTTTGATAGTCCTTGTTTGGGGACCAGGGCATAGCATGTACCATTTGTCTCCCATAAAACAGGGGAGAGAACTCAAGAAGCCTCTGCTTGCATGAAGCATCTGATAAATGCACCTCATAAAAGCCTCTGGAAGCAAAATACACGTAGATTAAAAGTAAACCCTTGCAGACGAGGGAATACATGCTGCCATAGGTCCAAAATATTGCAGGAAGAGAGCAAATCATTCCATGTTTTGCGTTCAGCTCCAAGCATATGAGTTCTTCCAGTGGAATTAAATTCAGGAGATGGAGCATTATTAAAATCTCCACAAAGGAATGCATTATGGAGCCAGGGATAAGCCAACATTTGCGACCATATATTTGCCCTGTCAGCCGAGCTTTGTGGCGCATAAACTGCTGCAAATTCATAAATTTGTCCATACAATGAGCATTGAATGACCATCCATCTGCCAGCAGAATCATTGTAGGCCAACATTGGTTGCAGATCATGCTTAACAAGCATAAAAACTCCCGAGTAATGCTGAGTGCCCGCATAAAATATATCATAACCAGCAAAGTGACCTGATTGACCCACTAAGGTATGCTGATTGTGTTCTTGCACACACACCAGATGAGGTTGCATTTTATGTACATAGTGCCAAAACAACCTAAATTTACCAGGATCACAAAGTCCTCTAATATTGTACGAAAGACATTTTATTGGAGCATCAAACATCAAATCTGTACAAAGGTATATACAGTGAACAGCCAGCAAAATCAATGCTGCATAACAACAACTGAATCAGGGAGAGAGCCCTCGCCCTGAATCAAGAGAGACTCATGCATATTCGTATCAACACACATATCCAAAGCATTTACATCGGCATCCATACTCGAGGAAGCACCTCGAACTACATCCGACCATATTCTAGAAAGCATAGTCGATGAAGTGGAAGACTGTGCAATAGTGGCAGATGCAGTCCAATTACGTGAAGGAATGGGAGCACGACGAACCATAGTAGCTTTTTTCAGAGTTTTCCATTCAGCCGAAGATATTTTATCTTTTCCTTTATCCTTAGGTTGATTAGGCACGGCCAAAGAAGAAACAACTTGTGGAATAACTTTAGCTTTTCCTTTCTCTTTCTCCTTTTGAGTATTTCGAGTGGCTTGATTTGTTGGTATCTCCTTAACTTGAGTTGGCTGCACATTCGCTGAAATGGGAGGTACAGCAGATAACGGCGGAGGATGCAGCAGAGAAGGACATTCAGAAGCCATATGCCCAAACTTATGACAAGTGAAACAAGCACCTGCAACAAAGACTCCCCAATTTAATTTGAAGTAACGTGCACCCATGCCACGCACATTTTCTACTTCAACAGCAATTGCAGGTGGTTGCTCATGGTCCGTATCCCACAAGATGCAAAATCTGTTTTTGTTTCTTGGAGGACGAGGTGCACAAACCACTTTGCCCAGAGTGGCTGCTATACCTGGCAAATGTTCCCTCAAATATTCCGGAAAATCCACGACCTCGACCCAAACAGGACAACGATGCCTAATCAAGGACTGATAGCATAGTCACATGGGAACGCCGTTCCACTGGTGTGGAACGGGGGAACGTGGAGGAAGCCACCTTGGGAACAGTGGAACGTGGAGCAACGTTTTTTTAAATTATTTTTTTCCTGATTTGCGAAACGGCAGTGTTAACGATTTTTGTTTTCCCAGATTTGGCAGCCGGCAGCGTATCCGTTTTTTTTAAAAATAAAACGGGTGCCCAACGTTTTGGGCAGCCTTTAAAAAAGGCCCAAATTTGGGCCTTTTTTAAAGGCTGCCCAAAACGTTGGGCACCCATTTTATTAAAAAAAAAAAACGGATACCTGCGATGAGCGCCGCCGCCGATCCCTAAAAAAAAAACAAAACAAAAAACGAAAAGTTGGGCCTTTTTTATAGGCTGCCCAAAACGTTGGGCACCCGTTTTATTAAAAGAAAAAACGGATACCTGCGATGAGCGCCGCCGCCGATCCCTAAAAAAAAAACAAAACAAAAAACGAAAAGATTATTCAATGTAAAAAAAAAACGTTGAAAGACGACCTGCAGGCTGCCCTGCAACGTTCAAAAAAAAAAACGTCAATATCAACGTAAAAAAAAAAACGTGCCTCTCTGAGAACTTATAAAATCCTGCACAGTGCAGCTGCAAGTACAGTGTGCATAGCCAAGTACAATCTCTCTCTCTCATAGCCAAGTACAATCTCTCTCTCTCTCTCTCTCATATAATGCCTCCTAAGGGAACCAAGACAGCTTTCTCTCTCTCATAGCCAAGTACAATCTCTCTCTCATAGCCAAGTACAATCTCTCTGTCTCTCTCTCTCTCTCTCTCATATAATGCCTCCTAAGGGAACCAAGAGAGCCAAGAAGAACGAAGCATGGTCATGGTGGGATGAGGTGGATATTCTTGAGGCCAATCAAGGCGGAGGAGCTAGGAAGTGGAAATGTCGCTATTGTGGCAGCACCAAACATGGGGGAGTCAACCGAGTTCGAGGTCACCTAATCCATGAGCCGGGACAAGAAATCCAACCATGCTTGTCAATCTCAGCTGAGAAAAAGAGAGAGCTAGAAGCTAGGCATAATGAAGTGATTTTTCGTGCTCCTCCTCCAAGAGCTATGGCTGCGAACCCATCATTCTTTACAACTCCTTCAAGCAACTTCTCCACATCCGTAGGCTCTTCTTCCGTGCATCAACCGCCACCCCCCAAAGGCACGCAAAGAACTCTTGCGGGTTCTTGGAATCCACGCAAACGAGAAGCCGTGGATGCAGCTATTGCAAGGTTCTTCTACCATGACCACATCGCTTTCAATGTGGCAAGGTCCCCTTATTTTCGGGAAATGGTTCGTCTCATTGCTGAATTTGGACCAACCTACACTCCCCCTTCTTCGGAGAGCCTTCGAACCACGCTTTTGGCAAAGGAAAAGGAAGTTGTTGAGCAAGCCATGCAAAACGTCAAGGAAGGGTGGCAACGCAACGGTGTCTCCATCATTAGTGATGGATGGAGTGATAGCCAATCTCGCTCCATCCATGGCATCATCGCATACTCTCGAGGGAACACGTTTTTTGTGTCTTCCCATGATGCCTCTCCAACGGGCAAGTATGCCGACGTCATCGTGGAGGAATGGGCAGAGGCAATTGAGCAAGTGGGTCCTCAAGATGTGATCCAGGTCATTGGTGATGGGGAGGCCTCAAATCGAGCTGCAGGCGACCTTCTTTTGGCAAGGTATCCACACATCACATTCACTCCATGCATTGCACATGGCTTGAATAATCTTCTGAAAGACATTGATGGTCTTTCATGGGTAGCACCATGCATAGCAAAGGGAAAAGACATAGTTTCATTCATCACTCGGCACACATTTAGCCTCTCCGAGTTTAGGAAAAGATCCCCAAACTTGGATCTTAAAAAATATTCGGAAACTCGTTTTGCATATAATTTTATTATGCTAGAGAGGCTAGTTGCACTCCATAACATTCTCAAGCAGCTTGTAGTGAGTGATGAGTGGAGCACGTGGCCCACTGCCCGTAGCACACAAGGAACAACTTGTTACACCCACATCATGGATGCTCCTTTGTGGGTGAAGATTGAGCATGTTGTCAACATTACGAAGCCCATTATCTACATGCTGCGTATGGTGGATGGGAAAAAACCTTGCATTGGCAAAGTTTATGAGGGCATGGACAAGATGGTGGAGCGTATCCTTTCTTTGGAGCCCGACACAACAAAGAAGGCAGAACTTCAAAGTTTGTGTCAAGCAAGGTGGGACCGATATCACTCACCAATGCATGTAGCTGCATTTGTGATTGATCCAGAGTTTCAAGGCAAAGGCCAGGAATCGGATGAAGAAGTCACAAATGGCTGGGACAAAATCCTTGCCAGATTGGTGCCTGATGCTACGATGAGAAGCAAGATTAGAATTGATTTGGGAAAGTACAGAGCAAAGACAGGTAATTTTGGTTCAGCAGATGCCCAGCAAGATAGGACACTTATGGGAGGTGCTCTTTGGTGGGAGAACTACGGATCGGGTACTCCAGAGCTACAACGGCTTGCAATGCGCATTCTCAGTCAGAATGCAAGTTCTTCTCCAATTGAGCAACTATGGAGTGTTTTTAGCCATGTTGCCTCGAAGAAGAGAAATCGGCTACTCACTACCAGAACAAATGACCTTGTGTATGTGTCAGCCAACTTGCGACTATTAGCCCAGGTTGCTAGTGGTGACTTTGACCATGAGAGCTTCATAGATATGGAGCCACAGTCTGAGTCGGATGATGACGACCCTCCACCTCCACCTCCACCTCCACCTCCACCTGCATCGATGCATGATGTATCTATGGATGATCTAGCTGACATCTTTGCACCTATTTGATATCACCTAGGACTTTAGGTTTCTTTGTTCTTAGCTATCTAGCTTTCACTATGTGGCTGTACATTGTACAAGCTATTGTACTTCTGGTTTTCTAAATATGAACAAGGTCATTGAGTTTGCTATCAAATTCTTGTCTCTTTTTGTCTACTTTCAATTGTATATTTGTCTCTTTTTGCCTGCTTTTAATTGTATATTTGTCTACTCATGTGTATTGAAATATGATAACGTGTCGTTCCGGATCCCGTTCCGGATTGCAAGGGGTCCCGTTCCCGTTCCGGATTGGCCCCTCGTTCCCATATCCGTTCCCGTTCCCTGGTGACTATGATTGATAGTCCTTGGTCGGGGACCAAGGTAACACATGTACCAACTGTACACCAAACATAAGGGGAGAAGTTTCAAGCATCTGCTGCTTATATTGACCATCAGACAGTAATACATCATAAAAACCCCTTGCTGCAAAGTGAACTCCATCTACAAAGGGTCCACCTAGAATGGACTGAATCCATTGAGCTACTTCTTGCGCAGAAGGCATTTTGCCCGGAAAGAAGAGAATAATCCCTTTCTCTGAGTATCTACGCAGAGGAGACACAACGTCGGCAATTTAATCTTATAACTGAAAGAAGGAGGCGGGTCCTTCCATTTGAGATGACTGTCTACAAAGTCCTCACATAAAGCCTCATATACAAACTGTGCATCCGACGAATCTTGCTTAATCATGGTGACAGATTCAATTGCAGCATGTTGCCTCTTGTTACTGTCTGCAGCATTATCCCGGCGAGCATAGGTCACAATAGTCTCAGACATAATTGCAAGAGTAAAGTCTGTACAACACTGCTAAACAACTTTTTTTTTTAATGAAAGTTGTATGCTGTATACAGGAGCCTAAAAAATTTCTGCTGATGCGAATCAAAAAGAAGCTCTATTTACTGGAATGCTGAAACTGACTTCTGCTGATGCGAATCAAGAAAAGCTCTGTACACTGGAATTCTGAAACTGACTTCGAACTCTAGAAAATCTGCAGATGCGAACTGAATCTGAAAAGGAAGGCGAAACTGCACGGGGAGAGAGGATGGCGTGCGAAGAGCTGACAAGATGAAGCGCACACACACAAACACTACACACACACACACAGCGGCACACACACACACACTCCTACAGACGCGCACAGGTCGCGGAAGAGAGGAAAAGGGGCTGATAGACGATAAGAAGACAGTGTAACTGTGCGCATAGAGGGGACCCCCAGAAGGTCGCGAGGGCTGTAGGGGCGACACAGTCCAGGAAGCAGGCGTGATACAGTCCAGGATCCACGCGCCTCACCACACGTGCACACACAGAAGGGGGCGAGCAGGTCGAGCAGAGCAGCAGGCGAACAGGTCGAGGGAGCAGGCGAGCCGGGCGAGCAGGTCGAGCAGGCCAACACACACCTCTCCACACACACACTCAACCACATGCATGCAAGCACACACACACACACACACACACACACACACGCACACGCACACACACTTTTTTTAGTGAAACATTGCCTACAAGAAGCAGTGGCAATACGCCTTCGTACCAAAAGAGATCCAACTAGGAATACCCCAACTAGACATCTCCATGGAAACAATCGTTGCTTGAGGGGCAGTCCACTCTTCTGAATTCTTTTTAATGCAGCTTTCAACCAAGCAAGAGATTTTAACATATGCCAGAGGCGATTTGCATGATCCTCAATCCATGGAGGTGGTAAGAGTAACCTGTAAGCCTTGGCTGCAGACAAATTGGCAAAAGGTATAGGAGTACGCCTTCGTACCAAAAGAGATCCAACTAGGAATACCCCAACTAGACATCTCCATGGAAACAATCGTTGCTTCAGGGGCAGTCCACTCTTCCGAATTCTTTTCAATGCAACTTTCAACCAAGCAAGAGATTTTAACATATGCCAGAGGCGATTTGCATGATCCTCAATCCATGGAGGTGGTAAGAGTAACCTATAAGCCTTGGCCGCAGACAAATTGGCAAAAGGTATAGGAGTATGTCCTGGAAGCCGCCTATCAAGACACCAATCTTGAGGTCTCTCTGTTTCCTGAAGCATAGGGACCGGCTGAAAGGGCTGCATCATTTCTGAAACGACTCTCCAGATTGGCCTGTGATGCATCACCAAGTTGCATTGTTTGATTGCACATGGAAAAGTGAGAACATAACCATTTTCATCCACGACGTCGCATATGTGACGAATTCCCAATGTAGAGAGATTGTATGCCTTTCTTGGTTGAGACAAAGCAAGCGGTGGATCAAATACCCTGCGCCAATGAATACTTTGCAACAACCATGAGTTGTCCCGATTTGGAGGCCTACCAAACCATTGTAAATCACATGACATAGCTTGCCAATCTCAAATGAGAGTAGTTGAATATGGACAGCCTCGAATACGATCATGGAAATGCCCAAAGATTTTATCATCATAATTGATGATCCAATGTCCACATGCATTTGTTTGCATGTTAGTGCACAGAGCTCCCAACATGCGTGTCCATGGCTTGACTTGCTAAATGCAGGTAAAAGAGTGGCTCCTTGTCAGTATAGGATAATGAATATTAAGGACATTGAGTCCACTACGCATTTTAGATGAACATATAATCTCTTGTCTTAGCAAATGTAACCCTGTTCTATCGGCTTTGGTTTTCCATAGGCATTCCATTGTTTTAAACATGAAATTGTCAATCTGTTTGCTTGACCAAGGTAGGAGCGGAAGATAGAACTGGACATATGCCATAATTATTGATTGTACTAGGCGCAATCGCACATGTAGAGGCCATGTAGATAATTTCCAATATTCTATTTTAGAGTGCAATTTAGCCATCACCCATTGAGTTCTCATCCTTCAAGGACAACTCCCAACCAATGGGATAACCTAGATGCTTGACTATCTCTTTGGGTGGGAGGATCTGACTTGGCCACAAAAGCTGATGCCAATCATAATCTTTCAAAGGAAGCAACTTTGGTTTTTGAAAATTTACATATAATCCTATAGCCAAACCATAGAGGGCAGTGCTTTCATGAGAGTCCTCACGTGAGCCTCTGTATTCTTGGGAAAAAAGAGAGAGTCATGAGCATGTGCCTGCGCCACAAATTGTGTAACATTTGCCATGGAGAGACCATGTAACTGTCCATCTCGTGTCAATTTGTCCAGGTAAAGGAGCATTGGGTGAGTCGCAATGGCATACAATAGTGCACTAGGTGGACAACCTTGCCGAACAGATTTCCCAAGATACCATGAGGCTGAAATTTCTCCACCCAAAATGCATTTAGTTGATCCCTCTTGATAAAGCCAAAAGATGTCATTTTTCATTCTAGGTGCAAAGCCCATTTTGTCCATAACCTGGGCTATAAAGTCCCTGTGTACCGTGTCAAAGGCCTTAGCTGTGTCCACTTGCATGATGAGAACATCCTGCTTCATATACTTGGCATATTCAATGCCAATATATACATTTGCTATATTGTTAGTGATTTGTCTTTGAGGGACAAATCCATACTGCACTAGATGTAGACCTACATGGAGGACATCCTTTATTCTATTAACAAGCATCTTGGTGACCAATTTATATATGACTGGCATTAAAGAGATAGGACGCCAATCCGATATGGCTTCACATAGATGTTTTTTGGGTAGTAATTTCAGCAAGCCTTCTTTCCATGAGCATGGCAACTGCCCAACATTCCAGCAGTGATTCACCATAAGTAAAATTGGCAATTTCTAAATATTCCAAAACATCTAAAAGAACTCGACAGGCAAGCCATCCCAGCCTGGAGACTTCCATTTGCCTATACCTTTTATAGCATCATCCAATTAAACATCTGTGAAGGGCTTATCCATATTGTTAGCCTCTTGGTGTGTAATGACGGGCATAACATGTTGTAAGAAAACTTCTTGCCCATCAAGAGTCTTCCTCGAAAATGGGAGAGGGGCAGCAAAAATGTGAGAAAAGTATTCATGGCAAGCATCCGCAAGTTGTGTTTTTGTGCATGTCCAAGTACCATCTGTTCTTTTGACTCTTTCGATGCATTGTTTTTGTCTGGAAGCATGCGGACCTTTGAAAAAAGATTTTGACGAACAGCCTTTATCATGTAATGGCTTTTGTCTCATCCTAGTTTGCCATTTATTAAGCTTACGTTCATCATTATGGCAAAGTCAATTTTGAGCTTTGTGTTAACAGCTGCTGTTCATTATTATTCAGCTCTCTAGAGTGGCTGATTTCAGTGTATTCTTGCATTATTGCAATTTTTGCTTGTTCGATTTGTCTTCTATTCTCTCCCATGTACCACCTGCCATAGTCTTGTATCACAGCTTGCATTCAATGTACAAAGCTGAATCAAGCAAAATCTATATCCTCTTGCATGCGCATGACAAGAGGCTGTGCAGTTGTAGTATGTACGACGTACCAAATCATCGAAAGTAGCATGCGACATGATTGACTGTTATTAATCATAAGTAGCCTTTTATGAGGTAAGGGACAGTCATTGTCAGCCATACCAAAGTATAGACCACGCCATACCGGAGAATGATGAGAGAGGCGCAATGTATGATCAATCCGTATTTTATAGGTGTATGCTTCATATTGAGTAGCATTTAGAAGGTACCATGTGTCCAAATGTGCCTAGTAATGCAAAATAGCATTATGATGAAAAGTATAACCCTTTAAATGTGGCATGAGCTATGTCCACAAATCACATGCATCCAATGAAGTCATTATCCGAGTCCAATCTTACCTTTCAGAGGACATCATATGAGAGCTGTGAGAGGTGTTATCATAAAAGTCAAGTGAATTATTGAAATCCCCTATGATAAAAGCATTTGAAATCCATGGGTATGCACGTAGGGAGCACCACATCTCAGGTCTATATGCTGAAGTTTGCGATGCATAAACACTCACAAATTTATATAGCTCTCCGGCAATCATACATTGCACTAGAAGCCAATGGCCAGTTGGATCATTGTAGGTCAATACGGGCTGTAATTCATGCTTAACCATTATGAGGGTGCCAAAAAAAAGCTTGAGTTCTTGCATAGAAAATTTGATATCCAGAGAAGACTTGTCTTCCAACAAAACTATGCTGATTATGTTCTTGCAAACAAACCATTGCCGGGCTCTCCCGCTAGAGTCCTCGAGGATCTTGGGAGAGCGTGTGGATTATAGTTTCTTCCAATGTCTACCGGCGAAAGGAACAAATATGTTTGAGGAGACAGCAGTACCTATTCGGGTATGTGTGGTTTTTCAGCACTCAAGACCCTCTACACCAGAGAATGGCGCGACGATCTTCTCTTTTTGGCTGAGTGCAGCCCCAGAGATAGAGTGGGATTTAGAGTCGGTGACAACTGCCATGTAGGGTTAGGCGGTTTAGCTCTCCCACCATCTTCACGACCTTCGCATCTCCGACGTACTCACCCATCTTTGGCCATTGGCTAGAATAGAGCTTGGAGGCTCAGGCCACAAAGACCATGTTGGAAATAAGTGCACACTAGGTGTACTATTTCTAGTCTAGTTTCACTTAAGTCTTTGTGTCTTGAGTCTAGTGCCATGTGGCATCTCTACATTTATCCCATAAGTCAGTCTACTCAATCTTGTACTTCTCACCTATATATTGTAGGTGTCACATCAATGAAATCAATCAAGCTTGTGTCTTGTCTACACTCATCTCAAGGTAACCTTTGGTCTTTCAGTCTTGTTATCATTTCATTTCTAGTTTATTGCTTTCATATTTTCAACCTGGTATCAGAGCAGGGTTTGCTCCTCTAGTCTTGCCACTACCCTACTGCTGCCCACCATTCTCCCGGAGCTGCTCACATTTCTGCCCCGGCATTTGCTGCGCAAGCCTCTACATCTGTTGCCTATCTGCGCAGATTTCTGTCTGCTATTTTCTGCGCTGTATCTGCCCCGACATCTGCTCCTGCTCCTGGCCCCCGTGCTGCTCCTGGCCCTGCTCCTGCTCCTGGCCCCCGTGCTGCTCAAAAACCAGCTGCTCCTGGCGCCCGTGCTGCTCCTGAAATTCTGCGCCATCTTCAACAGGCTGCACTTCTCCAGGAGCTGCCCGAGGTTCTGCAACAAATTCTCCACCGTTGCTCGCTCTCCGGTCTCTCTAGGTATCGTGGCCCTGTACTACATCTCTCTTTATTTGCAAAAATCTCTGTTCGCAGCTCTCTCTCTCTCTCTCTCTCTCTCTCTCTCTCTCTCTCTCGGGTTACCCTTGAAAGGGTGGAAGACCTGAGGAAAAAAACCAAAGTGGTATGCTTCAATATTTTCAGTTCTATTTTTCCTCAAAATTAATTCAAAACTGAACTCTCTCTTGTAAGGGAATAGACACTGCCCTTGCATCATTAGCAAGAGGTAAGACCTTCCCACATGGCATCTTCTACCCATTCTCTCATGTCTATCGACAAATTCAATGGGTCCAACTTTCATACTTGGCAAATCAAAATCAAGTGCCATCTTATGAAAGAAGGCCTGTGGGATGTTGTTTATCATGCTACTCCCGAAGATTCCGACATTGAGCAAGTTATCACTTATGCTCCCACTGCCAAGAATGACAAAGCCTATGCTATCATCTTGCTCGGTCTTGGAGATGATTACATTCATCACATCTCCGACATACAGTCTGCTTCTCGAGCATGGATCACTTTGGATACCCTTTTTGGACCCCGCTCTAAAAACTCTAAGATTGCACTTATGATCTCATTCTTTGATCTATATATGCAGGAGGGAGCTACTATAGCCTCTCATGTCAATTATTTTCGCAGTCTTATGGTTCAGCTTGCATCAGTGAAGTCCCCCATCTCCGAAGATATTGCTATTGCTGTGCTTCTCAAAAGCTTACCTGACACCTATGCTACTCTTGTCACTACC
Organism: Cibotium barometz; assembly: GCF_041138505.1. NCBI lineage: Eukaryota > Viridiplantae > Streptophyta > Polypodiopsida > Cyatheales > Cibotiaceae > Cibotium > Cibotium barometz. Next base: position 5,958,704 of record NC_141089.1, on the reverse strand, counting down.
TTCAAGTATCACAATAATCCTACTCTTGAAGGTATCATCAATGCTCTCCAAGAAGAAGAGAGAACAAAACAACAAAAGGTAACTGACACTGCATTTTTAGCAAAGAAAGGAGGATCTAAGGTAAGAAAGCCTTGCACCCATTGTGGAAAAACTAATCATTTGGAGAAGGACTGCTTCAAGGCTCATCCATGCACCATTTGTGGCCGTGATAATCACCGGGAGAAGGACTGCTACTCTAAAACCTCTACATCAGCCCCTGCATCTGCCGCAGCACATGTTGCTGCAGCATCTACATCAGCAGATCTTGCTGTTCATTCCTCACATGATGAGGAATGGGCTTTCTGATTACTTCACCTTTCTTGTCTACCACTTTGACCACCGATGATGTAGGTCAAGGGGTTCTAGTGTCTTACTCATTTTTGCTTTTTGACCTCTCTCTTGTCCCTACCCAAGAGGCAGAGATTGCCCTTGAGGAGGGGTTGTCTTCAAGGTCCATCTGTTTGTCTACAGTCAGTCTTCTGTCTATCTAGTCTTGTCTGTCTGTCTATCTGTTGTCTATCTATCTGTCTATCAATCTGACTGTGTCTTGTTTTAGATCCATCTTGTCCCTACCCTTGTGGACCCATATGAGGATATCACTTGAGGAGGGGTGTCTCAGGATCTTTTTGTCTCTCATGTCTTGTCTCTCAGTCTATCAATCTTTATGTCTATCTTCTAGTCTTGTCTTTTTTGTCTTCCTCCTAGTGTCCACTTAAGGAGGGTGTTGGAAATAAGTGCACACTAGGTGTACTAGTTCTAGTCTAGTTTCACTTAAGTCTTTGTGTCTTGAGTCTAGTGCCATGTGGCATCTCTACATTTATCCCATAAGTCAGTCTACTCAATCTTGTACTTCTCACCTATATATTGTAGGTGTCACATCAATGAAATCAATCAAGCTTGTGTCTTGTCTACACTCATCTCAAGGTAACCTTTGGTCTTTCAGTCTTGTTATCATTTCATTTCTAGTTTATTGCTTTCATATTTTCAACCCATGATGGGGAGATGGTGGCCTCTAGCCTCGAGGCGCTGCTTTTTGTGTTCGTACAGTGACGGGAGGCCAGCGAGGGCCAAGGTGGCATGGAGAGTGATCATTCAGCCACGTAGTAGAGGGAGGCTAGGCCTCATTGACCCCGCTATTTAGAGTCGAGTCGTGTTGGGCAAGCTGATTGTTAGAGGACTCCTTCTCGGTGGTGTGCGTTGGAAGGATTTCCTCTTAGCCGGGGTTACTCTGAGTCTAGGGGGCCTTTGCTGTAGAGTTCCAGATGGATTTTCACAGAGATGCGGGCCCGCAGTTTTAGTCTAGTTTTTGAGGACAGATTTGCAGCCAGCTTACTTTGAGCTTGGGATCAACGACCCTGAGGCATATAGCTCCGGCAGCCTCTGAGGAGCGGCTTCTGCAACCTTTGGTCTAGAACCCCTTGATCCGTTTACCCAGTGGCCACATGTTAGGGGCCCGACCTCATGTATCATGGGGCGCCTTGAGCACAGGACCAACCAGGTCCCTTGGAGATTGGATCGCACACTCGCAGTTACCCCTGGAGGTGCAAGAGAGAGGCTTGGCAAGGGTCTAGGGTAGAGCCAGGCTCAGCATTGACATTGACTCAGCTATCCCTAAGGAGTGGCTGAGCCCTATCCCAGATCCGACTCCCCCTGTGTGGCTAGGTGTGTTTACCAGGAATGATATTCTCGTGGTGGTCCACGGAGCAGATGAGAGTAGTGGTCTGCTCACCTTTGTTGGTGTTGGACTCACACACTCACACACACAAACCTGCACATTAGGGTTAGGTGCAGGATAGAGAAGCTCACACACAGAAATGAGAGAGAGAGAAATGAAATGATATATTAACGTCTTCAGAAGGCCAAAATGACCTATGAGACCAAAAAGGTTACAACAATTGGTGGATCTGATACAATGTCTGTGTAAGAAAAGCTAAAAACAACTAAACAACTAACTGAAACTGAAACAACTTTGAGGAAAAGTACGGTACTAGGAGCTCCTAATGGATAACATCTGGGAGGAAAACTCCAGCAACAAAGGTAAAAGTGTGGTATCCACAAAATGCAAGTCAACCCTTGCATGTGTGCCACATCCATATAATATAGAAGTACAAAATATTATATGTTAAGAGTGTCCTTTCACACTTGATATCCAAGGGGAAAAACCACATGGGAAAAAGTGCCCTTGGTTAAGCCATGTTCACACATAGCACTACCATAAGTGAGCATATGCCTACAAATCCCCCCTGTAGTGGAAGTGTGAACCTGTACAAGGTAGCAGATCACTCTCTGTATGAGAGTAAGCCCAAAGCTTTGCGGAATGCTTCAAACTTTTCTCGAGGTAAAGCCTTTGTGAATAGATCTGCAACATTATCCTCTGTAGGGCAGGAAGATAAACTAATCTCCCCTGCATGTAGTCTCTCTCTGACATAGTGATAATGAATCTCATTGTGCTTGGTACGTGCATGAAATACTCGATTTCGTGCCACGGCCATAGCACTCTGGCTATCAGTGAGAATGGTGGTGGGTGTCTGCTGACACTCACGAAGATCAACCAATAGTCTCCTCAACCATACACAATCTACTGTAGCTGTGAAGACTGCCCTGTACTCAGCCTCACAAGTAGATGTGGCAACAGTGGGCAATCTGAATCACTGAATGCATAAAGCTGCAAACTGTCCCCCCTGGGATAGAACAAACCAAGATCCAGGGTACCCTTAAGATAACGAAAAATGCGTTTGACTGCTTGCCAATGCTTTGTGCCTGGGCTGTGCATGAATTTGCTCAACAAAGACACCCTTAAAGATATGCCGGCCTCAAAAGGTTCTCCAATATCATGCATAGTAAGCCGTACACCTGGTTCTACCAGAGTAGAAATGGGCTTACATTCATCCATGTGAAACCTTTTTAGCAAACTTTTTATGTACTTAGTTTGTTGCATAACAATGCCATCATCTCTATGCATAAACTGTATGCCGAGATAGTAGTGTAAAGACCCCAAATCTGACATAACAATGCCATCATCTCTATGCATAAACTGTATGCCGAGATAGTAGTGTAAAGACCCCAAATCTGACATATCAAATTCAGCTTTCAAATCAGCTTTGAAATCTGAAATTTGTGCTTTGCTAGGACCTGTAATGAGCATGTCATCTACATACAAGATGACTATGAGAATATCGGCATCGGTTTTCTTTACATACAATGTGCTTTCAGCTGGACTATTCACATAACCTTGGCTGGTTAGATGAGCATGCATCTTATCATACCAAGCTCTTGGAGCTTGCTTCAACCCATACAATGCTTTGTGTAACCTGCATACTTTATGTTCCTCACCAGGAACTACAAAACCAATGGGCTGATTTACATATACTTCCTCCTGTAAATCCCCATTTAAGAATGCAGTTTTGATGTCCAATTGATGCACCATCCTTGTGATAATGAATTTTAAGGACATTTAAGTCCACCGTGCATTTTGGGCGAGCGTACGAGCTCTTGTCTCAACAAACGTAGCCCTTTTCTATCCGCTTTGGTTTTCCATCGGCATTCCATTGCTTTAGACATGAAATTGTCAATTTGTCTATGCGACCCAGGTAGTAGTGGAAGACAAAAATGCACATATGCCATTATAATTGATTGCACTATCCATAATCGCACATGTAGAGGCCACGTAGATAATTTCCAATATTCAATTTTACAGTGCAATTTGTCCATCACCCATCCTTAAAGAACAACTCCCAGATGCCTGACTATCTCATTAGGTGGCAGGATCTGGTCCGGCCACAAAAACTGATGCCATTCATAATTTTTCAAAGGACGCAACTTTGAATTTTCTAAAATCAGCCTCTGTATTCTTGGGAAAAAAGAAAGAGTCATCAGCAAATGCCTATGCCACAAATTGTGTACCATCTATCATGGAAAGACCATGAAGCTGCCCATCGTGTATCAGTTTAGCCATGTAGAGGAGCAGTGGGTGAGTCGCGATGGCATACAATAGCGCACTAAGCGGACAACCTTGCCAAACATATTTCCAAAGACGCCAAGAGATCTCCCCCCAAAATGCATTTAGTTGTTCCCTCTTGGTAAAGCCAAAAAATGACATTTTTCATTCTAGGCACAAAGCCCATTCTATCCATTACCTGAGCTATAAAGTCCCAATGCATTGTGTCAAAGGCCTTGGCTATGTCTACCTACGTGATGAGAACATCCTGCTGCGTATACTTGGTATATTCAGTGCCTATGTATGCATTTGCTATATTGTTAGTGATTTGTCTTCTAGGGACAAATCCATATTGCGCTGGATGTAAGCTTGCATGTAGGACACCCTTTATTCTATTAATAAGCATCTTGGTGACCAATTTGTATATGACAGGCATTAAGGATATGGGAAGCCAATCCAATATAGTTTCATTGGGCTATTTTTTGGGCACCAATTTAGCAAACCTGCTTTCCATGAGCATGGCAACTATCCAACATTCCAACTGTGATGTACCATAAGTAAGATTGGCGATTTCAAGATATTCCAAAACATTTGAAAGAACTCCATAGTTAGGCCATCCCAGCGTGGAGACTTCCATTTGCCTAGACCTTTTATAGCATCATCCAATTCTCCATCTGTGAAGGGCTCATCCATGTTGTTGGCCTCTTGTTGTGTGATGACATACATAACTTGCTGTAAGAAAAGTTCTTGCACATCAAGAGCCCCCCTCGAAAGAGGTGGAGGGGCAGCAAACATGCGAGAAAAGTATCCATGGCAACCGCGCGCACACTTTTTGTGAAAACCATTGTTTCATTATAAATGCAATGTACATTCATAGCTGCCCCAACATGGAGCAGCTACTACGGGAAAACTCGAAACAGTGTTAAAACACGTCCAACTGGGCCGTGGAAAGGTCTCCAAGAAAGTGGGGATCTTGGAGAGACTGGAGCAAGGAGAATTTGAAAAAGGCGAAGACTTCCACCGAAGTGTGGTGTAACAACTGAGTGTTGCGGGCATGGCATAAACTCCATAAGGCCCAATAACAGCACCACGAAAAAAAGAGAGCATAATCGGGGGTACAGGGATATCTACCAAACAACCAAAAGTGCCTACCAAAGGAAAGGCTGGGAAACCAGGCGTGGAGAAGAACTGTCAAACGAGCCAAGAAATCTTGAGTGGCAGGACAAGCTCAGAGAAGATGCAGGACGTCTTGCGCGGATGTGAACAAGTAGGGCAAACCGAGGAGGCAATACGTCGAAGGCAGCCAGAAGGACACCCACTGAGAGGGCCCCCACGAGACATCACCATAGAAAGACCTACTGCTTGAGGGGAAGCTTACTTTTTCAGATACGATGAAGACATGTTTTCCACCACCCGAGCGGCCTATCCAAATGCTAGAAATGATTGCCATACTCCTGAATCCATGGTTGCGGAAGAAGAAGATGGTAGGCTTTTTTGGCAGACAAATCGGCAAAAGAGAAAGTGGAATAACCTGGTAGCCCCCGATCAAACGTCCAATCAAGCAACGGAAGAGGAGAAAACAAGCGAGGCACCGACTGAAAATGCTATAGCAACTCAGCGATAGCACGCCATATAGGCCGGTGATGCATCTCCAGATGAAACCATGTCCGGGCTTGTGAAAAAGAGTGTGCAGCCACTGTCATCCACTACAGCATCCACTACAGCATCCACTAGAGAAATGCCCAAACGATGCAGAAAATAAGCCTTACGAGGCTGAAGAAGTGCCAAAGAGGAATCAAAGACCAGACTTTGTTGACGAAGCGAGTTGCCCAGATCTGGAGGGTGGCCAAACCAAGATAAATGTGCCAAAAGCTGCTACCAATCGGAAAGCAAACGGGTAGAAAAAGGATGGCCAGCAATGCACCCTTGAAAATGCCCGAAAATAACATCCGGGATAGCTGATGTCCAATGCCCAAATGCTGCTGTCTTGAGAGAGGCAAACAAGTGAGAAAGCATGAGTGTCCAAGGCTGACGCTGTTCCAAGAAAGAAGGCAAGAGCATGGCCTTGCGAGCAAGTACATGAACATGTATGTTGAGGATGTTCCAGCCCCCATGCATCTTTGGCGTGCAAACATAACTGCATTTGAGAAGACGCACCGCCTTACGATCAGTTTTGGTATGCCAAAGACATTCTATCGCTCTGGACATAAACTGCTGAATATCCGAAGAGGACCAAGGAATGAGCGGCAGACGAAATTGCACATAAGCCATAATGGTGGACTGGACAATCCGAAGGTGAACATGAAGTGGCCAAGTGGAAAGTTTCCAGTAGTCTAGCTTATGGTAAAGCTTTTGAAGCACCCACTGTCTCTCCTGTGCCAAGGAAATGTGCCAACCAATGGGGTACCCCAAATGCCACACCACATGATTATGAGGGAGTAAGAGGCCCAGCCACAAGAAATGATGCTAGTCACGCTCATGCAATGGTAGGAATTTTGATTTTGCAAAGTTAACTTTTAACCCCGCCGCCAAACTATACAGATCAAGGGCTTGCATAAGTTGTTGAAGATCTGATTGAGAATTGTGCAAGAAGAAAAAGGAGTCATCTGCATAAGCCTGGCTAACAAAAGGCGTCTCCCGAGGAATAGCAATGCCATGCAAGCATTGCTCCGTAACCAAAGCATCCATGTATAGCAGCAACGGATGAGTGGTGATAGCATATAGCAAGGCGCTGAGAGGACAACCTTGCTGGATGGAGCGGCCCAATGTCCAAGAGAAAGAGAGAGCATCAGCCAACAGGCAGTGGGCAGAGCCACTGCATAGAGCCAATGCACTACATGTTGCATGTGACGACCGAAGCCCAACTGGGCGAGAACAGCTGCAATGAAATCCCATCGAACGGTACCAAAAGCTTTCTCAATGTCTACCTGCATGATGAGAACATCTTGACTAGTGTATTTGGCATACTCTATCCCAATGTAAGCACTAGCAATATTATCAAGAATCTGCCGGCGGGGCACAAAACGATACTGGGCAGGGTGCAAAACAACATACAAAATGTGGGACAGCCGGAGAACCAACATCTTAGAAACCAACTTATAAACCATTGGCATCAGAGTAATTGGACGCCAATCTCACAGACGTTCACACAATGGTTTTTTAGGTAGCAAACGCAGCAAAGCCTTTTTCCATGAGAGAGGCATTGCACCAGAAAGCCATGCATCATTAATCATGCATAGCAAAATAGGGCTCAAATCATCCCAAAACTCAGCAAAGAACTCGACTGTAAGCCCAACCCATCTTGGGGATTTCGAGCGACCCAATTCGGCCAAGGCAACTGCCAACTCCTCATCAGTAAATGGCATCTATAACAAATTTTTCTCATCCGCGGAGAGAATAGGATGCACTTGGCGTAAGAACACATCACGTACTGCAAATTCATATGAGGTGGAGGGTCCAGGAGCAACAAACAAATCAGCATGCATTCGTTGGGAAGTGTTAAGGGTTTTGAAAAAATCCTTAGGGGAGCAGCCCATATCTTGCAATGCTTTATGATGGGAGCGGACTTGCCATTTGTGGAGTTTACGTATATCATTGTCAGCCAAACAGTGATGTGCGGATTGAAGGCATGATTGCTCAGCAGAGCAGAAAGGGCACGTTGCTAGCTAAGATCTGTAAGCTGCTGTGGTTGAGACTTAGCATTGGCCACCCGAGTTCGTAAGCGTCCCATGTAGCATATGCCATAGTCTTGGATAACATCCTGCATACCCATGGAAAAACGATCCCATGCCCATTTGCCATCAACAGAAACATGCAAAACAAGGCGATCAATGAGTTAATGTACCATGAATTGGAAGGACTGATGCTTGAGATAAGTATTATTAACCAACGAGAGCCTCTTGCAAGGCAATTCCACATCCTGCAGTGGGAGACCAAAATGCAACATCATTCAGACCGGGAGATGATTCGACAAGCGCATCGAGAAATCCAGGCTCATTGCACAGGTAAAAGCATCAAACTGCACTGCATTCAACACGTACCATCGGTCTAATCGAGCCCAATAGCTAGTGAGAGCATTGTGATTGAAAGTATAGCCAGTGCGACGTGGCATAACATGCAACCATAAATCACAAGTGTGCAAGGAATCAAGCATACGAGCTCAAGCGTGACGTTCCCGTAAGATTATATGAGACCGATGCGTATTATTGTCCCCCGGATCAGGTGCATTATTAAAATCCCCGCAAAGAAAGCATGTCCCATCCAAGGGTAGGCTGTCAAACGGTGCACGGATCATTGTATGCAACATGTGGCTGCAACTCATGATGTACAGGGAGAGCAACACCTGAGAAAGCAGAAGAACCAGCATAGAAAATCCAAAACCCAGCAAAATTATCTTCACGGCCCGCGAAGGAGTGTTGATTGTGCTCTTGCAAACACACTATATGCGGCTTACTGCTATTAATGTAGTCCCACACTAGCCTCCATTTATTTACATGGCAAAGGCCCAGGACATTGTACGTAATGCATTTGAGGGGTATATACATATGTACAAACTGCAAGAAAGTCCCACCACTCAACTCTCAATGGTTGCACAAGGCTGGGCCATGATTGACTTTTCATCAACATTAGCAAGCTCCGAAAGGTCAGAAGTAGGGGCATCAACAGGAATAGTACGTGATAATGGATGCAATGAATCAACGTCTCGAACCACTCCTGACCAAAGTCGCCCCACCCCAAATCCATCATCAGGCATAGACTCCGAGAGAGGAGGAGTTTCGGTCCAATTCCTATTGACCACTGGCTTGGCTTTAAGTGGTTTCTTTGGCAGTTGCAATCTGACGAGGCGGCAGCCTTAACTGCACCATTCCCCTTGTCCCAAGTCTTGCGGGGTAGACACTTTAGCTTTCCCTTTCTCAGTTGCTATGGTGGCAAGGCACCGGGGGGACGAGACTTAGATCTAGGAGAGGGCCCCAAGAGAGGAGGGTCTGCGGGCTGGACGGCTGCGGGTGGATGCTTTAACAAAACTTGGGGACAATCAGATTGCATGTGACCAAACTTCCCACACTCTTATCCGTACCACAAGTTGCTGCTCGCTGAAGCTCCGCCCCGTCCCTGCTTGCGCGTCCTGCACACCTGCGCCCCCCGCCTTGTTTCCTCGCGCTTGCTCTTGCCCCCCCCCGCCTGCTGTAGTTTCCGCGCCCCCCTCCCACGTTGCTCCGCCCGCCGCCCATCCTTTTTGCCCCCCCTCCGCCTGCTTAGTTGCTGCGCCCCCCTTCCTCGCTGCTGCGCCCCCCTCCTCGCCTTCTCGCCCCCCCCCCCTCCTCGCCTCCTCGCCTTCTTGCCCCCCCCCCTCTTCGCGCCCACCTCACCTCTGCACCGCCCCGACCCCCCCTCCGCCAGCTTTTCTCCTCCCCGCTCCTCTTTCGCATAGCTGCCGCCCCCCCCCCCTAGGGATTCTCTTTCGCCATTTCACCCCCCCCCCTCCCCTTTCGTGCTGACTTCCGCCCCCAGAGGGTTCTGTTTTTTCCTTTTTCTCCGGTCCTCCGCCTCTCTGTGTGCAGCCCGTTTCTTGCAGGATTTCCGCTTTCGCCTCGCCTACACCTGAGCTTCAGACTCTGATGGAGACTCCTCCCGCCTCGCCTCAGAGGGACTCATCCGCAGCCCCCTCGCCCGCCCCTGAGGACACCCCCATCAGGCTTTCTCTTTCGCCGGAAGAGGAAGCAAGCCTCACCGCAGAGGTGGAACGCCTTCAGGCTCATTCCACCATCTGCCGTATAGTCGGCACTCGCCCCAGCAGAGGGGAGATCCGGGATCTTCTCCAGGCCCGCCTTCTTGCAGATGTGGACAAGATCCTGGACGTACAGCTACTGGGCCGAGGACATTATCAGATCGAGTTCGAGACCGCCCAGAGTGTGGCCAAGGTCCTTGCCATGAGTCCCCTTGACATCAGGGGTGCTCGGGCTTTCTTCAGACCTTGGCAGCATGGCTTTGACCCAGCAGCGGCTGAGCAGGGAGAGCGCCTTTTTCATGTTACAATTTGCTTCCTTGGACTCCGCCGAGAGTATCTTCCGCTCCTCTCTCGGCTAGGAGCATTGGTGGGCTCGGTACTCGAGACTGGCCCCACAGCAGCTTCAGTGGTGGCCAGAGCTGCTGGGCTACCCTCCGTCAGAGTTTTGGTGTCTGACATCTCCTCCCTTCCTAAGGTCATTCAGCTACCTAGGATAGGGGGGGGATGGATTGATCAGAGAGTGGAGTTTTCGGGGCTCCCGAACCAGTGCTTCATATGCAGGCAGGTCGGTCATCTGGCCAAGGCCTGCCCTCGCAGGAGACCTCGACCCTCACCACAGCAGCAGGCCCCTGATGGCCCGCCCACAGATGCGGCACGGCAGGCTACCTCCGGGACACCTGCTCAGGCCACAGAGACCTCGGAGTGGCCGCCTGGACAGGGGCGCCGCCGAGGGCGACAGCCACAGCAGCACGCACAGAGACCGCTGCAGCAGCAGCCATAGTCTCAGCCTCACTGGGTTCCCGTGAGGAACAGCTTTGCTCCCCTCCAGGAGGAGACACCTGCAGCGACGACTGAGGACCAGGAGATGCCAGCACCCCCTCCTTCACCCCCCCCCCCCACCCCCATCCCCTCCCACCGCCTCGCTTCCACCTTCGCCTCCTCCCGTCCTCGCTCCGGTTTCGGCAGCGGCTCCCTCTCCACCCCCCTCGCCCCCCCCTCCCCCCCCCCACCTGCCTCGCCTTCCCGGGAGACCCTGGCAGTCCCCTGGCGCTCGCCCGCAGTCCGGAGGGCGCTGAGCACCGACCTCGCTCGAGCACCACAGAGGAGACCTACCATGCCGATTCGGGCTTCACAGATATCATTTATCCGCAGTCGGCTGAGTCGCCTCGGTGTTAGACAGCGATCGGAGGCTTTCAATTACGCCTTCACTCGGCTTTTTGGAGCAGAGGGCCCCCATGAGCCAGCACCCATCCGAGTTCATGTAGTGATACCTCCGGCCCGCGGGGAGGAGGCACTTGATTCAGCGGTGGCCTTCTCGTTCCCTCTATGTGGCCCTTGTGACCGGGAGTGGACTCTAGAGCTCGCTCTTAGCACTTTGAAGACTCAGGCAGTTGAGTTTTCTCATCATGTGAGCGATCTGGAGGTGACAGATGTGATAGGCCGGCTCTGGGAGTTGGCTCATTTTTTCTTGGATCCCGGGAGTGTGGATGCCTCAGGGATTCGTCATTTGGTCGTGCGTATAGTGGCAGACTTAGCACGCGACCCTGGATATGTATGTATACACGAGGTTGCTCTGTCAGAGCGGGAGGCAGTCGCCATGGGCCACAGCCACTGGCGCCTGATCCGTGATTCTTGCAGTACACCGGGTCGGCAGATTCGCAGCCGCTTGGATGGGGACTTCTCTCCATCCAAGCCGCTTGCGAAGGCCCGCCGCACGGCTGAGACAGCATCCACCTCAGCAGGTCATCCATGAGGATCATCTCATGGAATGTACAGGGCCTGGGCGGAGCACATTTTATACGCTATCGAGGTTGCTTGAGGTAGGAGCTTCAGAGATGCCTGGTTGGTGGCAGCATTGATATTTTGATGATGCACGAGTACCATTTGGGTGAGAGCAAGATCCGGAGATATGGTTCGGGGATGCCTGGTAGATGGGATACCTTTTGGTCTGCAGGGTTTGGTCCTTTGGGTGGACAGGGAGGAGTATGCATGGTCATTGCAGATGTATGGCGGCAGGCCATTGTGGATCGAGGGATCATTGTGCCTGGTAGAGCACAGTATGTCATTGTGAGGATGCATGATGAGCTATTGGGCATGCTCAACGTCTATGCGCCTAATCATGCTAGTGCCAGAGCAGAGTTCTGGACCCAGGTTACGGATGCATTGCCAGAGGCCGCACATTGGTGTGTCGGAGGAGACTTCAACATGCTTGAGGACCGGCCGATAGGGTGGGAGGCAGTCATGTTACAGTGCACGGCACGGAGCTTGCAGCTTGGGACCGGTTTTGCATGTCACTGAGGATCACTGATGCATGGCAGCATGGGGCCTTCTCCCGCTCTCAGGACAGTCTTAGTTTCTCTCGGTCGGATCGCCGACAGGGAGGGACTAATCTATCACGGATTGATCGCTTTTATGTGGGCGACTGGTTAGGGGAGCGAGGGGGCTATGTCGGCATTCTCGCTGGCACCTCATTTTCAGATCATGCGCCAGTTATCCTGACATTGGAGGAGAGGACATGGGAGCCCAGCTTGCAGTTGAGGATCCCAGAGAGGGTACTTACAGATCCCAGTCTCGCTGAGGACATTGAGAGGATTTGGCATGATAGTCAGTGCTCTGACCAGGATGCTGGAGGCCAGTGCGCCCAGGGATTCATTGAGCTTAGCTCTTTTCTGCACGCTGCAGCTTTGACACGGCTGGGAGAGATTCGCGAGCGGGAGCATCGGCTGAGACGCAGCCTTGCCTCGCTACAGTGCCTCTAAGAGCAGCAGCCTGCATGTGAGTGGTTGGCGTCACAGCTGAGCCAGGCACGCCAGGAGGTTAGAGAGGCAGAGGAGCAGAGACATGAGTTTTACTATCGTCGTCAGGCCTCTCAGTGGACGCAGCTTGGTGATAGAGTGACTGGGGAGTTTTTTGAGATCACTGGACCCCGCCATGCTCGGGCAGGAGTCCGTCAGCTTGGTAGACCGGATGGTTCGGTAGCTACTGAGCCCGGGGAGATCAGAGCCATTGCCACTGCATTTTATAGAGACCTGCTTTCAGCGGAGCCAGCCACCGAGGACAGAGATGCTTGCAGACAGACTGTGTGGGCCCATGTGCAGAGGAGGGTCACAGATCATATGCGTACAGTTCTTGGTGCGCCTCTTTCAGAGATTGAGCTTGCTGAGGCCTTGAGGGTCCTGCCGCGACATAGTTGCCCAGGGGAGGACGGACTGACGCCGGCCTTTTTTATGCGCTATTGGGACCTTTTGGGGCCAGGCCTCCGCAGGGGCTTTCAGTATGTTTTGGACACTGGGGTGATGCCACAGAGCTTTTCAGAGGGCTTGATCTATCTTATCCCCAAGGGGGAGGGAGTATCAGATGATATTCGGCATTGGAGGCCTATTACGATCCTCAATACTGTCTACAAGGTCTTAGCAAAGGCCTTGAGTTTGAGGATCCAGCCCTCCCTGGGGGAGTTGATTCATGCTACTCAGACAAGATTTGTCAAGGAGCGCAGTATCCTTGACAACATCTTTACTTTCTGGGAGGCGACGGCCCGAGCTAGATTTCTTGGCGAGGACTTAGTCGTGATGCTTCTCGATTTTGAGAAGGCATACGATAGAGTTGATTGGGGTTTCTTAGAGGGCACTATGCTTCGCCTGGGCTTTGAGCCAGGATGGATCAGAGGGGTGGCGGCTCTGTATTCCACAGCTCGCAGCCAGGTGTTGATTGCAGGAGGACGGGGGCCGAGTTTTGAGCTGACCAGATCAGTCCGTCAGGGATGTCCCCTCTCCCCTTTTCTTTTTCTCTTCTTTGCGGAGGCTATGAGCATGTATTTGACGGTAGAGGAGGTTGGTTTGAGAGGACTTCAGCTCCCAGTCCGGGGGGAGGACCTGCTTGATGCTGAGTTTGCAGATGACACGGGCTTATTTTTGCATGGCCAAGAGGCCAATCTTCTTCGGGCAGAGCAGTTGCTCCAGGTTTTTAGTGCAGCTTCGAGAGCATTGATCAATTGGCGCAAGACAGGGGCCTTTTGGATCAGTAGTGCTCCCACTCCGGCATGGAGCCCGGACCCCGGTTTTAGATGGATTCCTCCAGGCACAGTAGTGCGGTATTTGGGATGCCAGATTGGCCTAGATTTGTCACCTGAGCAGCAGATTGCCTCGCTTCTTCTGAGCATTCGGAAGAAGCTTTTGTATTGGAGTACAGCTCGACTATCCTTGGCTGGGAGGGTGGTGGTGGCAAATCAGGTGCTGTTAGCGACCATGTGGTACATTACGTCTTGCTGGATCTTCTCGAGCTCTTGCATCAGCCAGGTACAGAGGCTGATCAGGAACTTTCTGTGGTCTGGGCGGGACGGTCAGCCAGCTCGGGCAAAGGTTGCATGGGCAGTTATTACACTTCCACTGGCTCAGGGAGGTTTGGGCATTATAGATCCAGTTGATCAGAGTAGAGCCTTATTGGGGAAGCTTATTGTTCGGGGGTTGCTTCCAAGCGCTGAGCCTTGGAAAGAGCTCCTCTTGCAGCGGCTGCAGGCTCGGGCGCCCCCAGCAGGGGGCACTTGGGCACCAGAGATTCGCTGGATCTTCATAGAGATGAGGAGGACAGGCCTCAGTAGAGGATGGGAGGACAGATTTGCTTTGAGTATCCTGAGAGCTTGGGAGCTGCTGAGACCGGGGCTCTCTCAGCGACCTCCTTCTTGTGTTGAGGAGCGGGCCAGACAGCCGCTCATCTGGAGCCCAGCGGTTCGCACAGAGCAGGGTTATATGCTGGGTTCTCGGCCTCGTCTAGCCTGGGGGCCTTTAACGGCAGGCCCAGCTCGTAGTTTTGGAGACTGGCAGGCCTTCTGCAGTCTCCAAGTGGAGAGGCTGAGTCACTTCAGAGGGGGGTTGATTATGAGGGATGATATTCAGGAGGCACTCACAGAGGAGTGGTTCACGCCTCTCGAGCCAGTGGCCCCACGGTGGATGGGAGCCTTTACAGAGTTGGAGATCCTGATTGCTGTCAGAGCTTGCACTGAGGATGGCAGTTGCCTCTACTATGAGATTCAGGATGAGGGCAGACTCCAGAGAGTGGAGGTGGAGTCGCCTTTGGTTGCAGAGTGCACCTTTCAGAGGATTCGGATAGTGGCCGCCGCTTCTCGGAAGTGGCATATTGACCCCGACCCTGCTGATGTGCTCCCGGATTGGCGCATATGGGCATATGCAGCGCGTCCCTTGGCCCGGCTACAGTGGGACCCCGGGGAGTACGAGTGGCATGATCCTTATGCATCCCTTGAGGCCACAGAGATTACCTTTTTCCAGTATACTGTTAGGCTGGGGCGGCATATTTTGACGGCGAGGAGGACGGTCTCTCCAGCGGCAGCGGGGCATTGGCGGCTACAGGGACTCTCACAGGAGTTCCTGGAGGATTTTTGGGCTCGGCTTTGGGCTAGTCGACAGGCCCGCAGGATCTCGACTTTTCAGTGGCTGGTCGCCCACAGGGGCTCAGCAGTTGGCACTTGGCTTGTTTACAGCGGTCTTCCGGCGGCCTGCGTCCGATGCGGCCACCCTATGGAGACATAGAGACATTGCCTTTGGGATTGCCCTCAGGCGCAGCAGATTTGGCTGCGGATGCTGCGTATTCTGGCTCCCCTCTCTCCAGAGGGTATGTTTACGTGGGGTGCCGCTGCTTGGTCGACTTCGTCAGGGCCTGCTATGGGCTATGAGATGGAGCAGGGCAGTCAGGCCATCAGATTTATTAGGGGCCAGCCTCGCCTGGTACCGGCACCGGATTTCTCGTCCGCCAGCTGGACACAGGAGAGGGATTTACGATGGGAGCTCCTTAGCAGCCTGACCATCTGGTTCACCTGGAGGGCCCGGTGCTTTACGGCCTTTGAGGGGAGATTGGAGCCACCAGCAGAGACTGTACGGGGGATTTGGCAGGAGTCGATCCACACCCTGCGAGGACAGTACGACCGCATCCGGGGAGACTCGGATGAGGCGATCTTGTGGTGCCAGGCCTTTCACACCACTTGGCGCTGTGGCCCTTTCTACACCTTACACACGGGATCCCCCCGTTGGCACTACGGGCCACCTGTTTGGCTCTTTCCCCCCCCTATTGTATGATTTAGCCTCTCAGTCCTTTGTACCGATGCTTGTATTTTGCAGCACCTAGGGAGAGTCTCCCGGGCTGTCATGCTGTATTCACTGCTCTGTTTCTCTTATGAGCAGGAGAGATCTTTTGTAGCCCTACGGGCGTTTTTATATAACTAATGAAAGGATCTTTTCTCGGAAAAAAAAAAAAAACTTCCCACACTCAAATCAGGAGCCTGCAAAATTTCCCAGTTGAGTTTAAAAAAGACCTCTTGAGAGGGCATACCAGGCATATCAATCCGAAACGCCACATGGAGAGGAGTGGGTTTATCTGTGTCCCACAGCACACATAAACGATTGACATTGCCATTCAAAGGAGGTGGACACAACTTTCCCCAGTGCCTCGGCTAAGAACGGTAATGCAGGTTTGCAGTACAAAGGCAAGTCCAACACCTCCACCCAAAGCGGACATTTGTGCCTAATAAGATTTTGATAGTCCTTGAAGGAAAAACATGCACCAACCGGCAACCATAAAACAAGGGAGATTTCTCCAAAAGCATTTGCTTATACTGTGGCTCAGTAAAAATAACCTCATAAAAGCCACGGGCAGCTTTGTACCAGCATGCAACAAAGCATCCTTTAAGCAAAGACTTAATGCACTGTGCGACATCCCCCGCATCAAGCATGCAGCCTGGAAAGAACAGAACAACCGCTTTCTGTGCCAAACTCATTACTAGAGCATACAAGACCTGTCCCAGGATAGAAACACGAAAAGCCGGTCTGGCTCATCCCAAGCTTGCTGAATTTCAGAAAACCCTTCTTGCAAGGTGTCAGCAAAAGGTTGTAATTCCAGATTCACGCAGCGAGCAGGCACATCATCAACCAAAACCTAGCAACGCTTAAGGTCGCCTCTTTGAAAAGTCTTCACAGGCTCCATGAGGAAAGCCCTGATCAGCAGACACAGACACAGACACAGACACAGACACAGACACAGACACAGACATAGACATAGACACAGCTGAACACAGGCTGGCTGTACCCCCCCCCCCCCCCCCACACACACAGAGGTTGCGGAAGAGTAGAGGAGTAGGAGGGGTAGATCGGCGATGAGGAGAGGAGAAAACAGGGTGGTAGGTGGGAAAAAGAAGAACCCGCGCGCACAAAGGGGACCCCCAGGAGGTTGGGGGAGGGCTGCAGGGCTGACACGCAGTCCAGAAAGAAGATGGGGGAGGTCACAGGCCTGAGGTGTCACACACACACACACACACACACGTCTGCACATGCAACATACATATGCATATGCATATGAAACTAGCTTATGTAGTTAGTTTTGTACAAATTTTCTTTTCTACAGTTTAGTATTCTCATGGATACATTGTACCACCTTTTTGGTCTCATAGACCCTTTGGGCCTTTTGAAAACACTAATATATCTTTCTTTCTTTCAGACACAATTTTTTTTTGGTGAAAATCTTTCTTTCACACACACTTTTTTTTTTTTGGGTAAATCCATGAACAATATATTATGAATGAAATTTACATGAGAGTCTCCAAAACGGAGAGCCTCAACGGGAAATCAGAAGCAAAGAGAAACTATTTCTAGGCATGACTGATGAAGATCTCCTCGGTGGCAAGCATCATAAACAGATTGCCGTAAGGAGCTTCTAAAATACTGATAAGATTGCAAAAACGGTTTCCCAAAATATCTCATGTTGTGATCCTGCCATATGGTCCAGAAAGCCCAATATCTGACCCAGTACAAAAGTAAAGAGTAATGGACCGTGGTTGTAGGGAGTCTGCCAAAAAGCCAAAAGTGTTTCTTTTTTTGGGAAACACTTTCTTTCACACACACACACAGAAACACACACATGCATGAGCACGCCCGCACGTGCACATACTTTTTTTTTTTTGTGAAAACCATGCTTCTATTAACAATGACTTATGTACAATATAGGAGATGGACTCAAACCAAGTCCATCTTCAGCGAACTTCAAAAGCAGTGGAAAAACACCTTGAACTGACTAAAATACACACACACACACACACACACACACTTTTTTTTTTTGTTAAAACTAGTTGAAATTGCATTATATCATGAATGTACAAAAGGGTTTGGCATCAGGAGGATGTCTAAACCCTAGAACTTAAAAACAGCAAAAAAAAAATTCTATGCAAGAGCAGGGCCGTGCTCAAGAAAAGAGCCTATGCCCTATTTATCAGAAACAGTAAAAGAAAAGCTGAACACAAGAAACATCCAAATCTCCCTCATGCACGGCATCATATAAGGACTGCCGCAACGAGGCTCGGAAGAACTCATAAGGGTGCTGAAGGGGTGAATTCAGATATGTATGATTTCGCTGTAGCCAGAGGGTCCATAAGGCCCAGTATCTGATCCAATGAAAGAAAAGAGAATACTGTGACAAAGAAGCTGATAAGGTGCCAAACATCCAGAAAAACTTGTAGAACCTGTGTGCAGGAAATCTGAGAGATAAAAAATAGGAGATCTTGTCCAGAAGGATTCTGGAATATGAACAAGACCACAATAAATGCGGAACACTCTTAGTAGTATGATGACATCTTGGACAAATAGGAGAGGCAATCCTTCTTTGAGCCAATTTCACTCCCACTGGAAAAATACCGACAATGCATCTCCAGAGAAAGAGTCTCTGTTTCAATGGCATTTTCAACTTCCATATCAATGTCAGTTTTGCTTTCCACCAAGCTAAAGACTTATCCAGATGCCAAAGAGAATTAGCATGCTGAGCAATCCATGGAGGAGGTAATATCAATCGATAAGCCTGTATAGAAGTCAATAGATGCAAAGATTGAGAGGTAATCTTGAGCCTGAAGACTGAAGATGCCAATCTTGAAGCTTGTCTCTTACATCCAATGTTGGAATCGGAATGAAAGGGTGTAAGAGATCTGCAATAGCTTTCCATATAGATCTATGATGCATCCCAAGATTGTATTGTTGGCATGCTGCTGGAAAAGAAAGAATTTGCCCTGTAGTATCCACTACGTCATCAATGAACCGGATGCCCAATTTCATAAGATTGTAAGCTCTGATTGGTTGTTGTACAGCAAGGGGAGAGTAAAAAACAGCACTCCAATGTATGCTTTCCATTCGAAGCGAGGAAGCTATAGAAGCAAGATGGGGAGACCATTTGATGCGAGAGAGCACTTTCTTCCAATCCTGAATCAAGGAAGTAGAAAATGGACAACCAGGGATTTTACCTTGAAATTTGCCAAGCACTACTTCCGATGGATCAACCAACTAGCGACCATAAGCATTTGTGCGCATCCGACCACACAGAATTGCCAACATGATAGACCAAGGCTGTTCTTGTTGAAAAAAGGTTTTGAGCATAGTGATCTTCAAACCACCATGCATTTTTGGCGAGCAAAGCAAGTCCATTTTGAGCAACCTTAAAGCTTTTTTATGAAGCTTAGTTTTCCAAAAAATTTCCATGGCTTGAGACATTAAAGAAGAAAGATCTCGAGATGACCAATGTAATAGAGGAAGGTAGAATTGGACATAAGCCAGACAATGGACTGAACAATTCGAAGCCGTACATGTAATGGCCAAGTGGAGATCTTCCAATGTTCTAATTTGTCCTTAATTTTGTTTAGCACCCAAGATATTTGTTGCTTATTTCTGATTTTCCAGCCAATGGGATAGCCCAAGTGTCTTACTATGCTTTCCGCATAAATAATCTGGCCGGGCCACAGGATAGCATGCCAGTCACAATGCTTGAGAGGTAAGAGTTTTGATTTCTGAAAATTAATTTTTAAACCAGCTGCCAACCCAAAATCTGAAAGAGTATCCATCAATAGATGAAGCTCCAAAGGACTGTTCTTTGGCATGAAGAATGAATCATCTGCATAAGCCTGTGCAATGAAAGGCCGTGAACCAGAAATCTGAACCCCCTCTAACTGTCTAGTATCAACCAGATGATCCATGTAAAGAAGCAAAGGATGCGAAGCAATAGCATAGAACAGAGCACTGAGAGGGCATCCCTGTCGAACTGATCGTTCTAGAGTCCAAGACTCAGACAAATGTTTCCCTATGAAGCATTGAGCAGTGGAATCTGAGTAAAGCCAATATATGACATTAACTAGCTTTGGCCCAAAACCAAGTTTAGACATGATTTGAGAAACATAATCCCACTGCACCGTATCAAATGCCTTTGCCACATCCACCTCCATGACCAAGACATCTTGAGCAGAGTATTTTGCATATTCCATTGCAATGAGAGTATTGGAGATATTATCATGTATATGCCTTCTTGGAACAAAACCATATTGCCTGGGATGAAGTCCATCATGAAGGATATCCTTTATCCGGTGTACCAGCATTTTAGCAATAAGTTTATATCTAACAGGCATCAAAGTGATAGGTCTCCAGTCATCCATTGTTTCACACAGAGGTTTTTTGGGTAGAAGCTTAACCAGACCATGCTTCCAAGCTGAGGGAAGATGTTGATGCTGCCAGGCTACATTAACGAGCTTCAAGATTGGACCCTTCAATTCAGCCCAGAAGGCTACAAAAACTTCAACTGTCAAACCATCCCAACCTGGGGATTTATGTTTACCCAAATGCTTGAGGGCTTCATCCAATTCTGCATCTGAAAAGTACATTTCCAGCATTGAAGCTTTTTGCAAAGAAACAATAGGAGAAACAAGCTCAATAAATCTGCTCCGGGCCAATGCAGCCTGAGATGTAGAAGAAGATGGTAGAGAAAAAAGAAGCCGAAAATGATCCAGACATTGTTTTTCTAGCTGAGATAAAGTCTGGGTCCAAAGACCATCCGATTTCCTGACTCTCATGATAGATTGACTTTGTCTGTACGTGTGTAAATTTTGAAAGATAGATTTCGAGGAGCAGCCCTTATCCAGCATAGGTTTAACTCTAGCCCTTGTCTGCCATTTGGAAAGCTTGCGTTTATCATTAGCATCAATTATGGAAGAAGCACAAGACAATGAATTCTGTTCAGAAGCAGAAAGAGACCTTTGATGGCTAATCTGTACCAAGGACTGCTTGTATGATTTTGCCCACTGGATATGCTGTCTGGTTTCTGCCATGTACCATCTTCCATATTCCTTAATGACATTTTGAATACGATTTACAAAGGAGTTCCAAGCAAAATCCAGATCCTCCTGAGCATGAGCTAACAATGGCTTACAAGCCAATCTGATCATTTGCTGGAATTTTTCATGAGAAAGATATAATTGATTAACCTGCAAGTGTCTGACTAAAGAGAGCTGAATGTCGTCCAGAGGCATACCAAAAGAAAGGTTGAGCCAAAGTGGAGTATGATCAGATAGTTGTTGAGAATAATTAGTCCACATTTGACATGTATAATCATCATATTGCTGAGCATGAATAAGATACCATCTATCAAGCCTGGCCCAATATTCTGTAAAAGCATTATGATGATATGTGAATCCCAAAACCGAAGGGTGAGTTGCTGTCCATAAATCTGCAGTATGAAGAGAAGAAGTCATATGTTCCCATCGCTGGATTTCAGAGGGAATCGTATGGGATTTATGTGTGGTATTGTCCTTCCAGCGAGGGGAATTATTAAAATCACCACAAAGTAGAGCATTTGAAGACCAAGGATATTGGTTAATGGAGTCCCACATTTGAGCTCTGGAAGCTGAAATTTGAGAGGCATACAAGGAGCCTATTTCAAAAATCTCTCCATTGATCATGCATTGGATAATCATCCATCGGCCACAAGGATCACTAAATGCTACACAGGGCTGCAGATCATGTCTGGCTAAAATGCACAGCCCAGAGAATTGTCCAGATCCTGCATAAAATATATCATAGCCTGAAAAGAACCCATGCTGGCCAGCAAAAGAATGCTGTTTATGCTCTTGCAGACACACAACGTCAGGATGAGTATTGTTTATATAATGCCATAGGAGTCTCCATTTGTGCTGATTGCAGAGGCCCTGTATATTATAAGAAAAACATTTAAGAGAAGTACGCATGAAAATATGTACAAGAGATGAGCAGTCCTCAAAGAGAAAGGGAGGCATCAAGCCTCTGCCATTGCCACAGGGTCTTGCTGACCCTCAAAATCCAATTCCCTGACTAAATCATCTTCTTCACAAAGTGGAATACCCTTCTTAACTGCATTGACCCATGCTTTTGAGATGGGGCTGTCCGAAGAGGTAGAAGGTTGACCAGGAGATGGAGCAGAAGCATCCCGATTGCGAGATTGGAGAGGTCTTTGTTTGAGAGGCACCGTCTTCTTTGCATTCTGCCAACCCTCGTGAGAAGAATTATTATTTTCCACTAGCTTGCTTTTTCCTTTATCCTTATTTTGGGCTAAATTGGCTTGGTTCCCTGCAGGAAGTGAAGGCTTTGCTCCTTTAGCTTCAATCTTTTCCACATAAGTCTTTTGACCTCCTTTATTAGATGGCGGAGGAATGGCAGCTGGAGGAGGCGGATGAAGGATTGAGGGACACTCCGAAGCTAGATGCCCGAACTTGTGACAAGAGAAACAAGCTCCAGCGAAAATGCCCCATTTCAAAGTGAAATATTTCTTTCCCAAATTAACACCCTCAATCTCAACTGCAATAGAAGAGGGGGTTGGTCTATCAGTATCCCATAAGATGCAAAAACGATTTTTGTTACCTGTGGGACGAGGGGGACAAATCACTTGTCCCAATGTCATCGCTAAGCCTGGAAGCTCTGTTCTCATGTAATCTGGGAAATCAACAACTTCAACCTATACAGGGCAGTGATGTTTGATGAGATTCTGATAATCCTTATTAGGAGACCAGGGCATGATGTGCACCATTTGACGACCAAAAAATAAAGGGGACATTTCCAGCATCTTTTGTTTTGTCAATGCATCCAAGAGATGAACTTCATAAAATCCTCTGGAGGCAAAATAGACTCCTTCTACATAGCATCCACCTAGGAGAGAATTCACCCATTGTCCCACATCATTAGCCGAGGGTATTTTACCTGGAAAAAAGATTATTCTCTTCTACTTTGTTGAAAATCCTCATTCAACATGTCAAACACATAGGAAGCATCTTCAGATGAAGGAGCTATGGGGGGCAGAGATGCCCTTGATTGTCTTTTAGGTTCAGGAGAAAGAGCTCTCTTGACATAATACTTGCTTGATTCTGCCATCGGGACTATTCGATTCAGCAGGAAGACACAGATCAGGAAAAAAAGGGGGGACAGCACTATTGGAATGCAATCTTACAAGGAGAGGAAAAACAGAGACCTGAAGCGACTTATACAGAAGGGAAAAAATAGACCTGTAGCGAGGCACAGACACACACGCACACACACACACACACTCCTATACACGCACACAGGTCGTGGAAGAGATGAAGAAGAGCAGATTGGCGATGAGAAAAAAGAGCATCTGGGTAGCCTCAGAAGGTCGCGTAGATTACTGCAAGGCCGACACAGTATAGGCTACAGGGCCGATACAGTCCTGGGACAAGCACCTCACCACACGTGCTCTCCCACGAGCAGGCGAGCAGGTCGAGGGAGCAGGCGAGCAAGTCGACAGCAGGCGAGCAGGTCTTCGGCGGCCTCCACACACAGCGACACACACACACCACACACACACACACACACGCACGCATGCACACAAGCATGCAATTAGAGATAGCACTCCATTGAAGCTAGATTAAAGGCCATATTTATCAAAGAAGAACACACATTGATCTGCAAGATTGTTGACTGCGAAATACATGGCAAACACTGTAAAAAGAGTTGCTATGTGATGCCATAATAACTTTGTTTCTGGATGTACAGATGATGTATGTGCAGTTACATAATGCGGGAAAGGTGCCATGCACATGGGAAATTGTGAAACCAGAGCCGAACATCAGTGATTTTGCTAGCATACGTGACTCCACAGCTTTTTTCTGTTTTCCTAGTCTTGGAACCATCATGCCTAATGAGTACTTCAATCTGGAGGTAAATGGTTTTGAACCAACATAAAAGTTTGATTTGAAAATGTGTATTTATATCACTCAATATTTGGACCCTTTTTTGTAGTGCTTCCATCTATGGAATTGAAAAGCCCTTAAATCCTTGGTGAGGGGAGCTGACCACTTGGGCAAGAGCTACTCCCTGTAATTGTTTGTTTTTTTTTCCATTAAAAGATCTTGCATTTGTCATGAAAGAAAAGAACATCCACAAAAAAGTAAACTACAAAGCAGCTTTCAAGTGGAGCGATATGTATAACAAGAGAGACGATGGCGGATTGGGGCAGGGGGGAGGACAAGGACAGGCTGAAAAAGGAAGGGGGAAAGAAAGAAAGATATATTAAGTGTCTACTAAACACCCAATGGGCCTATGGGAACCAAAGTGATACAATAATGTCCATGGCATATCTCATCATGGAATGGAAAATAAAACAGAAACAAAACATAAACATAGCTATCTCACTGGGGTGATACAAAACTGTCCATGGAAACTCATCATGGAATACTAGGAACACGGAAACACGAGATCAGCATCAGCTTCCCAGTAGATGGTATACCACTGTCCAAAATATCAAGCATGGGGCTAATGAGTATGGTCGAGAGGTCTCCCTCAGCTATGTCACGTTGAAAGGCAGCTCGATGGCGGTGGAGCATGTCCGGGAGAGGGTGTGAAGGGGAGGAGTTACGGCAGGAGGCGGCGGGGGCGTACAAGAGGAGGGGGATGGCTGAGGGAAGGTGGGGGAACACAAGGCGCCGGGGATGACCAAGTGGCACACAAGAAGGGGGTGTAGGGGGAAGGGCTGGTGGAGGGCGGTTGTCAGCACAAGGGTGAAGGCAAGGGAGGATGCTGGGGTGCACAGGTGGGGCCGAGGAGTGATCGGAGATGGGAACCAGCAGGCACGGGAGATAAAGGTGAAGGAGGGAGGGCAGGTGGAGGGGGCTGGCATAGGGGACACATGCAAGGGGGGAGTGTTAGAATATTGTGCAGCTCAGTGTTTTGGGGCCATGCCTATTTTATGGGTTTTATATCTTTTTCTCCTTTTTAGCAGGTCATGAGGCTGTCAGCCAGCTCCTATGGGCAGTAGATGGCGAAAACGGCAGTGTGGCAGCCAAGAGAAAAACACGGGCGCTAATCCAAAATAGAAACAATATGGGTCATCGAAGAAGGGAGCAACACAGTGTTCTGGAAGTATTAAAGGCGGTGACAGCCTTGAAGAGGGAGAATTGAGGCAGGATGCAGGGGTTGCTCGTGGAGGTGAGGCTAGAGTTCGTGCCAGAGAGAGGGGTGCACCGATTGCAGTAGAGTGGGCTCCTGCAGATCTTTTTGTTGCAGACTGGAGTTTCCTGCCAGTGTTGAGGTGTCCCATTCAATCAGTTGGAGGGCTATGGACAGTTGCCAGGTTGATAGGTGCCCTTGGAGCTGGGATTTTGGTGTCCCCCAGTTCTGACCCCACTGTGTCTGCTGCTTGTGTGCTTGTAGGTGGTGTAGTAGAGGCCATCACCTAGCCACCACACAATGGGGTGGACGTTGTAAGCCCAATGGAGCGTCGTGCAGTGACGATGCAACCATGTGTATGAGAGATAAAGATAGAGAGAGAGAGAAGGGGGAGAGAGAGATGGGAATAGGGGGTTTCACATAGTACACCACGCTGAGCGGGGAATAGGCCCTGCCCCCTCTTTAGGAATTTATTATAGGAACAATCCACGGGCTTTTCCAAGCCAAGACCAATACAACAAACGAATACAATATCAAACAAAGGTGTCGATGTCAAGATTAGGCCGAGTCAATGTCGAGGCACAAGATAATTGATGCCCGAGCTCACCACGAGGATGACCCACAAGAGACTTACTCTGAGTGAGCTAGTACCAATATCCAATGTCGGAACCAAGTATGATGCTCACAAATTCCCACAAGAGCTTTGTACTCGATAGGAGCCTTAGAAAAATCAAGCACCCAAGATAGTGATGTTGATAGAGGAGGCTGCACCCAAAACAGCTGAGGTTTTTTCTTTGCAAGAGTGTCTCAACCGATGATGTTGGCGACTGTTATGTTGAATGGCACAGGCGCTGCTGTTGTGGCGGTGTAGCTGCTGTACAGAGCAGAAGCAGCAAAATAGGTGGCGTGGGTGCTGCAGGGCAAAGGCGGGTGCTGCAGCAAGCAAAGATATGCGAGGCAACACTATGCTCTTCAGGGAGGTGCTAGTTGCAGCCAATGCGTGCGGGGGGGGGGGGGGGGAGTTGGGGAGTTGGGGCTGGTTACACAAGGCAGCGCTGCTGCAATGCAGGTGGTGGCACACAAAGCAAAGGTGGCGGCTGGAGACAGAAGCGGTGCTGTTGGGGTGGCGCAGCCATGCAAAACACAGGCGGAGCAGGGCGCTTCTGGGCAAAGGTGCACAAAACAGTGGCGGCAGCTGAGTACAGAGAGCAGAGGCGCAGTGCGACAAGGCGGAGCGTCGGCTGAGGAGGGCGCTGCTGGGCGGAGCGCTGGTGGTAGCTTCCCAAGGTGGTGGCTGTGTAAGCTTGTAGAAGCAGCGCACAAGAAGGATAATGATGATGTTCTTGCTTTTCCCAAGGGAGTTCTCCACACGTACTTCTATGAACCTCCAAGAGGGTGCATGCTTCTTTATATACTTGAAGGGGTGCCTGTTTTTGCCATGCTTTGCTTTTGCTTTTACCACTTGCCTTTTGTTTTGCCTCCTTGCTTTTGTTTTAACAATAGTCAAAGTTCTTGATTTATGCTTTTAGAATCTTCAGGGCCTTACTTTTTGGCCCTGGACAGCTTTTTGCAAAAGCGGCTTTTAGCTTTTTGATTCGGTTTGATGCCCTCTTTCCAACGGTACCCTCAGCTTTTTGGTCAACAAAACTTTTGCTTTTTCCTGATTTTTGTCTAAGATAGGTGCTTTTTCCAATTCCAACTTTAGGAACCGTGTTGCCATGTGTCCATCATCCTGTCCATGTGTTCGGGCATGTGTTCTATCATGTGAAAAGAGCATGCAGGACCAAATAGTTACTGGCGTGCTCAACAGATCCCATCATCTTCCACCCCACCCCCAGTTGCTCTAGCAACCCAGCAACCAGCCAAGTGTTGGGTGATAAGTATAGTTGGAAGTCGTCCCAACACCCCACCTCCTTCCCCAGACGTGGAACACCCCAACCCTCATGCCTATCTCACCGACCCTGATGCAAACTCCTCGAAGGTGGGCCCTGTCCCAGATGTGGGGCATCCCATTATGCCTCTCGCTCAAACTGACGCAGACTCCTCGCAGGTGGGGCATAATTCACATCGTATTCCCTCCTCCCCTAGGAGAGAGGATTTCTCCCACCAAAGGGAGGGAGAGTTCCCCATGCTCTGACACAAGATTTTGTTTTATTTTTTTCTGGAAAAGAGACTTCTAAATTAAGTTTGGAAAAAATATACAAAAATGAGATTTTCTTTAGAAAATAGACTTCTATTAAGTAAAATAAAATCATACAAAGGGAGATCTCAAACGAAAAGTTAGGGAGATCTCAACCAATCGGGGGCACTATGCAGTCCCATGGGAGTGGAGGAGAAGAAAATACCATGGTTCCCCTCTCTGATAAATTTGCTGCATTTTATCTGCACGCACAGCTCCCTATAGGTGGCCAGAAGAGTGAAGGATGAATCTTTCGGGACCCAGGCGGGAGAAGACATGGTCACGTGAGATATTTTTGAGATTACAGATCCTCGCCACCACCACTGAAATGACGTCCGCAGGTGAAGGAGTCCAGACGGTTCTATTGAGTCATATCCCTTGCTTGTAAGGCCACTGCCAGAGATTTCTACAAAGGGCTTCTCTCGGCCGTCCCCCTCACCTCCCACATCACGGCAGAGAGAGAGAGAGAGAGAGAGAGAGAGAAATGAAATGAAATGAAATGAAATGTTATATTAACGTCCCCCTCACCTCCCACATCACGGCAGAGAGAGAGAGTTGCAGCATACATGCGAGGTGGTCTCCCCTGGTCTGTGGAGTTTCTTGAGCTGCCCCCTTTCGAGTGAGGAGCTATGTGATGTCCTTGAGGACTTGCCTCACGGGAAACTGGCCCGGAGCGGACGGCCTACCGGTCTCCCTCTTCCTTCATCGTTGGGACCTCATGGAAGATAATCTTCAAGCCGCCTTCAATGGGATCATGATCACTAGCCACATGCCGGAGGGGCTCATTCACTTGATTCCAAGGAGGGTGGAGACCGTTTGGAGTTACGCCATTGGTGCCCCAACACCCTCCTTAGCAGTGCATATAAAATCCTAGCCAGATCCATTAACCGTCACCTTAAGGTTCACCTCCCAAATCTGATTCATGGTACACAGGCAGGATAAGAGCATGTTGGATAACATCTTCACTTTTTGGGACGACCGCCAGGGCCTGCTTCCTACAGGAAGATATGGTAGTTTCTCATCTTTGAGAAATCCTATAATAAAGTGGATTGGGCTTTCCTAGAGAGCACCATGCTTCCGATGGGATTCTCAACACTTAATTCTACCACCCACACTAGGTCCTTATTCAGGGCTCTACTACAGGGAACGGATTTTTCATCACTTGATCAATTCGTCAGGGGTGTCTTCTCGGCCCCTTGTTGTTCCTCTTTGTTGCAGAGGGGATGAGCAATTTTTTGTCCGCCTCGAGACAGGGCCACAGTGTCTTTGTGTCCCCATCAGATCTCAGGAGGAGCTTCTAGATGCACAGTTTGCAGATGATTTAGTCGCCTACCTCCCAGGAGAGGAGGGGAATCTTCAGAGATTTGTGCAAGCGATTGAGCCTCGTTGTCGTGATGGATTGGGTATCATTGACCCAGCTATTGAATGTAGACCTTTCTCGGCAAACTAGTCGTTCAATGCCTTTAGCCAAGGGCTTAGCCCTAGAAAGATTTCCTCTGCGCTCGGTTTTCGTCCGCAGCTCACCTCTTGTTGGATCCTAGATCCCCACTGTCAGGTGGATCTTCACGGAGGCCCACACTCGTGGCCTTAGCTTCTACTTCAAGGAAGGATTTGCAAAGCTAGTTTGAGCAGAGCTTGGGGTCACCTCAGGCCAGCCCTCACCCAGTGTTACAACCCCACGGATCTCCTATACGCAAAAAACGAGTGATCAATTCCCTCCCAATCCTGCCTTGACACAACCCGATTCCCACCTAAAGGACACTGACTTTCAAGCTAGCCCACCACATCAATCTGCCCTTTATGATATACCCTCTTAGTTCCTTCCATAATTTTGTGCCTACCATAAATATAGAACACTAGTCTATGGCAATCTTGCCCCAAATAGAGATCATGAGGCTGTCATAACTGTAGAGCACTCATCCACGACAGTCTTGCCTCAAGTAAAACTGTGTTTGTAGCAACTCACTGGTCCAAATCTTACCGACATAAGGCTGGCCAGCTTGCAGATTTAGTCGGTTCCTATGGCAGAAGTATGAGTGGAAAGTGCATGAGTTGTGAACTACTACAAACACTCGGTGTCAAAAGCTTGAACTCTCGAAGGCATCTGAGTGTCTAGTCTTCCAGATATGCCACGCCGTGATACTAGCAATAATCTCCCAGGTGGTGTCAATACTCAACAAAGGTAGTATGTATTGTAATTGGGGGATATCCTGAAGCAAACATCTATGAGCTATGCCTCTATGGACATGTATAACACGATTTGCTCCCCTGCCCTCAAAAAGAAGTGGGCCAGACTGAGTTAACCATGCAATAGAACCCCAAGTAATGTAGATAGGGTCACTCCTCAATTTGCCCAAGAGCTGGGCTATACGTATCCAAATCCCTTATACTGGTGATAGGATTCCTGAAACCAAAGGAGAAAGAGGCTGTTGCCTTTTCTTCCATTCACTCTGGATGGCGGATGGAGAAATGTGATGTACAAGTGATCACACTTGGCTGTGTGATCCATCTAGTGATGAGAGTAGTGGGTCACTATGTGAAGCATTGGTATACTGACCCTTTCCCAGTGATGGTTACTCATGCTTTGTGGTGCCTATGGTTATATGGTGGATGACCTATTAGATATCTACATTGGGACCTTGGTGAGTGGGAATGGATTGATGTGACTAACCCAATGAGGAGCATACCTTGCCCTATCAGATATCTACATTGGATGCTGTATGAGATATCTACATTGGGACCTTGGTGAGTGGGAATGGACTGATGTGACTAACCCCATGAGGAGCATACCTTTCTTTATCTACACCGTGCGCTCATGCTTGGACAGACCCAAAGCCACTCTTAGGCCCCACTCGGATGTGTAACATTATAGCCCCTTCTTAGAGGAGATTCTGGGAGAGACTTTGGCACTCATACAGAAGGAGCGAAATATCCTACTTCTGGCTGGTTCTACACGCTAGGTTGCCCACCAACCATTGGAGCTCTATTTCTTTTTTCTAGAAAGAGACTTCTATTAAGTATGAGAAAACATACAAGAATCACAGCTATAAGCCGGAAAAGAATAGAATCGCCCCAATATGTAAGGTGATTTCAACCACTGAGGAGCATCATGATGCCATGTAAGACCTGTGGTACTAGAGGAAAAGAAGATGCCATGGTCCCACTCCCGCATAAATATCACGCGCTTCGCTTGCGCAGAACGAGAGGGCCCTTGAATACGAGCCCAAGTAGCCATAAGAGTATGGATGATATCACCCCATATAGTACTAATGCACTGAGACCCAAAAATCTGGACACCCTCAATAGCCTCCGTGCATCTAGCTCTCCAGATCTGCCATGCTGTAATACTTGCAACAATCTCCCAACTGGTGTCAATCCTCTATTTGGGGAGTGTATAATCAGAGTGAGGAACATCCTGCAATAAACCATGTTGGGCAATACCTCTACGAATGAAAATAGCAAAATCTGTACCTCATAAAAAAGCTGCGGACCGGACTGGGAGAGCCAAGCAACTGCCCCCCAAGTCACATGCATGGCTCAGCCACACAATTTGCCCATAAGTAGGGCTACAGAACCCAAAATCTGCCATGTAGTGCTGCATTGGCCTGGAGAGCAATGACCTGTAGAGGTATGTCTATGCTCGAAAAAACTCCCAGCTAACTCGGATGATAGTCTCCGTGAAAGGTCCCAGAAAGCCACTCATGCGGAATAGTTGCATTAATCTGATCAATACGAATGCGAGAGCCCCTAAGATGCTGAATGGATGCAGCTCTCCGATCCTCCGGAAGACTCTTAAAGATCTTCCAAGCAAGAACTGTGTATGCACATCTCTCCCAACCTGACCACTGCATATAACGAGATGCACCAAGTGGCCGACCAGCCTCATCCCTAATGAGCTTGTTCCACATAATAGGTTGTCGGTCAGCCTCATCCAAAGACCTTGGAAGCCTTTGTCGCAAAAAAGATCTCATGCTTCTCCATGCTCTGACAATGGCTGCAATAAGAGGGGAAGATGGTGCCCTGATATTAGACTCTGTGAACAAAAAACGTGTGCTGGGCATCCAGTCTCTCCCGACCCTGGGTGTACATTCGAAAATCTGAGACAAGAAAAAATCCTTGCAAGGCTCAGTGCTTGGTAGGAAACCTCTGACCACAAGTTTGCAAAGAAATGCCGTGCACTGAACATCTGGATCGATAATATTCAAGCCCCCCTCTCGTTTGGGCTGAATAATTGTGAGCTAAGCTACCCTGGCACGAGTGTCTGAGGTGCCATCCAAACCCGAGCAGAGAAAATTGCGGATCAATCTCCGCAATTGGCCAATGCATGCACGAGAGAAGCACCAACAAGAGGCAATAAACCAGGCCGAAGCAAGCAATACTTGATTAGCCAACAAAGCTCTGGAAGCTAAATCTAATCTCCTGGAGCTCTAATGGAGGAGCTTCTTCCGGATACTGATAAGTACCGGAGCAAACTGCTGTGCAAGAGAAATATCAATCCCAACTTGGCATCCCAAATATCTAGCAGTGCATCCTCTGTCGATCCAAGTAAAACCAACCTCTACACCCCAAGCAACTCTCGGTGAATCACTAACCCAAAAATAAACAAGTTTGTGCCAATTAAGGAGTGTCCCTGCTGCCAAATGGAGCTCCTCTAGTGCTACCCGGAAGGAACATAAGCATATATATGAAGCCTCCAAGAACATGACTGTGTCATCAGCTGACTCAGAGCCAACCCATTCCTCTTGACTACGAAGAGGCAACCTCAATCCCGAAATACCAACAGTGGAGTGGAGAAAGATGCTCATGGCCTCTGCAACTATGATATATAATAATGGGACTAAAGGGCAGCCCTGCCGTACTGAGCGAGAAATCTGAAACCACTCTCCTCTATCACCGCAAGCGAGTACTCTATTGTGGGCATCACAATACATGCATGAAACTCCCTTGATTCATCTCTAAGAGAAGCCCATATGGCTAAGAGTACCCTCAAGGAAGTCCCAATCCACTCTATCATAGGCCTTCTCAAAATCCAAGAGCAGAATGGCTAAGGGCTGATTGCTCGCTTTAGCCCATTCGACGGCCTCCCAAAACGAGGAAATGTTATCAAAGATGCTCCTATCGTGTAAGAATCCATTCTGAGTATCATGAATGACATCCTGCAAAATTGCCTGCAATCTGATGCTCACTGCCTTAGCAAGAATCTTATAGGCAGTCCCAAGTAAGGTGATAGGTCTCCACTAGCCAATCAATGTCTTATCCCCGCTCTTAGGAATAAGATAAATAAGCCCCTTAGTGAGAGAAGAAGGCATAGAACGTGTGTCCCACATCTCCTACAGTGCCAATGTGATCTCAGCCCCAATCTCATCCCAAAAAGTAATGAAAAAAACAGAGGAGAGGCCATTCTCCCCTGGACACTTACCATGAGGTAAGGCATGAAGAGCATGACTAAACTCCTGCATAGAAAAAGGGGCATCTAGAGGCACACATCTCCTCAGTGATCAAATGTGGCAATGAATTCCAAACCTCCCTTTGTGCCTTGTGTCTCAAATTAGAGTGCGGCTCAACACTAAGAAGTTGGCGATAGAAATCAGTGGCAATTTGTCTAACCATAAGAGGATCTGAGTAAAGAGTGCCATGTGAATCCTGCAACTGCCTGACACACTCTTTGGCACGAGATGGGCCGTGAGTAGCAAAGAAATGTTTGTTACATCTGCCACCCATTTGTGTCCAAAAGGATTCCTGGGCATGGAAACGGTACACCGCGCGCTGCTCAAGAGAGTGATGAAGTTTTGCCCTAACAATACATAAAGAATCTGCAACCCATTGAGCATGAGGATGTTTCTTGTGCTCTTTCTGCAAGGCAGCCAATCTACGTCTAATAGCCCTTTCTAAATCCAAGGCCTCTTGCCTGTTAGACAGGGCACATGTGTGATAAAAGTCACTAATATCACAGAGAGCAGAGGCCAGGCTTTGAGAGGCATGTAAGAAATCGTGAGATCTCTAAATATCAAGCATATGACGCGATAGCTCTGCATCTGAAAACAAATGATCAGGGATGCGTACATGGGGTGCTGATCCATGGAGGACTTAGAGGAGGAATGACCAGATCTCGTGGTCGACGAAGGACCCCCTTTAGAGGCAGAAGTACGTCTCGCATAGGTAAGGGAGGGAAAATCTGATGATGTAAACCTTACCTCTCTCTCCCACTCTAGGGAAAAGCCATGGCTGGTCCTCAGAATTGGAGAGGTACCATGACAATGCGAATGCGCAACATCATCCCAAGACAATCATCCTGTAACTGTAATGCAGCATCCTCCTGTGAAGGATCCAGATCATGTGCGTGCAAAGCTTCATCCTCCAAAGAAGGATCAACATCCTGTGAGGCAAGAGCTGCATAGGGGTTAGGGTGCTCCACAAGGGGTGTGGGTGAAGGGGCAGGTACATCCCTAACCACAACCCAACGCTGTGTGGTCTGCTGTGGCAAAGAAGCAATTGGAGTCTCGGCAACTGCAAAAGGCCTCTGATGGACAGGACCACGCCGCCTCCTAGCATGGCCCCTCGATCTGGGACAATCTCTAGCAATGTGACCTTGTCGACGACAAATCCGACACTGGTCAGGTATGCCTGCAATCTCCATCCTCTGGCGGAAATGAGATCCGTCAGGTCTCTGAAGCATAACATGATCATCAGTTAATTGATGGATCAGGAACAAGCACAAGGACCCGGGGACACCATCAAGAGTGGCGGTAACGGCCGCGGAAGCTGAGGCGGGAGAGCTTGGAAGGACTGATACCTCTAGAAACTGTCCAAAGGATGCCCCTATGGAAGATAAAAGCTTCCAATAGGACCTAGGAAGAGCAGGGAATCGTAGTGAGACCGGGTTAAGGCACTGATCCTCCGCCACTGGATCAAAGCCCACCTGGTACTGAAAGAAGAAAATCTTCCTAGGACCAAGAGGGTAGGGGCTGCCAGCCAAAACCTGAGAAGTAGCTTTTGAAGAATGAAAGTCCACCTGGAAGAAGCCTCGACCAAGCGAACAAGTATCCTAAGAGTGCACAATCAGCTCCGAAGGGAGAGCTGCTAGAAGCCATTCACGCGCTTGCGAAGGAGGGGGTGGGAACCATAAACTCTCGCACAACAAGGGTGGTCTGGACCTCAAGGTCAATGTTGTGCTGAAAAGAGGTGAGCTCGTGTTGTGAAAAATTGATGATTCTCCCGGCCAATGGGGGTGACCAAAGATTGTTTGCGGCAGAAGAAGCCATAAATAAAGCCAATCAAGAAAAGTGGGTGGCCGACTTGAATCCAGATAAAATTGCTGCTGAAAAAGAGGCAGGAGCAGCTGGGGTAGCAAAGGCAGTGGGGCAGGCGGGGGCAGCAGAGAGGGAGGCGG
The DNA here is from genome assembly GCF_041138505.1 of Cibotium barometz. Classification (NCBI taxonomy): domain Eukaryota; kingdom Viridiplantae; phylum Streptophyta; class Polypodiopsida; order Cyatheales; family Cibotiaceae; genus Cibotium; species Cibotium barometz. The sequence goes on along the minus strand of NC_141089.1, from coordinate 5,924,195 downwards.
GGGCAGCAGATGGGAAGGTGGGGGCAGCAAAAGGGCTGGCGGGGGCTGAAGAAAGGCAGGCGAAGGCAGCAGAGGGGCAGGCGGGGGGCAGCAGAAGGGCTGGTTGGGGCAGGCGGGGGCTGTAGAAGGGCAGGGGAGGGCAGCAGATGGGCAGGCGAGGGCAGCAGAGGAGCTCTATTTTTGGTGTGGACCCCTCTTGTCGTAAATTCCAGCCCCAACCGACAAAGTGTATCATTACTTATGGGGGCACGCTTGTCCCACAAAAAATTCCCAACCACAAGTGGTGATACTCATCTAAAAATGTTAAAATTATCAACACATCTAAGAATATGGTACATGAAGAAAGCCTTCCAGGGCTCACTGTTAGATATTTGTAGTCTGTTGTGTGTGAACCCTCTTAATAAAAGCCTCGTATAGCTCTACTCTTATGAGTAAGCACATACATGTGGGAACCTTCTCTTAACTCTAGAATCTCCACTTAGCTAAGCTGTGATGTCATTCATCTTTTAGGTAGATCTGATTCCCCTTTTCTAGGATCTGATTCCCTTTGATTTAGCGAAAAGACAAGGCTTTCCCAGCCTATAAAGGGGACATATACTTTCACTTGTGTATCAATCAAGGAAGCACATTTCCCAACTCACGTGTACTTTCACTCTTTTTCTCAAGCTCTCACATTCTCTCTCATATAGACTCACACATAATGTCTATGCACCTTCACCGACCATAGCCAAAGCTCAATGAGCTGCTGTCATCCATCATTGGTATCGGAGCCATGTGCTCCTGAGCTTCTCCCACATGCTACAGTCTCAGTTCGCGCCCTGCTGCCGTACTAGTGTACAATGCACACCTGCACCTGAGTTACTGCTGCTGCTGCTGGCCGAACATTGCTACAGTGCTGTCTCCACCAGCCGTGCCCTGTCCGCGACCCGCAACATCTGCTCCAGTTGGCTGTACAGATTTGCAGAGTATCAGATCTGCAGCCGTAAGCTCTGGGCCGGCGCCACACAGCTGCCACGTCAACTATGCTTCGCACTGTTGCCACATCAGCCCGTCTGCTGCAGCACATTTCTCTTTGCTATTGTTTGCTTGCTTGGCCTACTTCAGTCCACTGCAGATCTGCAGATCCAGATTGGGTATGTGTTCTTCAGGATGACCTGCAGGCTTCTTCAAGCCTTATAAACAATTCATGTAGGTGCATGCTTTGCCTACTACAAGCTGCAGCTATCTTTCCATCACTTGCAGATCAAGGTTGAAGAAGAGCAATACAGTCCATCCATCCTATCCATTAAGCACTCATGGATTCTTCCAAAGCTTTGTAAAAGCTTCTTTCTCTGCAGAAGTTCTCTGGAGTAAATTTCCCTACCTGGCAGACAAAGATAAGACTTCTTCTCATGCGAGATGGGGTTTGGGGGATTGTTAAAGAAGGTGGAGAAAAGCCCGACGGCACACCATCATCACCTGCGGTGAAGTCTTCGAACGAGCGTAAGGACAAGGCACTTGCTCACATCGGCCTTGGTCTTGCAGATAATCTTATCCATCATCTAGATTTGGACAAAACAGAAAAATAGGTATGGGAAAAGCTTGAGAATCTATTTGGTAACAAAATTAATAATTCTAAGGTTTTTCTCAAGCAACAGTACTACAATCTGAAATTGAAAGAGCATCAAACTCTTCAAGAACATCTCAGCAACATCGACTCTCTCCTGCAACAACTTGGTGCATTAAATGCACATCTCGAGATGAGGACAACAAGAAAGCTGTGTTGTTCTTCAACCCGGAAGAAACCAAGAAGAAAGAAAGAAAGAAAGTTGTACTAACGTCTTCAAAAGGCCAAAATGACCTATGAGACCAAAAGGTTAACATCATATCCATGAGGTACATCATCCTGGGTACAAAATAGTAATAAAGAAAGATAACAAAAATCAAGAACTTTAAAATCTGATCTAGGTACATGAGCAGAGAGCTCTCATATCACCCTAATACATCGTGAGCCGCTGTGACATGGTGCTCAAGGTGGTAAAACTGAGATGGCGCGAGAAGGTCCTGCGATGATGGGAGATGATGGCCTGGATCTTCCTGTGGTGGCGTGGCCATGGGGTCTGGGGCGTCGAGCTCTGCATAACTCAGTGGCTCTGTTGAGTCACACCTCTCGGCCGAGCTCCTACACTAGCCTGTGGTCTGGGTATGATGGGTGGATCGGCCGTCGGAGTGCTGGTATGGAAGAAGTCGGTGAGAGCTCTATGTGCTGGTCCTCGAGCAAGTACAGTTGATCTAGATCTCACTAAGGACTCCCTGTGTCTACGGAGCTCTAGAAGAAAAAGTCCCAGGCATCTCTGATCCGGGAAGTCCATGATCCTGGAAAGTGGTCCGAACCCAGCTCGGAAGAGGCAGTGGAACCTCCCTCGAATCTCATAGTATACAGGGCATCGGCATATGTAATGGTCCTCTGTCTCGGGCTCTGTGTGATAGAGCTGGCATATCTTGTCCTCTGGTGTGGCCGCCCTAGGCCCATATCTGAGAGTCTCCACTCTCAGCTAGTGGGACGAGGTGCGGATCTGGCCAATCGCACATCTCACCCCAAAGGATAGGTGTATGTCCATGTAGCGTGGACGGATGATGAACCCATCCTTTGTCAGGCATAGGAGGTGATCTCTGTAGAAGGCCATCTTCGTCCTTAGTAGACGACTAGGTGAAGTTCATGTCCTCTAAGTATCCAGTCTAACAATGTCCTTCCTGATAACCCGTTCCGCTCTATGCGGCTGGGAGCAAATGACGGGGCCTCTATGCTGTATTGGAAGGGGGGGAGTGCCTCCATCTGCATACTGTGCATGCCAAACCAAGTGCCTACTTGTGCATACCAGCACTATGTATCTCCTTCAAGTGTCAATTGTCTCGAGGACTCGAGGGCTAGCCACGGGTAGCTATCAAGTGGAAGCTCCCATAGCCTATGCCAGTATGTCACTTTCTGGAATAGAGCCTTTGTCACTATCAATGCAGCCTCCATCTCTGCGCGCACAATCTCATGTGGCACTGATGGTTTACTCCTAATCATGCGTGAGATCATCGCCACTAGGGGCCTCTCCATCGGCTTCCACCCATCATATACCTCCTCTGTATCTGTCTCGGCCGGCTCTCTCATCTGTCTCCTCCTGTGGTATAAGCTAGAACCCGAGATGGGGGCACCATACAGTAGTGCAGATGTAACTAGAGTATCAAAGAGCCAAAGCTTCGTCCTCGGCTCTTGAAACTGTATCTGTGAACATTGCCTCTCTAGTGAGCCAAGGGCTGCATATCACCTTGTCAATCTAGCATTGGCCGCCTTCCGCATCGAGAACTGAGGTCCAGCAAAAGTGATCCCACAAAAGGCCCGTAATGCATCCAAATGCCTCTGCAGCCCCTCTGGTGAATCAGAAATAAGAACGATATCATCCTCATACAAGAGGATCAGTATCAGGACTCCTGCCAAATGTGCTCTTGGTCCTCCCTGTCTGTCTATGTATCCGAGATCTCGTCAATGTATAGACCAAATAGAGTAGGAGACAAGGGGCAGCCTTGCTTCACCTCAATAGTGCTGTGTATGATCTCTGAGTCACCTCCAGGAGCCCGTACTTTGCCCTGTGAGACTGACTCATAGAGTGTAATGATCCCCTACAGCATCTCTGCCGGCACTCCCATATCCTGTAGTCTCCCCATCAATCTGGCCCGTGGGACAGTATCAAAAGCTTTGTGGAAATCCACAAAGCAGCAGTATATCCATTGCCCGTGAGCTCTCCCCTCCTCAATGATCCGCCGTAGTGTAAAGATATGATCTAGTGTGGAGTTCCCTCTCTTGAAGCCTGCCTGCCTTGGTGCTCTCAGTCTCTACTCCTCGGACCATCTACTAAGCTCATGCTCCAAAATCGAACCATAAATCTTGGCCAAGGTGTGACCAATCATGATAGTCCTATAGTTGTTGGGGTCCATGGGGTCAATTGCTTTCAAGATAGGTACAATAGTATTCAATGACCAGCTGACGGAGAAGCCCTCACATAAAGCCCTGTTAAACATGTGAACCAGTAAAGGGGCTAGCGTGTCCCTAGCATGGGAGAAATGCTCGGTGAGGAGTCTATCATGATCCTGTGCTCTCCCAATCTGCATTCTGTCAATAGCATCTCTCACCATGCTGAGGTGAAAGAAGGAAGAGTGTGGGGGACGAGGTTCGGGTGGATGGGGGAGAGGTGGCTGCTCGGGGACATGGTAGAGAGAGGTGGCATAGGTGTGCCAGGTGCTGGGTGAAGTAATCGGAGTTGGAAGGCGATGATCTGGGAAAATCCTCCAGGCCTCCTTACAGTCCCTTCCAAGAAATAGCTAGTATAGCTCCTACTCAAGCCTGGCTAGGTAGGCTCTCTTCTTTCTCAGTGTGAGACGTCGAAAGTTCACTCGCGCCTACTGGTGAGTGGTGGATCCTAGTGCCATCTCCCGATGTAGACGGGCTCGGGTATCACGACATTCCTCGTCGTACCAGCTATTCCGTGGGACAGTCCCTCTTGGTGATGTAGGGTTGGCTCTGGAGTGTGGGAAGGCGGCTGCAGCGGACGTATGGAGGGTCGGCTGAGAGGTGTGTAGTAAGCTCATCAAGTGGGATGTGGGGGTCGAGGTCGGAGAGGATGCGGTAGACATGATCAGAATAGATGGAAGAGGTCTCTCTGGTGAAGTGGTATCTCGGACGGTGATGGGGCAAAGCAGGTGGTTGCATGGTGTATCGACATGTGAGGGAGAAGGCCAGGTATGCATGGTCGTCTACAACATCGATGCGCGAGGAGAGATGGTAAACTCCGGAATTAGTGGGATCAGAGAGAGGGATCCCATTAGATAGTCCACTGTACTAGCTCCATGTGCGAAGGGGTAGGAGGTGAAGGAGTTGGATCTAAGCCATCTAGCCAGGCCATTATAAATGGCTAGCCTATGAGCCCGCCAAGGGCTAAGAGATACTCTCCATATTCTGCGGGCTGCTGTATCTTGTGATGTCTGCTCCAGATCCGTACCCACCATGTCAATCTCCTGGTACATGGGATCATCTATCTCAAAGAAGGGTACCTGTGCACCTGCGGTGCGGGCATTGAAGTCTCCAGCCAAGAGGATGTCCCCTAGACTGGAAAACTTCATAATGTCACCATAAAGGGGCAAGTACGGGGACTCTCCATGGGTGGCATATTTAGAATTGGAGGGTGCAAAGTAGCACAGTGCAAGGTAGATGTCTCGGGCCCTCTCTGTCTAGATCCTCACCCACAAAAAACCGTGCGGCCTCATCCCATCCGACCACCTGTATCACATGTTGAAGCTCCTCCCTGTATAGTAAAGCCACCCCTCCCGACTCCCGGGTAACCCCTACTGTGCGTGGGTGTGGGCGGTGAACAGACTCCCATCTTAAGTCTCTCCGTCTAAATGTGTCCTCGAACAGACCTGCATCTGTCCTCAAGGCGCCATTGTAGTTCCAAACCGCAATCTCTAGCTTGGTCTCATAGGTCTCGCACCGTCATTGGGCACGTCGCTCAGTGATAATTAGCCTCCCATCTCGAGCGTCCCGCGAAAAGCTATACGAAAGTATGGCAGCTATCCTCATTGACGAAGACTAAGAAACTTCAGGAAGAAGAAGTGGTTGTGCTTGATTTATAGAAATGTTTCCTCTCTAAAACCACTCTTCCGAAGAGCAAGATCAAAGGCAAGGCCATAAAATTTCCCCTTCATCTATGCTTTTCTATTTAGGTCAATAATGGGTCCTTTGTTCGGGTAGTCCACCCAAAATGTGGTATTTCTTTGTTAGCTTGTTGTGTTTCCACTACGATGTCAAACTACTCTTTGTATAGAGTGAGAGGGAGCTAGTTCTAGGAGCTGAGGGATTCATGTGTGGTGAAGCTCCTATCAGGCCTGACATGAATGTTACAAGTGTTGGTGCACTGTTATCTTTGTATCACATGTTCAGTTGTGGGCCGAAATCACCATAACTTTGAAGGCTACTCACATAACACCCTGTTGACTCCGAGGGGGGTTTGTAGATATTCATAGTCTACTATGTGTAAACCCTTCTTAAATAAAGCCTCGTATAGCTCTACTCTTTTGAGTAAGCGTATACATGTGGGAACCTTCTCTTAACTCTAGAATCTCCACTTAGCTAAGCTATGATGTGATTCACCTTTTGGGTAGATCTGATTCCCCTTCTCTAGGATCCGATTCCCTTTGATTTAGCCAAAGACAAGGCTTTCCCAACCCATAAAGGCTGTATCAATCAAGGAAGCACATTTCCCACCTCACATGTACTTTCACTATTTTTCTCAAGCTCTCACATTCTTTCTCTCATACAGACTCACACATAATGTCTATGCACCTTCACCCACCATAGCCATAGCTCACTGAGTGCTCTCTCATCCACCATCACTATAGTACCAACACCATGAAGGAATGCTCTAACCACCACCATAGCCATAGCTCGCTGAGCTGCTACCAGCCGCCTCTCCCAACCACAAGCCTCCTCTGGCTGGAAGCACACGGGGGAAACTTCATGTATACTAGAGAAGAACTCCATCATGGTCCTCCCGAGCCGGAAGCGCCCTAGGAGCCCTAGATGAGTCACTCGAAGTATTTGTATCATTGTCTTGTGTTGCGTCTTTGCCCTTCTTTTGCGATGAAGACTTGCCCTTGGTCTTGTCCTTCTTCTTGGACAAACAATCCTTAGACAAATGTCATGTCTTCCTACATGAGTAGCAATGACTCCGAATCTCCTCTTGCACGATGCTAAGGCATGATCTGGATCATGAGACAAAACCTTTAACTTACCCTATGTCATGAGGACAGATTCCTCTGCCATTAGGAGGGAGCTTAGGTCATCAAAATCTAAACGATTGAGTGACCTGGCATCGCATAGCTCTGGTGACCATGTGTCCCATCAAGCTTGTCCTCCCGTGTTGTAAGGGGGGAGCCATATCCACATCAACAAAACAAACCTCTGCAAACAATCTACCAATCTCCAAAACTTCTCCAACAAACTCCAACGCCACGGAAGGAAAGGACCGATTAGTCCCCTCTGAGAACTAAGGTAGAGTGGGACTGGACTGCAGCAAACAAGCCCACAAATCTTGCCGGAAAGCACCCATGAAGTAGGTAGAACCGCCAAAGAAGAGGCAGGCTGTAAATGCCACTAATCGGGGGAGCTCCACACTAGAAGAAGACCAGCAACTGCTGACCAGGGCTGAAAACACAGCCCACACACCACCAGCAACTGAAAATGCTGATGAAGAAGATGGCGAAAGGAGAGAAAAACGCTGCCACCCACCAAAACACAGCTGCTATGCTGAAAATGTAGCACCCAGGGGAAAACGCAGCCACAAATCTAAAAAGCACAGCCACCTAGATGGAAACACAGCAGTAAAACGCAGCCACCAGTAGATAAAGAAAACGCAGCCGCATGTGAAGAAGCAAAAAACGCAGCCTCCTGCTGCTGTAGATGCAAGAAAACGCAGGCCTCCTCTTCCACCAAAAAGGGCCAACTTCAGCAAATGAGGAAACGAGATGTGGATGTGAGCACCGAAGCGATTGATACCATGGCGAAGTTGCACAATTGTCAAATGACAGTCGTGGGCAAGCCCATAAGTCTTGGTTGTCCCCACCGAGCCACGAGCTGAGCTAACTAGATGGACGTATCGACCAATCTCTACCTCGTGACGTCCCATACCGCCACGAAGCTACCCTCGCGGGCCTCGAGACTGTTGCCGGCCTTGGTTGCATAAAACAGGTGCACGTCTGCACTAGAATTAGAATAAAATCTGTCTCTGTCTTGAGCACTTCTAATAGATTCCTTCGCAACCTGTAACATTTCTTGCATATTTTGCAAAAACTTACGTGCTGCATCATGCTGAAGTCCTGAAAATCCCACTGTAACAGGTGATCTAGGTTGAAAACCATACATAAGCATGAAAGGACTAAAACCTGTACTCGTATGCTTAGTACTATTATATGCAAATTCTAACATAGGAAGATAATCCTCCCATAAACTCTGTCTTTTGGAGACATATGCTTAAAGCATATCCTCCAAAATCTGATTAACTTTTCAGTCTGGCGATAAGATTGAGGATGATATGAGAAACTCAAATTCAAAGTTGTTTCCAACTTCTCAAAAACAAGCATCCAAAAGTCACTTGTAAACTTAGAGTCCCTACACTGAGTATGTCATGCGGTAACTTGTACAGTCTAAACAATTGCTCGATAAACTGTCTTGCTAATTGCGTAGCTGTAATGGTCTTCCGTGTCGGTAAAAATCTAGCCATTTTTGTCAAGCGATCCACCACAACCCAAATAGAATCGTGGCCTTGACGTGTTCTTGGAAATCCGGTAATAAAATCCATGGAAATACTTTCCCATTTATTACCTGGGATTCGCAAAGGATGCAACAGCCCAGCCTCTCTAAAGCGTTTAGCTTTATTTGCTTGACAAACTTGACACTTTGAGAACATAATCTTCTACATACCCTTTCATCTATGGCCAATAAAAAGTGTGTTTCACTAACGATAATGTCCTGTGTACCCAGGGTGTTCAGCAGAAGGGGCGTCGTGACACTCCTTAAGAATCTTGGACCTAATGTCCCGGATCTGTGGTACACAAATTTTGTCATTACAGTATAGTAAACCATTCCGAATCATCCACTGACCTCCTGCAGCCTGAATGGTAGGCTGCTCAATCATTGAGTCTTGGTCAATCAACGAGCTCCCGTCATGGATCATCTGCCAAAATGGACCAAAATAACTATTAGTCCTGCAAAACCCTCTCAATGAGTGAAATAAGTGAGTAGAAATCTCGGTGAACGACAATGTATTCACCTCTCTAATTCCACTAAGCGCATCTGCGACACTATTCATGGACCCTTTTCGATAAGGAATCTCAAAATCAAAATCTAGCGCATCTCTGACACTATTCATGGACCCTTTTCGATAACGAATCTCAAAATCAAAATCTTGCATTAACTCAGCCCATCGAGCATTCCTTTCTCTCAAATCATCTGCATCACACACATACACATATACATATACTTGATTGACTGATGATCAGTCAATACCACAAACTTGGAGCCATATGAATAATGTCTCCAAACCTTGAGAGCGTGAACCGACCAATCTCTACCTCGTGATGTCCCATACCGCCACGAAGCTACCCTTGCGGGCCTCGAGACTGCTACTGGCCTTGGCTGCAGAAAGCAGGTGCACGACTGCACTAGATCCAGGTTCCCGACCATAGAGCTCTCACAAAGACACGCGAGACTCTATGAACTAATGACTAACCTTGGCCACCCTTTTATAGGCTCTTGGCTGGTCATCGGACGTCCACACTTGGGCGTCCGCCCGTCCATACTTGGATGCCCGCTCGTTAGTCTATCCCTAACCCAGCTCGCTAATCAGCTTGCCTAGCTCCAAGCTTTCCCAAGCCTCAAAGCTAGTCTTGTGTGCGTGTAGCACACGGTAGATACACACTGTGCACATGACATAGAAAAGGACGAAGTTGTTTCACTGTCTATGGTATAGACCAGACCAGAACCTTCTGAACTCGGTCATAGTCAATGCTTAAACCGTCTCTAGTGATCTTGTGTCCCAAGTAAATGATTTCTGTCATGAAAAACTCACATTTACTTAATTTAGCATACAATTGATTCTATCTTAAAATAGTTAAGACAATCGTGAGGTATCGAACGTGATTCTCAAGAGTACAACTATATATCAAAATATCATTCTCAGGAACACAACGACAAATTTTTCCAAAGTTCACGAAAAAGATCGTTCATCATTTGCTGGAAAGTGGTTGGAGCATTGGTTAACCCAAAAGGTAATACGAGAAACTCGTAATGGCCATACCTAGTCCGAAAGGCGGTTCTTTCGACATGCCTTTCATGAATACGTATCCGGTGATGGCCAGTACGTAAATCTATCTTTGTGAAATACTGTGCTCCGGCTAACCGGTCAATCAGGTCATTTGGTCTAGGGAGAGGATAACGGTTCTTAATTGTTAGCTTGTTCAATCTCTTGTAATCTATACACATTGTGTTGCCCTTCTTTCTCTTGAGTAACACAGGTGCACCCCAAGGTGATTTACTTGGACGGATCTGGCCCATCCTCAAATAATCTTCGAGTTGTTTGGCCAACTCATCTTCCTCAGCTTGGCTCATCCTGTAAGGTGGAATGCTAATAGGGTGAGCACCAAGGACCAGGTCAGTACGATGATCCACTGCCCTTTTAGGTGGTAAGCCTAATGGCAGTTCCTTAGGAAATACATCTTGAAACAAATCAAGGATTTCCTTTAATTCATTGCTTTTAAACACATTTAATTCATTAACATCCATTGTAGGTATGAGAAATGAAGAAAGTGGAATCAAGACACAATGGAAAGCAGTATACAAGGAAGAATTCATTATATTTCCAAAATCAACTCTATGTACAAGAGGTCCCTGAGAGGGATGTATACAATCACCTAAGATACTATACTGGTTGTTCCTATGTTCAAAAGAAAAAGTATGACTAGACCAATCTATCTGGACTTGAAGAGTGTTAAACCACTCAATCCTTAATAACAAGTCTACATGCTCTAGATGCATAATATAGCTTTCCAGAGTATCTTCGTAGTCCTGAATCCGGATTGGTAGCTTCTCCACCTTTCAAACCCATACTTGCCGACCCGTAGGTAGGCGTACCTCATAGGTATAATTGCGTCAAGACCCAATTTCTGCACAAGTTTGTAATTAACAAAGTTGTGTGAGCTGCCAGGGTCTAGAAGAATGTGGATTCTATGGCCATTCACTTCTCCATAAACTCCGAGAAGATCATGCAAGCCAAAAACTTTAGAGTTGAACATACAATCAGAACATGGACTATAGCGAGAAAGTACAGTAACTGACGTATCTGTCAAAGACAACTGGTTAGCTGCTTTTGGCTTGGGTCCTGCGTTGGTCTTGGCATCCTTTTGCTTCGGGCACTCGTTACGCATATGTCCTTTTTCTTCGCATATGAAGCAACGTCCCTCCTTCTTGAGCTTCGAAGCCTTAAGGAGACGTTTTTTCTTTGTTGGGGTCGAAGTAGAATTCTTCGAAGGTTTGTCCGGAGACTTTCCTTCTCTCGTGCTAGCCCATCGGTGTGGAGAACTTTCTTTTATGCTTGTTTCCTTGCTCGGTCATGGATTTAGATTTGGAAGAGACCATTGTATCATCATAGATACGAGCGGAATGAATGGCCTCGTCCAAAGTTTTGCATTTGTTGTTTTTAACCTGTAAATGGTACGAGTCGGGTAAACTGGCTACGAAGAAACCCAAAAGAGTAGTGGAATTCATCTTCGTAGCTTTCATCTGTAAGTCCCTAAATTTCTGGAGATAGACCTCATAAGTGAGGTTCTGCGAAGTCATGGTCAAAGTAGCAAACTGGGCGACAATATCATAGTCATCCTCTTTATTGAGGAATTCCTTCTTAAAGACTTCTTCGAACTGTGCCCAAGTCGTTGGTTTAGGTTGGAGTTCTTTCCACCAAAGCGAAGCTTTGCCTGAGAGGAAACCTGCTGCTAACTGGATCTTTTTGCCATCGTCATATGGATGAAACTGAAAATGGACTTGCCACTTATGTAGCCAAGTGTCCACTATCTCGTTGGTACGCTGCTTTTGCTCGCCCCCAAACTATTCCAGAGTAATATTGGAGCCTAAAGCAGATGCCAAAGTATCCATACCCGAAAGAGTAGATAGGGTAGTGGTCAACAAAGAGATGGACTTCTGTAAAGCTTGCTTCTGCGCGGCGACTTGTGCTTGACGTTCCGAGAAAGAAGCTTCGAGAGCAACTTTAAACTCTTGGAAATCTGATTTTGAAACAAAATCGTCGAAAAGATGGCCATCGGTGGCTTCCGTAGCCGGCAGGTCTTCTTCACGTTCGGGAATGGGCTCCAACTCGGATTCTTGGGTCGACATCTTGAAGAGGGCAAGATGAGAGAAAAGTTTGATCTTGCACAAAGAAGAGTGCTAGAGAGCTTGAGAGCTTGAGAGATATGTGGCAAGAAGCCTCCTTGAGGGGAATTTATAGGCTTTCCCAAAAGCTTACTTAGCTTTTGCTTTTGTGTTTAAAAAAATAATATATATATATATATACATATATACATATATATACATATATATGTATATATACATGTATATGTATATATATATATATATATAAACACCTATAAAGCAAAGCATGGTTTTTTAAACCCTTCTCTAAGGTTCAAAACAAGCAAAGCATCGCATGGAGGTTTGTCTTTTTTTTAAAAATAGCAAAAGCTAAATTTATCATAAAAAAACAACCACCCCGCAATTGCTTTTGGCGATTTTTTGCAACGTGCCTTAGCGCCGCCTGTATGTCACCCTCGGCCTGTGTGTACCACCTGCGCACCTGCTTGCCTCCCTGCGCTTGGCTATACTCGGCGCACCTGCGTCTGCCTGCGCATACCAGCCCGAGTGCAAAACCGGCGTGCCTACGTGCGCAAGTCCACTCGCCTGCCTGTGTGTATCCGCCCGCCTACGTGCACCACTTGTCTGCGTGTGTGTACTACCCGCCTGACTAGTGCAGCGTTCTTGCTGCTGGCGTCACATAGCTTTTGTCTTGGTTTATGTGGGCTGCGCAGCCATTCAGGTGCCACTTCTCGATGGCGTTCTTGCAGCTGGCGTCACATAGCTTTTGTCTTGGTTTATGTGGGCTGCGCAGCCATTCAGGAGACGATCTGGGAACATGCCCCAGAACAATTGGTATGATGAGGAGTGCAGAGAGATGAGGATCAGATTACAGAGAGAGGTGCTCATGGGTGTTACCACTCACAGACAGTCACGGATTACCTTCTGGCACCTAGTGCGACGGAAGAAGAGGGCTTATCTTGCTCAGTTAGAGAGGGATTTGTATCAGTTATTTATGAGTCAGGACTCAGGCGAGGCATGGAGACTATTCCATGAGCATTCACCATCACCAGCCATTACCTCCACAGAGATTTGGGGTGAGTATGCAGCATCCCTGTACACAGCAGCAGGCCGCATATGATCATAATGGTTTGGTAGCAGAGCACTTTATTCATGCCAGAGATATGCTTGCAGAGCTTATTGCTATGATGTTTAACCGAGCCATGTGTGAGGGTTTTCCTGAGACTTGGAATATGTCCACGATTGTGCCTATCTACAAGTCAGGGGATCCCATGCTTCCTGGGAATTATCGTACCATCATGATTGGTCACACATTGGCTAGATTATATGCATCTATTCTTGAGCAGGAGTTGAGTAGATGGGCAGAGAGAGAGGGCATACGTGCATCAGGGCAGGCAGGGTTCAGGAGAGGTTTCTCCACTCTTGACCATATCTTGACACTCAGAGCTATTATTGAGGAGGGCAGATTATATGGCAGGAGGATTTATTGTTGCTTTGTGGATTTCCGCAAAGCTTTTGACACAGTACCGAGAGCCAGACTGATGCGCAGACTACAGCAGATGGGAGTGCCCACAGAGCTGATTTGGGGAATCATGGCTTTATAGAGGACAGTTGTGGGACAGGTACGTACTACTCAGGGTATATCTGAGATGGTTCACTCCACTATTGGGGTGAAACAGGGCTGCTCCCTTTCTCCCACCTTATTTGGGATGTACGTGGATGAGGTTTCAGACTATGTAGAGCGAGAGGGTGATAGAGGAGCACAGCTAGCAGGGACATAGATTCCGCTGTTATTGTATGCTGATGATATTGTGCTGATCTCAGATTCTCCAGAGGGGATGCAGCGTCATTTGGATGCATTGCACACCTTTGCACAGGACAGTGGATTGTTTGTTAACCTTGGTAAAACCAAGGTGATGGTGTTTAACACCACAGCACAGTGGGTTAGAAGGTCAGTACCCACCTCTACATATGGTCAGGAGACAGTGGAGTATACAGATGCATATACTTACCTTGGTGTGGTTTTCAGTGGCCCACTATTTTCCTTCAGGAGAGTAGCGGAGACCAGATTGACCGGAGCTTATGCAGCATTGGGGAGACTAGAGAGGATGTGTTCGCAGGTTCAGTTTCAAGAACCTCGAACAAAGCTCTGGCTCTTTGACACTTTGGTCACTTCAGCCATGCTGTATGGATTGGAGATATGGGGACCCTCAGTAGATCACCACAGCCGAGCTGGTAGCACTGATGGATGGAGACATATGGAGAGGCCCTTGGTTTCTATGATTTCCCGGATGATTAGGGCCAAGGCCTCCGTACCACATGATATTATCTGTGCAGAGATGGCTGCTCCCTCATTGGTAGTAGAGGCACTCACTCGATCAGTCTCCTTTATACATAGCACTTGGGCTCTCCCTAGAGACAGATATGCTCGCCTAGCCCTGGAGTCTTCACGACAGTTGGCATCACAGGGAGACGGATCATGTTGGTATGCACAGATGACAGCTTGGTTCCAGTTGCATGGCTTTAGTATGGAAAGGCTATCTCCATTTCAGTACTCCCTGGATGCACCCTCCCTCTCTCTCACACGGGCAGAGATTACCAGACTTATCAGGCAGGACTTGATTCAGCTGGACACTAGGAGGACATGGGTACAGCCGACACATGAGCTTGGTACGAAGATGGCTTTCTATAGAGATCATCTTCTCCAGCTCATGCAGGATGGGTTTGTGATTAGACCCAGCTACATGGATACTCAGCTTTCTCATGGGGTACGGTGTGCTATTGGTCAGATGCGCACATCCTCACACCTGCTAGAGATTGAGACTGGCAGATTCAGAGGAGTGCCAGCTGAGGCCAGGATTTGTCAGCTATGCCAGATGGAGCCAGAGACAGAGTTACATTACATATGTCACTGTCCAGTATATTATGAGATACGAGGCCGTTTTCACTGCCTGTTTAGAGAGGGTTTCGGACCACTTTCTAGAGTCATGAGATACCAGGATCAGAGATGCCTCGGATTATACTTGCTGGAGCTTCGTAGACATAGAGAGGGTCTCTTGAGAGGGAGGGGATCAGAGAGGGAGAGACACCTACAGAGGCAGATTACAGACTTCTCTCGACCAGAGATTGAGTAGTCAGGCCAGCAGGCATTGCAGCTAGCCCCAGAGTATAGCTGCACTAGAGGTACACTGATTGATCGGGCTATAGAGCTGGGGCGGTCCAGGCGCCCCAAGATGAGAGGCCCATCTCGACACCGGCGGAGACTACAACAGAGGATCAGGACCATACTAGCACGGCATGGGAGATGTCCAGTCAGAGTACTCACCATGGAGGACATTGAGGATATCCGCCATCGACCGATGAGAGACTTCTTTGGATAGTGATGTGTATGATGGTTACCTTTGTTGCTGGAGTTTTCTTCCCAGATGTTATCGATTAGGAGCTCCTAGTACCGTACTTTTCCTCATAGTTATTTCAGTTTCAGTTAGTTGTTTTTAGCTTTTCTTACACAGACATTGTATCAGATCCACCAATTGTTGTAACCTTTTTGGTCTCATAGGTCATTTTGGCCTTTTGAAGACGTTAATATATCATTTCATTTCATTTCTCTCTCTCTCTCTCTCTTTCTCTCTCTCTCTCT
The DNA here is from genome assembly GCF_041138505.1 of Cibotium barometz. NCBI lineage: Eukaryota > Viridiplantae > Streptophyta > Polypodiopsida > Cyatheales > Cibotiaceae > Cibotium > Cibotium barometz. The sequence continues at coordinate 5,908,617 of NC_141089.1, read as the reverse complement.
CTATTACATACTCTCTCTCTCTCTCTTTTACATACACCGGACATGCTTTTACTTCTCTCTCTCAAACTATTCACACAATTTAAAAAACATACAGCCCTTCTTCTTGCAAAAAGCAAACAACCCTTACAAGACCAAAACCTTCATCACGGGTTCCTACGACGCAAAAACAATCATGCTGAATTTGAAAAAACAGCAGTATACACAGAAAAACAGCAATCTTCTCAAACTCGTACCTTTTCTTTGACCTCTTTCTCTCTATATACCGACCTGCACGTTCTTGAGGCTTGCTCTGATACCACTGTCAAATCTCCAGAGGATCACCTCGTAGAACGCTCCTGATACAAGACTCGAAACCTGCAAACAAACCAAGCAAACGTGAAGGGGGTGCAGGCCTGACTCACCTCCCAACCTTGGCAGTCTTGGCTGTCCCCACCGAGTGAGGAGCTGAGCTAACTAGATGGACGTACCGACCAATCTCTAACTCGTGACGTCCCATACCGCCACGAAGCTACCCTCGCGGGCCTCGAGACTGCTGCCGGCCTTGGCTGCATAAAGCAGGTGCATGTCTGCACTAGATCTAGGCTCCTGACCATAGAGCTCTCACAAAGACACGCGAGACTCTATGAACTAATGACTAACCTTGGCCACCCTTTTATAGGCTCTTGGCCGATCATCGGGCGTCCACACTTGGGCGCCTGCCCGTCCATACTTGGGTGCCCGTCCGTTAGTCTATCCCTAACTCAGCTCGCCAATCAGCTTGCCTAGCTCCAAGCTTCGCCAAACCTCAAAGCTAGTCTTGTGTGCATGTAGCACACGGTAGACACACACTGTGCACATTGATGACAACAATGCAGAAGCAAAACAAAAGAGAGTGGGAGCAAAGGAGAGAGAGCACTTGTTGACAAGATCACCTTTACTATCGCATGAGGCTTTTACAATGGCAATAGCCAGCAGAGAGTGTTGCAAATGTGCTAGGATTGAATGATGACAAGTGAATAGAGGAGGCCCCTTATATAGTGATGCAAGGATTCACACCACACCATGCTATACACACTACATCTACCTTTACATTGTGCTTTCGAGGGCTCAGGATTCCCCTCACACCGTCTCCTAGCAATGTCGCCCTGCTATGTTGACAGAATTGGGACTGGTTTGATTTCCCAGCAATCTCCATTATCTGTGGAAATGTGAACCATCCGGTCTCTGCGACATGATGTGGTCATCTGAAATTGATGTATCAGAGACAAGGAGGATAACCTTGGGCACCCTGTCACCGTTAGCAATGACTGCTACTGAGACAAATGAGGGTAGTCGTGGAAGGATAGGGACATCTAGAACCTGACCAAAAGCAGCACCTATGGACCTCAGCAACTTGCAATAGGCCAGCGGGAGGCATGGAAACTCGAGTGAGATGAACATCCTCTACCATTGGATCCAAATCTGTATGATATTTGAAGAGGAAGATTTTCTTTTTACCAAGGGGAAGAGGGCTGTAGGCGAGTGCCTGGGATGTGGCTTGCACAGATTTAAACTCTATTTGGATTAAGCCTCTAACAAGTAGATGAGTATCTTGGAAACATAGTTGTTATGGTACAAAAATACGATACCGTACGATACGATACCGTACGGGGATTTTTGGTATGATACGAAATTTCCGGATACCTTAGGAGTCTACAGTGCTTGAGGAACCAGAACATGGAACTCCCAAGACAAGCTCCAGATCCTCCAGCATGATACTGACCAGAAAACACAACAAAGCCTTACTGGGCTCTCATCCTGCCCACTCTGAGGTCTGGGATTGGCTTCTAGCAGCTCTCCCCACTGAGTTGACTGAGAATTTCCAGGCATAGTTGTTTCTCGTACCGGTTCGAACCCATTCGTACCGTACGGTTTGTACAGTACGACCCCCCCCCCCCCTCCCCCCCCCCCCTTCGAAAAAAATTCCAAATGCTAAAAAAATATAGAAATCTTGCTTAACGAAGATCCCAAATGCACGCAATACTTTGCAACTTTCGTGTCCACTTAGTATTCCATATGGGATTGCTGAAAGACCTAAAAAATCTGGCATGGTAGACTGGTAGTGTATACATGATTGGTAGGATGAGAGAATCTTGCTACATCACTTGGAGATCCTTGGTATAGAGGCTAGACAGTCAGATCCTCAAGTTATGTACGAGCGAGAAGATTTGGGCATGGCCATGTTGATCTAGAGAGTAGTCCCTAAACCTATCACCCTAGATGCACTGCTCGTATTTGTGCAAGGAAGGTCCCTTAGTCATAAACGCTACACTGGGAGACCTTTGGTATATTTCGCCCAGACAATGGGGATGGAGAGGGATTGGCTTTAGCAGAGGCCATAATGTCAATCAAAATGAAATGGCCGAATTGAATAGTTTCCGTACGCTGATGCAAGCAAAGAAGCGGGGGAGGTAGGATGGATGCCCATAAGAGGGGGAAAAGGGTAGCGGGTGGCAGAGAGGAAGAGGGTGAGCTGGATGTCAGAGGAGGGGGGCAGGCTGAATGATTGCGGGCAGGAGAGCTGCAAGGTGGGTGTGCAGGTAGGCAAGGAGGATAGAGGAGGGCTGGATGGCAGGCAGGAGGCGTTGTTTGAATGATTTCAATGTCCTATCCTAGAAAGCTAGAATTGAAAGGCACTATCTTAAGCTTAGAATTTAATATAATGGTCTAGTTTTGGTATTGTGTCTTACGGCAGGTTTAATGCTTGTGGGCACCTGGGGCACCTGGTCACCTTTGACTTTTTGTGTTTAGACGTCACAAGCTTTTGACTGCTGGGCCCTGTATTTGGAACATGTTTTGTGAGATCTTGCCCCCCTTAGCTAGCTTGGCTGCTTGAACCTCTTTTTTCCGTGTAAATAACCTCCCTTTTAAAATAAGGTTTTAAAGTTCGTTGCAGGCAGCCACATTTGGTTAACCACTGCTGCCACAGAGCTTTGACTCATGCCGATGTGGTAACACCCATTTAATGGACAACACCTACACACATGCTGCTGTACGATCAGGCGGTATATGAACCGCTGACCCTAGGCTAGACTGGCTGAAGGGGATGAAAAAGAACAGAGGAGATGGACAGCCGAAAAATGTAATTGATAAGTTGACACACAGCGGAGGTTTTGTAACAGTAAGAAACATGAGGAGTGGTTGTACATAAACAAGAGGAATGTGCGCTTTAAACTTCCATGCTGTTACTTGTGCTGCACTAACCATTTAATGCTCTGAAAAAACCCATGCTGTTACTTCTGCTGCACTAACCATTTGATGCTCTGAAAAAACCACAGTCCATCTGTTGGAATTTGAATAACACTAGTCTTGAGCATGGATTGAAATCAACATCCTGACCTTTCCTTCTTATGTTTTCTTCAGGTTCGGTTCATGCCTTCACATAAATTGCGGGCCTATTCAGTGAAGCTTCCCTTCAAGATCCTTCATGCCCCAGGCTTGCAGTTCATATCCTGCAAGGGACTCAGCTATAACTTGCCATTCAGTATCGAACCAACAGAGTTGCAGCTAGCACCCATCATTCCTAAAGGATTGCCTCCAACAGAATGTACCCTAGATCTGGTGAACAATTCTGAGAAGAACATTGAAGTGTACTCCCTGGACTTTGACACCCAATATATTGAAGAAGAAAGCATTCTCCGTGACAACAAGAAGTACAATGAAGAAGGATTTCTGTTCCTTGCACCCCGTGAAGCGGGGCAGCCTTTCTGGAAAGATCTTATACCTATTGAAATACCCACACAAGATTTGCTACCTGCAGACAGACGGCTAGGCACTAATGCGCCAAGGGACTCTTGGAAATCTGCAAAGGAGAAACTTTTACCGTCCAGAAAGGGAGGAAATCTAAAGAAAGGAAAAGATGAACCCATTGAAAATTCCATCACAGAAGCCTCAGTCTTTGAGATGGATACACCAATCTTCGTAGTCCATGGACCTCCTTCAAGTGGTAAAACAACTCAAGCCAACCTCCTGAGTGTGAGGTTTAACCTTCCAGTTGTTGATGTGAAAGATCTTGTTATTCAGAAGTCACAAACTACGATCATCAATGTACAAGAAGGTAGTGAAGTAGATGACAAGGTGCAAAGATTTGACACTTCAGCAGAAGAAATAAACCCCCAAGAGAGAAATCTAATCAAAGCTATCAGGGAACGCCTGAAGAAACTGGACTGTGCACATGGAGCAATCTTTGATGGACTCCATTCCGAGTTCCTAGAATCTATCTCCATTACAAAGTGTATATTATACTCTGTGGGACTGCAACCTTCCATTGCATCTATGCGACAAGACAATGCCATTGATACACAAAACGATGAAGGAAAGCCAAAGATCTCATGGGTTGGGAATCCATTAGTTTATGTGTTACTAATCGACATTGATCGGGCTGGTTTAGCAGATCGATATGCAGAAATTCCAGAAGCATACCATGCAAAAAGAAGGTCTGATCTACTGCCAAATAAAACATCTCAGGCAATAGGGTACCCTTTCCTCTCAAGGTTTCCTTCCCAGGAAGAGTTGGACAAGTTTTTCCTGCTGGAACCCTACTTGCATTATCTTTTTGGTGACCACAAAGGTGAAGGGCTGGGAACCAATCTCCAGCATAGAGTAAGAGTCTCTAGAGTCAATGGCTTGCAAGATGAGAATAGAGTATTTGAAGATGAACTCAAAGTTCTTCCTTTACCTGGAGTAAGCACCCAGATTCCCACGCCTCATATTTTTCAAGTGATCAAAAGACCTACTGTAAGAACTTCTTGCTCAGAGCTACTTGGTTGTAATTTCTCTATGTTAACACCGCTTACAAAGGTGGAAGATAAGCAAGAGCTCACAAAGAAAGGGAAGGATGGGGCGAAAAATACAGGGAAAACGTTAGATTCTGTAGATAAAGGTAGATCACCAAAGGGGCAGGTGCCCAATGATCAGATGTCGGATGCAGGGAGCATGCTTGATGATAAAGTGAGTGTAAGTACAAAATCTGTAAGCACCAAAAAAACAAAAAGCAAAAAGGATAATTTGAGCTTTCGGTCAGCGGACACCCTTCAAGAATCCTCTCCTCTCAGTATCATCCCTGAAGGATTTGCCAAACAAACTCGGTGGATAATCCCACCACACTCAAGCATTAATCTTCTGTTACGGTTCTGGGCTGCTATTGAGCAGGAATTGGACCACACTTTCTTGTTTCAGATGGTGGGTTCACCTGGCAGAGCATCTTTGCACTGTAAGGCAACCTGTGCACGCCCACAGATAAGCTGTTATTTGAAGAAACCTTCCTTACTGAGTGTGAAACACCCCTCTTTGGCTCAAATCCAAAGCCAGAAGTTTAAGACAGATCATATTTTAGACTTTGATGCCCTCCCAGCTGGAGTAAACCCAGAAGGTTTTCCTGGGATTCAGGACTCTGAACACTCAATGAGATTGACAGTACACAACACTGGGCTGTTTGATGTTCATGTTGAGTTTGACATAGTTACAAGCATGCTAACTGCGCCACCTCAAAAGTCAAGTAAACAGTCAACTTTTTTCCTACATCCACCTTCCATGGACCTCAAAATTGATGAAAGGCAAGATCTAAGGGTTTATTCATACCCAAAGCAGGTACTTTATACGCGCCTTGATTTATGCTTATAGCACAATAGTACAAAACGAATGTTTTTCCACGGGCGTGTAGCCTGGTGGTGAAGCGTTTCACTTTCAGGGTAATGACCTGAGTTCAATACCCACCAGTCTACACTGGCTGGATGCAGTATAACTAAATAATAGAATATCCCACAAAAACAAGAATTTCCAACATTTATTTTGCTGTGAGGACCAGCTAGGAATTAGAAGTTGAACATCTTTTATTGCGTCCTGTCAGGACCAGCTAGGAATCTTGGAAGGTAAGCTGGTATGCAGAGTGACAAACAATCCAGAGCAAATAGAGTTCAAGTTGAGATGCTTGTCTGATACACCATGCATAAACTTGGAACCATCAACCATAAGCTTTGAGCGCCTTCTTCTTGGGCTGCAAGAAAGCAAAGACATAATCATCAGGTGCAACTCGCATCACATCAATAAAATAGAAATCACGAAGGTGCATAGCATGATCTTGATTCTTGCCTTTTCATTGTACATAACGACACACACACTTAATGTGGGATTGTACATGTACACATGCGGTTGTGTAGCAGTACCCTTGGTTGACAAATGCTCTCATATGTGGGGATTTTAATAACTCGCCAACAAGAGATGATAATACTCGTGGTGATTCACACATGATTGCAGTTGAAAGAGTTGATTGGCGCAATGCAATAAATCACATGGATGCACTTGATACTTGCCCAGACAAGAAGGGGTTTACCTTTCATCATAGTGCTTATACAAATTAATGCAACCCAGATTGATCCTCTTACTTGTAGAATGTGGGTAGATTACTCTTTGCAGCTTTCTGATCATGCTCCTATATGGCTGAGTTTGTACTTTGACATGTCACTAGATGATTTACAGTTATCAGCAAAGAGATTACTGCTGATTTAACAATAGTTATTTGACTCATTAGTATTTCGAAGGCATGGTTGCAAATGTGGTCCTTGCTTTGATAGCTGAAATTTATGAAGATATGGATATTGCTTGGTACCATTTTGTATCCCGTATTGAAGGGGTGATTACAGATAATGGTAAATGGTATATGAGTGAGGAGAGAAAATTCAGAAGCTGAAAAATCATTTGCAAACTCTTGAAGAATTTAGCCATGTTCGCTCCTTATCTCCTCAGGAAGAGGATCGGATATGTTATGCCAAGCATCAGCTTGAATTGAATAATTATAGAAAGCTACAAAAATGGCAAGTCAGGTCTCGACTATTTTGGATAAGGGCTACTCATAGTTGTCAGGTATGATACCATACGGTTCGTATGATACGATACCGTACAGGAAAATACCGTACGATATAAATTTTTTTCTTATCGTACGATAAAATACGGTGTTTTGAAAAAATACTTATAAACTTAGGTATTTCCAAGTCCAGATATGGAAGGAGGGAAGCATCATAGTACAGAGGAAGCTCAAACAGCCATAGATAAGCAAAAGAAAGACCATTACCTCCCAAAAAAAATATTTTTTAAAAGGAAAAAATTTATTTTTTTAAAGGAAAAAAAATATGTTTTTTTGAAAAAAAAATGGAAATTTTTTTGCCTGAAAAAATCCGTATGAGTACGTACGGTATTGTGCCATACAGTATTCCATATGATAAGCAGTTGTACGCCGTACGGAAACAACCCTAGGGCTACTCTTCAAAAGCTTTCTTTAGTAACCAAACAAAAACAATGCGTCCACGAGTGCAAAAGGATAATGGAGAGTGGATGCAAAATGTACCGTAGTTAGAGCAGGAATGTGTGACTCACTTCCAACAAGTTTTTGTATCACCTCTTGATGAAACCCCTTCTATGAATAATGACACATGCTTGTACAAAATTGCTTAAGAATGTCAAAGAAATAATGAATGTTCAAGAAGCCTTTGAATTAGAAAGCCTATTTACATTTGTGGAGATACAAAATGCAATCAAGGCTTTAGGCAAATGGAAATCTCCTGGGTGGGAGAGGTTGATAGTAGAATTCTTTTTGCAATTTTGGGACCTGCTTGAGGATCCATTATTACTTATAATCAATCAATCTTGGCAGCAAGGTGTATGCCAACATTCTGGAAAGAAGAATCAGTAAGGTTAGCACCGAAGCAGCAGCTTTGTAAGAATCTTTCGGATTGGCGTCCGATTACTCTTATGCTTGTTATTTATAAGATCATCACCAAAATGATTACTCGGAGAGTACAAAAGATATTACACAGAGGATTACATCAAGCCCAATATGGTTTTGTACCCAGAAGACAAATCATAGATAACATCTGTAATGCTTATGTGGGTATTGAGTATGCCAAATACTCGAAACAGGCTGTACTATTGCTGCATATAGATGTAGCAAAGGCTTTCGATACAATTCACTAGGATTTCATAGTTGTAGTGATAACAAAACTTGGTTTTGGGCCTAAATGCAACGAGTTGTGTAATGGCTTTATCAAGATAGTACGACACGTTGTATATTAGGCAAAGGATTTTTCCTGTCCTTGGATATTAGGTGAATCAGTTTGGCAGGGTTGCCCTTTGAGTGCATTACTATATGTAATTGCCACTCACCCTTTGCTTCTCTATATGGACAAACTCACGGATCCAGGACTTGTGCATGGTTTGCAATTGCCTGATGGCCGTAATTTAGTGGCTCAAGCTTATACTGATGATTCCTTTTTCTTCCCCAAAAACATGCTGCAAGATTTACAAACCTTTATGACACTCTTCAATGGTTTGGGGAAGCTGCCGGATTGTTCATTAATTTCCACAACTCCAAATTACTACCACTTACAAGTTACAACATTGGATTGGCATAGTTTATTATGGCCTGGACAGATTTTTCCACCAACACATTGTTAGACATTTGGGTTACCCATTGGGGTGGAATGTATATGTTTCTGATCCGACAAACTGGGCCTTTCAGAAGATGAAAGCAAAATTGGATTACTGGCAATTGCCTACCTGACCTTTACATGTGTGACTAAGGATAGTACAATCCATCTTGATGCCTTATGTCAGTTTTTCTTGCCTCTGTCGATTACTGCTTTCATATCTCACACCATGAAAGTACTATGGAGAACCAAACATCAGAAGAAAGCTCTTCGGCTCTTGAGATATGAATGGATTTGTTTTCCAAAGATGCATGGAGGACTAAATATTTTCAATATATTCAATGTTCATTATCATGTTTTGGCAAGAAAAGCAACTCTATTGTCCACCTTCTTTGCCCAGGAGGAGCCTTGGGCAATCATGATTGCAGCTATGTGTACTGCACTTAAAACAGATTCTTTTGGCAGATGGCAATGTACGGATTGGGGTTTGCTTCTTGGTAAGTTGCAAGGGAAGGTATTGGCTTGTTTGTCCTTTCACTACTAGACTGATTGTTGATTGGAAAAAAGTGTCCACTGTTTGCATTGGTATAGAAGACCTTCAGAGGCAAGTAACTTGTTGAGATTCAAGAGCATTCACTCGAGTAGAGTTTTTCTGGAACCCCTGGTAGTTCAAGAGCCAAGGAAAGTCTATTTTTTGTAGCCATGTTTGGTAGTGATGTGTGTTAACACACTAGGACCTGTTGGGGCATTTTTTTCCTCTTTCGGAGGTTTTTTCCCCTGCGCCAGTACACACCCATCTTGGGGTATACTTATTATCTTTGTACAAGACACATTCATTATTTATCTATCATCTCATTGTGTGCTCCCTTGAGCTTCTCCACTGTGTGTGTGTGCGCGCGCGTGCATTCCTGAACCCTATTTCCAACATTTGGTATCAGAGCCTACGCTCGTCGTCCTTGCGCGCGCTGCTATCTACCCTTTACCCCGAGTCGCCTGTCTTCTTGAATCAAATTAAGGAGCCCTTATGGGATGAGAAAGAGGACCATGAAGTGTGCAGTATTGAAGCTTTTCGGTTCGATTTTCATTTTGGACGCATTTTCGGGGCCGTTTGCACGGTTTGCGGTTTTCTGCAGACATCTTCAGGGACTGGATTTGCACTGTTCTTCATCGGATTCTAGAGTAGTATTGTCAGATCTACTACAAACGGGTGTGCAGATATACGAGAAAGCATCAATAGATACTCACCACATCAAATCTTGTCTACGATCTACACTTCAGCGACATCAATCTCTACATCTTGGGAGTAAAATTTCTACTCACTTTACTTTGCATTTCTTTCATACACCTTGCAGGTCTCCATTGTTAGCGGCCTTATTAGCAGCCAGCTTAGTTGCGTGATTATTTGCTTGGGTATTATTAGAAATGGCAGACAATAATGTATTTCGGATGTTATCTGCTGAGGATAAGCTTGACGAGACCAACTACCCGTTATGGTCCTATATGATGTGGCATGTTTTGGTAGTTGAATGTTGTGGTTGGTACCGAGAAACGTCGTGGTTCCTCTAATCAACATAATACAGAAGGCACATCTGTAGACATAGACTTAGTTTCACATGGTGCATTACCACAGAATAGCATACCTCCTATGCAGGAACAAATAAAGTGGGATGGAAGAGATGCGTAGGTACATGAGTTGCTTGCTTTGTCAGTCAAGAGGAGTGTCATTTCTCACATATGGTTATGCAGGACTGCTAAACATGCTTTGGATGCACTTGCATCATTGTACCAGCCTCCAAGTACATAATGAAGCACGTGTTGCTGATCTACGCAAGCAACTAGAGTTAGAGCATATGGATAAGAGAGACTCCATGGACAGTTTTCTTACAAAAATCAAGGATTTCAAGAAGCAGTTGGCCAGTGTTGATAAAGTATATCATGCTAGTTCATTGGTGCCTACTGTCTTGAATGTGTTGCCGGACTCGTATCAAGGTTTTGCTTCTACCATTAGACTTGTAATGAAAGGCAATCAAAATGCCTTGAAGTTTGAGGGTTGGTTTCTGTGCTCTTGCAAGAAGAGCAATCTAGGCAAAACAGATGTTTCATGTGCACATGAGATCAGGCTTTTGCTGCCAGCCAACAAAGAGGTAAAGGTAAATCCTTTCGTTAGGGAAGTTACGAGCCAAAATCAGAGTCTTCGGGCAGGCTTGTAGACAAGAAAGATGACAAGCCAAAGAAAAAAGGCAAATGAAACTATCGCAGGAAACGTGGTCATTACATCAATGAGTGGAGGAAACGGGTGGAGAAGAAGAAAAAGAAAGACTCGGGTATGGCTGTAGCTGATGCGTCAACATCTAATGCAAAAAACAAAGAATTTGCAAACTATGCACATGATGATTGGGCTTTTATTATGCAGTGCAGTTTTGATCCTTCTTATAAGGATGTATGCATGGTTGTTTACAGATGTACAGGACTGGTATTTTGAAAGTGGTGCTAGTAAGCACATTACTTCTCATCGTAGTTTGTTCTTATCACTTGAATCTGCTCCATAGAGAAACACTATTACGTGTGCAAATAACTCCTCATATTATGTAAAAGGAGTTGGTAAAATTATTCTCACTGCTACAAATGGTGAAACAATCACGCTTTTAGATGTATTATGTAACTATTTGGCCCTCCTAGCCCTTTTCACATGATGGAACACATGCCCGGACACTGGACAGGTTGATGAAAGCATGGGAATAGGGATCATGAAGTTGGCACAGAGAAAGATACCAGTTTTGGTGAAAAAGTAGGAAAAAGCAAAAAAAGTCAAATTGAGTTGACCACGAGCCAATGGCAGCATTGGAAAGAGGAGACTGAGCCGGATCCAACAGCTGAAAGCCACTTTTCCAAAAAGCAGCTCTACGACCAAAAAGCAAGGCCCTGAAGCTAGAAAAGGAAAATTCAAGAACTTTGATAAAAGATGAGTAATATTTTTAAAAAGACAAAAGCAAAAAGAGAATGCAAAGCAAAAAGCATTGCTTTTGGCAAAAAGCAAGGCCCTCGTCAAGTATAAAAGAAGCTTGAGTCTCTCTTGAGGACCATCAAGCATGTGGAGACTTTCTAGAGCAAGAAAACTCCCGTCATCAACCTCACATTCATCACCCTCTCCTTTCGCCACTTTGCGAGGTTTTGCATCCATCGCTGTCAGCCTCCTCCACTTGCGCCCAACGCCATCGACCTGCTCCATCTCAGCAGGTTGCACCACCACTGGTTAGCCCCTTGCCGCTGATCCGCAGTCTGTGCCACTGCGCCGCCTGCTCTTCCTATGTGCAGAGCCTACTACGCTAGAAGTGCCACCTGCACAGATCTGCACGGCCTACTTAATCAACAATGCTGTTTGCAGCACTGGCCAACAGCGCCATCTACAATCGACAACACCACTAGCAGCGTTGCCAGTGCCGCCTGTAGCTGCCAGTGCCACCCTTTGACGACCAGCTTGGCAATCGCTCTTATATCCGCCTCTCGGTACGAGTGTCCTACTGCCATCTATGGACTCGTTTTGGTATTCACTTTTTCAAGGGGCTTTTTGAGGTTTTACTTTAGCTTGGGCATTGAATTTATTACTGGACATCATCTAGACTTGAGATTTGATTTGAATACTGGATATTGGTACTAGCTTGGTGAGGAATTCTTGTGGGTCATCCCCGTGGTGAGGCCATCATCAGAGATTTTATTCCTCAACATCGACACCGACCCGGATTTCTACATCGACATATTTGTTTGATTTTGTATTCTTTGATTGTATTGGTCCTGACTTGATAAGCCCGTGGATTGTTCCTGAATAAATTCCTAAAAGGGGGCGGGGCCTATTCCCCGCTCAACATGTATTGTTCAAAGCTCCCTAATCCCCCCCCCCCTCTCTCTCTCTCTCTCTCTCTCTCTCTCTCTCTCTCTCTCTCCTTGGTCTCATAGGTCACTTTGGCCTTTTGAAGACGTTAATATAACATTTCATTTCATTTCATTTCTCTCTCTCGGAGACGGTATGCAAATTGTGCAGAGAGGAGGTGGAGAGTGAGGAGCATTATGTATGCAGATGCAAAGCATATACAGCCATCAGAGAGAGATATCCCATTTTATTGAGAGAGCCACATTCCCTACGCCAAATCTTTGAGGCAGCAGACCAGCACATATTGGGGAGATTCATTCTAGACATACAGCGTCACAGAGAGACATCATTACAGGCTCAGACAGTTCTACAGGGGGGACGACAGACTCAAATTACTACATTTTTTCAGAGATCCACCCCACTCCCAGCCCCTACACAGCAGGGAATTACTCTCCAGAGAGCAGAGACACTCAGAGCCCGCAGGAGACAGAGGACACATGGCTTTCGGACACCACACCTATACCAGAGAGAGATGACTGAGATCAGAGCTCAGTTTTACAGAGAGGGTGCGGAGCGACTGGCTCGCTTCAGAGCAGACCCAGGCATGTTCTTCGGGGAGCTGTGGACACCCCATACATTGATGTATACCATTTTCTACCCTCAATATGGTACAAGATGGAGCTAGCTAGGTTGCATATCATGATTGTATACTCCATGCATATAGCTTTACATTCTCCTAGTAGTAGAGCTCCATCCCCTCCCCCACTCATTGTACTTATTGCACACCCAGATTCAGCTTTTTAGTTCAGTACTTTCTCATTTTGTTGGGATGACAGAGGATACCCCACACAGGTACACTGATTTGTCTCATAGGCCGAGTTCGGTCTTTTGGAAGACGTTAATAAAATCTTTTTTTCTTTCTTTCTCTCTTTGCCCCCTACCGATGTATTGTGGGGCTAGATACTTACCTTTAGTTCTTTCTTTTCTTTTCCAGACAGTGTATCAGATGTCACATGGTTGTAACTTTGGTCTCATAGGTCACTTTGGCCTTTTGACAACGTTAATATAACATTTCATTTCATCTCTCTCTCTCTCTCTCTCTCTCTCTCTCTCTCTCTCTCTCTTTTCACTTTACCACAGCTCAGAGGACACGAGGGGCAGATCACACTCGATATACTTTTACCTCAGAGACTGATGCTGTCTACACAGATGGGATTTATAGACGTCTGTACACAGAGGAGCCAGGGAGACCTTTGGAGGAGTTGACCCATATACTGACAGAGACTTTACATGATGCAGCGAGAGAGGCATATCCACATACTCAGCCTGGACAGAGACAGCATTCTAGATGTATGCCCCAGAACAGCTGGTATGATGAGGAGTGCAGAGAGACCAGAGCCCGACTGCAGCGGGAGGTTGCTTTGGGAGTCACTACTTACCGACAGTCACGTATTGCCTTCCGACGCCTTGTGCGAAGGAAGAAGCGGGCCTTCCTTGCTCAGCTAGAGCAGGAATTATACCAGCTGTTCTTGAGCCAGGATTCGAGGGAGGCTTGGCGTCTGTTTCATGAGTCCTCCCCTGCTTTGGCCATCACTTCTACAGAGGTCTGGGGTAGTTATGCAGCATCTCTATATACAGTTCCTGGACAGACACCTTTTCCTGACCCGCCAGCACCATGCCCACAGACATGTACTTTCTTTACCGCAGAGATGGTAAGGAAGGCCATTGATAGGATGAAGACTGGGAGAGCATATGATCACGATGGATTGGTTGCTGAGCACTTTATTCATGCGAGAGACATGCTGGCAGAGCTTCTAGCAGTGATGTTCAATCGTGCTATGTGCGAAGGCTTACCCGAGACTTGGAGTAGGTCCACCATCGTGCCTATCTTCAAGTCAGGGGACCCTATGCAGCCAGGGAATTATCGCACTATTATGATTGGTCACACACTAGCACGATTGTATGCATCCATTCTTGAGCAGCAGTTGAGTAGATGGGCAGAGAGAGTTGGCATTCGAGCAGAGGGACAGGCAGGGTTCAGGAGAGGTTTCTCTACTCTTGACCACATCTTGACTCTCCGGGCCATTATTGAGGAGGGCAGGTCGCATGGGCGACGGATTTATTGTAGCTTTGTAGACTTCCGCAAAGCATTTGATACAGTGCCCAGAGCCAGATTGATGAGGCGATTACAGGAGATGGGGGTACCCACAGAGCTCATATGGGGAATTATGGCTTTATACAGATCAGTTGCAGGACAGGTACGCACCCCAGAGGGGGTCTCTACTTTGGTTCACTCCACTATAGGAGTGAAGCAAGGTTGCCCGTTATCTCCCTCACTGTTTGGTATGTATGTGGATGAGGCTTCTGACTACATTGAGAGATTGGGGGACAGAGGAGCCCAGCTAGCAGGTACATGGATCCCACTATTGTTATATGCTGATGATATTGTGTTGATCTCTGACTCTCCTGAGGGTATGCAGCGTCATCTGGATGCTTTACATGAGTTTGCACATGATAGTGGATTGTCTGTCAACCTTGGCAAAACCAAGGTTATGGTGTTTAACACCACGCCACAGTGGGTTCGGCGATCAGCTTCCACATTTACATATGGGCAGGAGATTGTGGAGTATACAGATGCATATACATATCTTGGGGTAGTATTCAGTGGGCCAGTGTTTTCGATGAGGAGAGCAGCAGAGACTAGATTGACTAGAGCACATGCAGCCCTGGGTGGTTTGGAGAGGATGTGTTCGCAGGTTCAGTTTCAGGAACCTCGAACAAAACTCTGGCTTTTTGACACTCTAGTGACATCAGCTATGCTTTATGGAGTGCAGATATGGGGACCTTCAGTGGGCCATCACAGCGCAGGCGGGTGGAGAGGTATGGAGAGGCCTTTGGTATCTATGATTGCTAGGCTTATTAGAGCCAAGGCTGTGGTACCTCATGAGATTATTCGAGCAGAGCTGGCGGCTGCCCCTCTGGTGATTGAGGCTCTTACGAGATCAGTCTCCTACATACATGGCTTGTGGGATCTCCCCCGAGACAGATATGCACGCCTCGCCCTGGAGTCCTCCCGACAGTTAGCTTTACAGGGAGACACGGCTTGTTGGTATGGACAGATGACATCTTGGTTCCAGGCACATGGTTTTAGCATGGACAGATTGCCTCCCTTCCAGTATTCTCTGGAGGCACCCTCTCTCACTCTTACACGGACAGAGATTACCAGACTCATCCGTCAGGATTTAGTTCAGCTGGACATTAGGAGGACATGGATACAGCCGACTGAGGAGCTGGGCACGAAGATGGCTTTCTACAGAGAACATTTTCTTCAGCTCACAGCAGATGGTTTTGTGATCAGACCCAGTTACATGGATGTACACTTGTCTCATGCAGTACGATGTGCTATTGGTCAGATTCGCACATCCTCACACCAGCTTGAGATTGAGATTGGCCGATATAGAGGTATACCAGCTGAGGCCAGGATATGCCGAGTATGCCATGGGGAGCCAGAGACAGAGCTGCATTATATATGCCATTGTACTGCATACTATGAGATACGTGGTCGTTTCCACTGTTTATTCAGAGAGGGTTTTGGACCACTTTCCAGAGTCATGGGGTACCAGGACCAGAGGTGTTTGGGATTGTTCTTGCTTGAGCTGCGGAGACATAGAGATAGCCTGCTTAGGCGCACAGAGAGCCAGACTCAGAGGCACATTACAGACTTCTTTAGTCCGGCCATCACTGCGCCAGATGGACCACAGCAGCAGCAGGACATGGATACCGCCCACACCAGAGGTACACTGATTGATCGTGCGATTGAGCTTGGGTGGTCCAGACGCCCACGACCACGGAGGAGGGCATCCCAGCATAGACGGATGTTGCAGCGGCAGATTCGGATTATTCTTGCGAGGCATGCGAGACACCCAGTCAGGGTGCTGACCACACAGGATATTGAGGAGATCCGCCAGTGTCCGATGCGGCACATATTATGAGATGGAGGTACCTCCATAGTGTACCTTCCAGTTCCAGTTTCATTTTTTAGATGCCAGTAGTATCATCTTTATTTTTTCATTTTCTGGGTTTTTTTTTTTTTTTAAATCCAGACATTGTATCAGATCCACCATGATGTAACTTTTGGTCTCATAGGTCATTATGGCCTTTTGAAGACGTTAATATAACATTTCATTTCTCTCTCTCCCTCCCCCCCGTTGCCTGCCCTTCGCCCCCCCTTCGCTGCCTGTCTACCTGCGCCCCCCCCTCTCGCTGCGTGCCCGTTGCCCCCCCTTCGCTCTCTCTCTCTCTGCTGCCCGCCTGCGCCCCCCCCCCTCGCGCCCTGCCCCCCCTTCGCTTCGCTTTTGCCGCCCTGCCCCCCTTTGCCCCTGCGCCACCCTGCCCTGTCCTTTTCGCTGTTCGCCCGCTGAGC
This sequence comes from Cibotium barometz, assembly GCF_041138505.1. Classification (NCBI taxonomy): domain Eukaryota; kingdom Viridiplantae; phylum Streptophyta; class Polypodiopsida; order Cyatheales; family Cibotiaceae; genus Cibotium; species Cibotium barometz. Next base: position 5,891,888 of record NC_141089.1, on the reverse strand, counting down.
GCCGCCCTGCCCTGCCCTGCCCTGCCCTGTTTCGCTTCGCTTTTGCCGCCCTGCCCCCCCTTCGGCCCGCTTTTCCCACCCACCCTTCCTCAGGCCCCCAAGGCAGCAACATAACTCTCTTCTCCTCTCTTTCCCCTTTTCCCTACATGACTTGAATCCCCCGCGCCCCCTGTTGTTGCTGTTTCGCGCCTGTGTCATGGATTAATTCAGTCCATTGGCTGTGGGAATCTGCAAAAAGTCATGGCCAAGACCGGGTTTAAAGAGGAGCTCGTGAAGGTGGAGGACAAGCTCGGCAGAATTATCAAAGAAAACAAGAAGATGGTCGACTCTTCCGTCACCGCAATCATAAACTGCCTCTCCAAACTCGAGAAGGGATTTGACAAAATCCAAGAGCTCGAAGAGAGATCTTCCAAGCAAGAGGCTGAGATTTCAGCTTTAAAGGAGGAACTAGTGGAGGCCAAATTGCATGCTAAGAGTCAAGCGGCTGAAATCTCAGCCCTCAAAAAGGAGTTGGAAGCCACTTCAAAAAACAATCTTGAGGATGGAAAATTTCAGCCCTCCTTTATTGAAGAGCTGAATACCATCAAGGAACAAATGAGGATCATTCGAGAGGAGGAGGAGCAACATAAAGAGAAGACATCTTCATGGGTGGAGGTGATCACAAAGACACAAAAGAAGATGGACGAGGCGGAGAAATGGATCGAGGTCGCCAAGAAAGGGAAAGGTAAAGAATCACCACCCATCCCCACTCCCACCATCATCAACATGACCCTTGAAGAGGAGCAAAGGAGGAAGACCCGGGCCTTACATGTATGAGTGTCCGGTCTAAAAGACCGTGATGATGTAGAAGGGGAAACCAAGGAGCTCTTCTCTATGATGGGCATTGAAGCCACGCACACAAAGGCATGGAGAGTGGGAAAGAAGAGAGAAGGTAGTGGTGGAGAATCTTCTAAGGAGAGAGCACTTATCATTCGTTTCCCCTCCATGGAAGCGAAGAAGGACTTCTTGAAGAGACGTCCTACACTCAAGAAGACGGGAATATTTCTTGGAGATGACCTCACACTCTCGCAACTTGCCCACATGAAAGAAGTTATGCCAGAGATAAGGGCAGCCCGAGAGAAAGGGAAAGTGGCCTTCTATAGAGATGGTAGAGTGGTGATTATGGAGAGGCGCTCTTCATGACGGCGCGAGACCTATGGGACTACACTCAAAGTTGCTACTTGGAATTGTAATGGATCTCTACGTCTTGATGTAGGGGCTTTTGAGGATAGTTTCACTCGGAGGGACATCATCTTCTATTGTGAGACGCATCAGGCTCCTGGACAGTCCATGCCACATGTTAGTGGATACCGATGGGAGACAGCTTGTAGACAGGAGACTCGTTCAGAGCATAGAGGACGGGGCTCAGGAGGAGTGACAGTATTGTTTAGAGAGGAGCTACAGCCACTGATACATATAGTCCGTAGAGATGAGCAGGCTAGGTACATGTGGGTTAGACTGAGGGCAGGGACGGGCAGATATCTCTACATTGCTATATGCTATTTTGCTCCTAGTACATCAGTGTATGCATCACCTAGCGGGTAGTCTCCCTTTTCTATTTTGGATGATGACATTTGGGAGTTCTCCAGGGATGGTGACATCATTCTTCTGGGGGACTTCAATGCCAGGACCGCCCATAGCCAGACAGTATTTTATGATACCTGAGAGGAGATGTTGAGGGAGCTTGATGTTAGGGATATGGGCCTATCTAGACTCTCACAGGATGAGGAACATACAGTGTATGGGCGGTATTTGATAGACATGGGGAGTGCACATGGATTGGCCATCCTGAATGGCCTACAGAGATTCCCGACATCGGGCGGTTTCACTTGCTTTCCACATAGGCATGGTGCTAGTACAGTGGACTATGTTATTGCTCAACCCAGTCTCATTCCCTCTTTTCAGGATTTTATGGTAGGCACTAGGCCGGTTGGAATAGTAGTGGATCATGCTATCTTGTCCTTCACTCTCACAATTCAGTTCAGCACCGCTCCATTGGGACAGGTCTCCACACACACTCGTTATACCTTTACGAGGGAGACTGACACCGTGTACACGGATGAGATATACAGACGCTTATGTGCCGAGGAGCCGGGACGGCCATTAGATGAGCTCACTCAGATATTGATAGATACGCTTCATGCTGCAGCATCAGAGGCATATCCCCATAGTCAGTCTACACGGAGACGTTCTGGGAACATGCCCCAGAACAGTTGGTATGATGAGGAGTGCAGAGAGATGAGGATCAGATTACAGAGAGAGGTGCTCATGGGTGTTGCCACTCACAGACAGTCACGGATTACCTTCCGGCACCTAGTGCGACGGAAGAAGAGGGCTTATCTTGCTCAGTTAGAGAGGGATTTGTATCAGTTATTTATGAGTCAGGACTCAGGTGAGGCATGGAGACTATTCCATCAGCATTCACCATCACCAGCCACTACCTCCACAGAGATTTGGGGTGAGTATCTAGCATCCCTGTACACAGCAGCAGGACAGCCGCCCCTGCCAGACCCATCGGAGCCATGCCCAGAGACATGTGCTTTCTTTACTGCTGAGATGGTAAGGAAAGCTATTGACAGGATGAGGACTGGGAGAGCATATGATCATGATGGTTTGGTAGCAGAGCACTTTATTCATGCCAGAGATATGCTTGCAGAGCTTATTGCTATGATGTTTAACCGAGCCATGTGTGAGGGTTTTCCTGAGACTTGGAATATGTCCACGATTGTGTCTATCTTCAAGTCAGGGGATCCCATGCTTCCTGGGAATTATCGTACCATCATGATTGGTCACACATTGGCTAGATTATATGCATCTATTCTTGAGCAAGAGTTGAGTAGATGGGCAGAGAGAGAGGGCATACGTGCGTCAGGGCAGACAGGGTTTAGGAGAGGTTTCTCCACTCTTGACCATATCTTGACACTCAGAGCTATTATTGAGGAGGGCAGATTATATGGCAGGAGGATTTATTGTTGCTTTGTGGATTTCCGCAAAGCTTTTGACACAGTACCGAGAGCCAGACTGATGCGCAGACTACAGGAGATGGGAGTGCCCACAGAGCTGATTTGGGGAATCAAGGCTTTATACAGGACAGTTGTGGGACAGGTACGTACTACTCAGGGTATATCTGAGATGGTTCACTCCACTATTGGGGTGAAACAGGGCTGCCCCCTTTCTCCCACCTTATTTGGGATGTACGTGGATGAGGTTTCAGACTATGTAGAGCGGGAGGGTGACAGAGGAGCACAGCTAGCAGGGACATGGATTCCGCTGTTATTGTATGCTGATGATATTGTGCTGATCTCAGATTCTCCAGAGGGGATGCAGCGTCATTTGGATGCATTGCACACGTTTGCATAGGACAGTGGATTGTCTGTTAACCTTGGTAAAACCAAGGTGATGGTGTTTAACACCACAGCACAGTGGGTTAGGAGGTTAGTACCCACCTTTACATATGTTCAGGAGACAGTGGAGTATACAGATGCATATACTTACCTTGGTGTGGTTTTCAGTGGCCCACTATTTTCCTTGAGGAGAGCAGCGGAGACCAGATTGACCAGAGCTTATGCAGCATTGGGGAGACTAGAGAGGATGTGTTCGCAGGTTCAGTTTCAGGAACCTCGAACAAAGCTCCGGCTCTTTGACACTTTGTTCACTTCTGCCATGCTGTATGGAGTGGAGATATGGGGACCCTCAGTGGATCACCACAGCCGAGCAGGTAGCACTGATGGATGGAGACATATGGAGAGGCCCCTGGTTTCTATGATTTCCCGGATGATTAGGGCCAAGGCCTCCGTACCACATGATATTATCCGTGCAGAGATGGCTGCCCCCCCATTGGTAGTAGAGGCACTCACTCGATCAGTCTCCTTTATACATAGCACTTGGGCTCTCCCTAGAGACAGATATGCTCGCTTAGCCCTGGAGTCTTCACGACAGTTGGCATCACAGGGAGACGGATCATGTTGGTATGCACAGATGACAGCTTGGTTCCAGTTGCATGGCTTTAGTATGGACAAGCTATCTCCATTTCAGTACTCCCTGGATGCACCCTCCCTCTCTCTCACACGGGCAGAGATTACCAGACTTATCAGGCAGGACTTGATTCAGCTGGACACTAGGAGGACATGGATACAGCCGACACAGGAGCTTGGTACGAAGATGGCTTTCTATAGAGATCATCTTCTCCAGCTCACGCAGGATGGGTTTGTGATTAGACCCAGCTACATGGATACTCATCTTTCTCATGGGGTATGGTGTGCCATTGGTCAGATGCGCACATCCTCACACCAGCTAGAGATCGAGACTCGTAGATTCAGAGGAGTACCAGCTGAGGCCAGGATTTGTCAGCTGTGCCAGATGGAGCCAGAGACAGAGTTACATTACATATGTCACTGTCCAGTTTATTATGAGATACGAGGCCGTTTTCACTGCCTGTTTAGAGAGGGTTTCGGCCCACTTTCTAGAGTCATGAGATACCAGGATCAGAGATGACTCGGATTATACTTGCTGGAGCTTCGTAGACATAGAGAGGGTCTCTTGAGAGGGAGGGGATTAGAGAGGGAGGACACCTACAGAGGCAGATTACAGACTTCTTTCGACCAGAGATTGAGCAGTCAGGCCAGCAGGCATTGCAGCTAGCCCCAGAGTATAGCCGCACTAGAGGTACACTGATTGATCGGGCTATAGAGCTAGGGCGGTCCAGGCGCCCCAAGATGAGAGGCCCATCTCGACACCGGCGGAGACTACAACAGAGGATCAGGACCATACTGGCACGGCATGGGAGACGTCCAGTCAGAGTACTCACCATGGAGGACATTGAGGATATCCGCCATCGACCGATGAGAGACATCTTTGGATAGTGATGTGTATGATGCTTACCTTTGTTGCTGGAGTTTTCCTCCCAGATGTTATCCATTAGGAGCTCCTAGTACTGTAATTTTCCTTATAGTTGTTTCAGTTTCAGTTAGTTGTTTAGTTGTTTTTAGCTTTTCTTACACAGACATTGTATCAGATCCACCAATTGTTGTAACGTTTTTGGTCTCATAGGTCATTTTGGCCTTCTGAAGACGTTAATATATCATTTCATTTCATTTCATTTCTCTCTCTCTCTCTCTCTCTCTCTCTCTCTCTCTCTCTCTCTCTCTCTCGCTCTCTCTCTCTCTCTCATTTCGTGCGTTGCCGTCAAAGTTTTGATCAGGTCTTAATCCGAGGCATCTCATTTCGTGTGTTGCCGTCAAAGTTTTGACCAGTATATTATGAGATACGAGGCCGTTTTCACTGCTTGTTTAGAGAGGGTTTCAGACCACTTTCTAGAGTCATGACATACCAGGATCAGAGATGCCTCGGATTATACTTGCTGGAGCTGCGTAGACATAGAGAGGGTCTCTTGAGAGGGAGGGGATCAGAGAGGGAGAGACACCTACAGAGGCAGATTACAGACTTCTTTCGACCAGAGATTGAGCAGTCAGGCCAGCAGGCATTGCAACTAGCCCCAGAGTATAGCCGCAGCAGAGGTACACTGATTGATCGGGCTATAGAGCTGGGGCGGTCCAGGCGCCCCAAGATGAGAGGCCCATCTCGACACCGGCGGAGACTACAACAGAGGATCAGGACCATACTAGCACGGCATGGGAGACGTCCAGTCAGAGTACTCACCATGGAGGACATTGAGGATATCCGCCATCGACCAATGAGAGACATCTTTGGATAGTGATGTGTATGATGCTTACCTTTGTTGCTGGAGTTTTCCTCCCAGATGTTATCCATTAGGAGCTCCTAGTACCGTACTTTTTCTCATAGTTGCTTCAGTTTTAGTTAGTTGTTTAGTTCTTTTTAGCTTTTCTTACAGAGACATTGTATCAGATCCACCAATTGTTGTAACGTTTTTGGTCTCATAGGTCATTTTGGCCTTTTGAAGACGTTAATATATCATTTCATTTCTCTCTAGCCCCGTCTGTCTTTGTTCGCCGCCCACTAGCCCCCTGCGCCTTCTGTTCGCTGCGCTGGCTGCCCCCCACTGTCCGTCTCTGTTCGCCGCCCACTAGCCCCGTCTGTCTCTGTTTGCCGCCCACTAGTCCCCTGCGCCTTCTGTTCGCTGCGCTGGCTGCCCCCCGCCGTCCGTCTCTGTTCGCCGCCACTAGCCCCGTCCGTCTCTGTTCGCCGCCCACTAGCCCCTGCGCCTTCTGTTCGCTGTGCTGGTTGCTCCCCTTTCCCCACCCACCCTTGCTCAGGCCCCCAAGGCAGCAACATAACTCTCTCTCTCTCTCTCCTCCCTGCTTGTGGGAAGGACTGCAGAGTGATCTGGAGGAATTGCCCCGAGTCTCCAAGAGAAACTCGAGGCCCTTGAGACGGCAATGAAGGCACTAATCAAGGAGAACAAGAAAACATCGGATTCCAACCTCAATGAGGTGGAGAACAAACTACACCGGCACATCATGGCTCTCAAAGCATGGGTCACGAACCTCGAACAAGAGAACACGGCACTCAAGGAGGAGGTGAGTGCATTGAAAGTGGAAATGGTAGCCATCAAGAATACTGAGAAGGCAAAAGGGGAGATCAATGACAACACTCTCACGGCCATCAAAGAAGAGATCTCCAAGGAGATCACAAAGGACATGGAGGGAAAACTCGAAGCCAAGTAGTGAGGATGGGTTGAGGTGGTGAAGAAGAACATCCATAAAGAAGTGAGGGAGGTGACTCAAAGGGAAGAACATCAAATCATTCACACCACCATTGAGGAGGAGAAAATGAGGCATGCTCGCCGCCTCAACATTCGAGTCACAGGTATAGCCGAGACACCGGCCTCCACTCCCGAGAAAGATGGACAGCTTCTATGCATGAAGCTCGGGTACAGGGAAGAGCACCCTCTCCCCTTCACCAAAGCATGGAGAGCCGGGAAAGACTCAACACGCAAGTGAGCCCTCATCCTACAGTTTGCAGGAGAGACGGAGAGGGTCACCTTCATGAGGAAGAGGTTATACTATGAGGTTTAGAGGGAGCTCCTATTTTCTTGGATGATGATCTCACGAGGATGCAGCTTGAGCATAGGAGAGCTTGCATGCCACGAGTCTTACACGCGAGGAGAGAAGGCAAGAAGGCCTTCTATCGAGATGGTCGGGTCATCATTGATGGCCGGCCCATGGATTAGCGGTTTGGGGCCTATGGGACACAGACCAGGCCACTGACAGAGATACACATGGCAGTATGCAACTGTAATGGTTCACTTTGGGTGCAGCCTGGAGGATTGGAGCATGTTATGGTGGGGAGAGACATCATACTTCTGACAGAGACACATCAGAGCCCAGAGAGGGGGCTACCTCGAGTAGAGGGATTCCAGTGGGAGTCAGCATAGCATACAGGAGGACCACACACCAGGGTACCTCGAGAGGGTCGGGGGGAGTAGCAGTTCTATTCAGACGGGAGCTACAGGGGAGACTGAGAGTGGTAGCACAGGATCCAGAGGCCAGATACATGTGGATCAACTTACATCTCTCACAGGACAGGGTTATATACATAGCTCTATGTTACTTTCCTCCATCAGGATCCTCCTATGTCATTATAGAGGACATGCCAACGGAGGAGGAGACAGGAGCCTCGCCATACACTTGTCTGTCAGAGGAGATTATGCATTATTCTACACTAGGGGAAGTATTTCTTTCGGGTGACTTCAATGCCCACACACAGAGCAGACAGTGTGAGGTGTATGACTATGATGACATGGAGATCCTCCACCCTGTGGATCCAGAGGAGATATGGACTAGTCGGGCATCAGAGGACATTGGACCAGACAGAGGACAATATGGGGACCACTTACTAGAGTTGGGAGCCAGGCATCGTCTCGTTATTTATAATGGGATGCTACAGTGGCCGGGATGAGGAGGGCTGACATGCTTCCCACATGGGGGTCATACACGGACTGGAGGCGTGGTGGTAGACTACATTATCGGGTCTTTGGAGGCATCACAACTTGTCACCTCATTCTCCATTCCACCTCGTCCTATTGGGGCAGATCATACATACTTTGCATTTTCACTAGCCGGATCACCAGTATCACTAGCCCCCCACATCCCGACGCCACACACTACCATCTACTTCACACATGACATGGCAGACATATACACTGGCAGAGTAGAGGATGGGCTCCTACTCATGGATCCCCTGGCACCTATGGATACCATTACAGCCCAGCTAGCATCACTCCTACACACGGCTGCATTACAGAGCTTCCCACATCGTGTCCACTCAGGAGAGCCTGCGAGATCTAGGACTATGCCCCAAAACAGATGGTATGATGACGAGTGCAAAGCCGTATACTCACGGCTCCGCACACAGAGAGTCTTGGGAGCCATCACAGAGCAAGAGTCGAGGAGAGAGATGAGGAGACTTACTCGCCGCAAAAGGCGGTACAGGAAGCTATCCGCCGCCTACAGCATGGACGGGCCGCCGACCATATGGGCCTGCAGGGTGAGCATCTCATATATGCAGTAGATTCTTTGGCTCCTTTTCTTGCACACCTGTTTAACAGGGCACTAGCAGAGGGTTTGCCTGTGGAGTGGACGATGCACATCATTGTGCCGATTCACAAAACAAGGGATATGCTCGATCCGAGCAACTGCAGGACTGTTATGGTTGGCCACGTGCTGGCCAAACTCCATGGTGCAGTGTTGGAGCAAGAGCTTAGCTTATATGCTGAGCGAGCAGGTTTACAATCATCAGGGCAGGTAGGCTTCAGGAGAGGTTTCTCTACCACTGACCACGTATTCACTTTGAGATGTATGATTGATCAGGCCAGAGTGAGGAAGAGAAAGCTCTATTGGTGCTTTGTGGATTTCCGCAAGGCATTTGACACAGTACCACAAGAGAGGCTCTTTCAACGCCTGCAGTCTCTTGGCATACCAGCAGATATGACATGGGGCATCTATGCATTATATGAGCTGGTTTTTGGGCGAGTTAGATGTCTAGGAGGTATGTTCGAGACTATAGCTAGCACCATTGGTGTGAAGCAAGGATGCCCACTTCCCCCCACGCTATTTGGGTTATACATTGATGAGGTGGCTTACTTCATTACACGGGGAGGCGGAGATGGAGTTGATTTAGGAGGTATCTCAGTACATATTATGCTTTATGCTGATGATATTGTATTAGTGTCTGAGTCTCCAGGAGGTCTATAGCAGCATCTACATGCACTCGATGATTTTTGCACACCGAGGGTTTGCCTGCGGAGTGGACGATGCACACCATTGTGCCGATCCACAAAACAGGGGATATGCTCGATCCGAGCAACTTCAGGACGGTTATGGTTGGCCACGTGTTGGCCAAACTCTATGGTGCAGTGTTGGAGCAAGAGCTTAGCTTATATGCTGAGCGAGCAGATTTACGCTCATCAGGGCAGGCAGGCTTCAGGAGAGCTTTCTCTACCACTGACCATGTATTCACTTTGAGATGTATGATTGATCAGGCCAGAGTGAGGAAAAGAAAGCTCTATTGCTGCTTTGTGGATTTCCCAAGGCATTTGACACAGTACCACGACAGAGGCTCTTTGAGCGCCTACAGTCTCTTGGCATACCAACACATATGACAGGGGGCATCTATGCATTATATGAGCAGGTTTTTGGGCGAGTTAGATGCCCAGGAGGTATGTCTGAGACTATTTCTAGCACCATTGGTGTGAAGCAAGGATGCCCACTTTCCCCCACGCTATTTGGGTTATACATTGATGAGGTGGCTGACTTCATTACACGGGGAGGCGGAGATGGAGTTGATCTAGCAGGTACCTCAGTACATATTATGCTTTATGCTGATGATATTGTATTAGTGTCTGAGTCTCCAGGAGGTCTACAGCAGCATCTACATGCACTCGATGATTTTTGCACACAGAGGGGTCTTACTGTGAACCTTGGGAAAACCAAGGTTATGGTCTTTCATACATCGAGACAGGGCAGGAGTCAGCTCACATTCACTCGCGCAGGACGCCAGGTGGAGGTGGTGACATCATACGTGTACCTAGGGATTACCTTCTCTGCAGGAGCCACGCGCTTCACCATGGGTTCAGTAGCCAGAGCCAGATTGACACGGGGATATGCAGCATTGGCTATGCTAGAGAGACAGTGCCACCAGGCGCATTTTCAGGAGCCCCGGACGAAGGGGTGGCTATTTGACACATTAGTCACACCGGCACTGATGTATGGAGCAGTGGTATGGGCGCGAGGACTTGCTACCCATTGGTGGACACAAATAGAGAGACCACAGGTCCTCATGATAGCATGCATGATACGCAGCAAACTGTCAGCACCTCATGACATTATCCAAGCAGAGTTTGCTGCGCCTCCTATGATGGTAGAGGCCATATTCCAGACTATATGCCTGCTAGAGAGATTCAGAGAGATGCCACGGGACAGATTGTCATACAGAGCTTTTGAGGCATCTAGACAGCTGGCTGAGGTAGGAGACAGAGGATCATGGTATGCACAGGTCACACATTGGTTCTCACAGCATGGCCTAGACATGGATCATCTACCACCATTCCAGTATGACAGGGATGCACCACATATCCGTCTCTCTCATAGTGAGAGGAACAGAGTATTGAGACAGGACCTATGGCAGCTCTATACAGGAGAGACATGGATATCACCCTCACAGCCTCTTCCACCGAAGATGCTATACTACAGAGATCACTTCATGAGTATCACTGATGATGGATTTATAGAGAGGCCTAGATACATGGAGGGCTTTTTACAACACGACTCCCGAGTAGCTATTGGTCAGCTTAGAGTCTCATCACATCGATTGGAGATCGAGATTGGCAGAGCAGCACGGTGTCGTGACGTGTGCGGTATCGCTGGGTAAGTGTGAAACTTCTGGCTGTGAGAGTAGCTTCAAATCCCAGCAAGGAAACAAAACATATAACTCTTCAAGGGGGTTATGACATCTCCATTTTGGTCGACATGTACATGTGCCAATTCACTTCAAAGCAACCCCAAATTCAGCTTGATGAATGCATGTACGTTACGAGTCAAGAGCATGACCCGCTTCAAGCATAGATCTCTTGACCCTTTATCCAAGTGCCTCATACATAACACATGTAGGCATAGCACAATCTTCAAAAGATTCCCATATACATGTGACCATTCACATCACATGCTTCACATTTTGCCAACTTCATCATATGAAGATGAGATTTTGATCTCTTGAAAACCTGCTTATAGAATCCAACAACTTCACAAAAGCAAAAATAACATATGGCATATATACATCATCATGTGATTTCCAAAAGCTTCATGTTCAAAACCCAAAATCAACCCTGCTTTGAGACCCTCAGCTTTCAAAGCTCAAAGGAAATCATCAAAATTTCTCCAAAGCTGTGAGTGCCCAAGCTCATGTTACTTTCTTGAGATTTTTTGATGTTGATGTCCTTTGAAAGAGCTTCAAAACCTCTGTATTTCAAGCACTAGGAAGGCACGAACAGAAGTTAACATCCCAAAATAAGAATTTCTGCAGAGCTCCTAGACTGGTTCTTTTCCATTCCTTTTCTGCACACTTCCCTCCCCCCCCAAATTTCAATGCGCCGACTCTGGTTATTTCAGAATCCCGCGGGCAAATCGGGGATTCGACGCTTTTGCAGCTATAATTTTGCCTTCCTAATTCGATCAGGCTGCGCCCCCTTCATTTTCTCCATTTCTTAAGGTTGATAAGCATCAACATTTTTTTTGGGCTTATTTACACCAAGACTCACAAGGGGTAATTCCCACGCATTGACCAAAGATTCTTGGCATCCTCTTTCACATGTCTCCGTCACCATGTAGTCATGACCATGGCCATATCCATGCCATTTTGAACCTCAATCAAATGCCACTATCATCTCAAGCATGATTTCTGAGCATTTTACCATCTCGTGGGGCCAAGAAAAGCTGTTAAATACTCAAGCAAAATCCAAACCTATGTACAAAGGCACAGGGACTTCTGCTAGCCCCCAAGGTTCACCATAAGCATAAAAACTCCACGATTCACACCACACTCATGTACTGAGGCTTCGAGACCTGGCTCAGCTTCAGCTCGTCTTATTGAACCTCATTTACAATATGAACATATGTACATGGGCATCATATAACGACTCAAGTCATGGCACTTAATCCCATGCATCTGAATTTGTATTTAATGGCCTCACATGCATGGTTTCACACCATAGACGTGCCATGGCACGACATCCACCCCCTCTAAACTTGCAGATCCTCTGGTATGTGCCAAATCGTCATCAAGATTCACATATATCTGGATGTCGTCTTCATCTTCTACATTACCAGGAAGATCATCCTCTTCCTCTTCAACCATATCCATGCTATCACTATCAAGCCTCTCATCTTGAGTTCCCTGTGAATCAAAAGAATCACTGTCATTCCTTCTTTTAAACATCTTGATCCTTTTGCCTGCTCTACAGGATTCTTTCTCTCTCTTCCGTCAAGCTCACACAGGGTATACGTGGCATTTCCATGCACATGCTTGACAATGTAAGGGCCAAACCATCTTTTTGCAAACTTCCTTTGCACGGTGAACTGGTTGTCCAGACTACTATCATACATTAGGACCCAATCACCTTCTTCAATGGGTTTTGGCCGGAGTCTGTGTCTTCTATCAAATCTTTCTTTATTTTTCAACCTTGCATCTTTCAAACGAGCTTTAGCAAGCTCTACATCTTCAGGCCTCCTCTCCAGCTGCCTCATTCGCAATGCAAGGAGGTCTTCCCTGTTCAATTCTTCCACCCAGGGTAATACATTCCAAGTTGGAATACTTCTTCAACTGGCATTACCGGCTTCTGACCATACATTAATTCTGCAGGCATGTAACCTGTCACTGAGCTATGAGTTGTACGGTCAGCCCATAAAGCATATGGTAGCAGCCTTGGCCACTCTCGCATTCTTCCTCTGCACGCCTTAGCCAAAGCTTTAATGATTGGAGGATGTCCTCGCTCGCTTTTACCATTGCCCTCAGGGTTGTAAGCACATGTTAGGGCCAATTTGATACCAATTCTAGAGAAGAATTCCCTTGCTTCTTCAGCATCTAGCTCACCTCTGTCAGCTGGTATTTTCCCAACACAACCATACCGGCAAATCACATCTTCCAAGAGAAATTTGCATACTGTGTCCGTGCTCTTTGTTCTAAGAGCACGCCCTTCCACCTGATTTGTCAAATCTTCTCTTGCAAGTGCTATATACCGCATCTGCCAGATTCCCAAGGGCATTGTAACTAGATCCACTACCCATTTGTAATGCATGGCAGGTGGGTAAGTTGGTTGCAGGCCATCACGATGTCGCACATTCGAGTACATTTGACATACCATGCATGTTTCCACATATTGGGATACATCCTTGTACATTCCTTTCCACCAATATCTTTCCTTTATTTTGGTAAAGGTGGCCCACACACTTCGATGTCCAGCCCAAAGACTCTCATGGAATTCTTTCATGAGCTTCCCTTGAGTCTCTTTATCACATATAACTCTCTGCGGCATAGCATTCACAGGTGCCCATTCTTTAGAAAATACCCATATGCCTTTCTGCGGATCCTCTTGAATTCTAAGTCAGACCAATTTTCCTGCCTTGTCAAGGTACTCAAGTATTGGCCAATAAGCAGCCAATCTCCTTCGTACATTTCCTCAATAAAAGACTCAAGTGCATTTGATAAGCAAACATGGTTCCCTTCTACATGTGTAGTAGTATAGAACTTTGTGCCTACATCATCAGTGTCACTAATCATCCCTTCTTCATCTTCATACCTGGCTCTCGATAGCATATCTGCAAACTGGGTTATTCTTCCCCGCAATATGCTCAAACTCAGGATTTAGTGACTTGATATAGGCAATCCACCTGAGCATAGCGATATCTGGAGTGGTGCAGCTTGCAATCATCCCAAGGAGTGGCAAGCAGTCAGTTTCCACAAGCACGGATGCCCCAATGAGATTCTTTTTCACATTTTAAGGCAGTGACTACTCCCCATAACTCCCTCTTGATCTGCGGATAATTTCGCTGGCGAATGCTTAGTACCTTTGCTCCAAACCTGATTACATACCTGTGATCATCCTCATCATCTTTCTCTACTGCCCATCCTATCCCAGTAGGACTAGTATCAACTGTTACAATCACAGGCCTGCCACACTCATAATCTACCTTCCTTCGAGTAGGTGATGTTTGGAGCAGACATTTCAGCTTCCGCATAGCTTTAATATGTGCAACACTCCATAAAAATCTCTGATTTTTCCTCAAAAGTTGGTAGAGAGGATCTGCTACATGTGCATAATGTGGGATCCATATAACATAAAAGACACATGCACCAAGAAATCTCCTCACCTCCGTAACATTAATGCATATCTCTTTCATTCTTTGTATTGCATCTATCTTGGCTAGACAAGGTCGGCGTCCATTAGTATTACAAAGATGCCCCACGAGTAGTACTTCACCAACCCCAAACACTGATTTCATTCCAGTCAAAGTAAGATTCACCTCTTCAAGCCTGGATAGGATTTTGTCACAATCCTTTATATGATTTGCCACAAATTTGCGGCACCCCCTCAAATCCAAACCCCCATCTTTATCTTTTTCATCACAGCCTTTTATGGGCACATCATCCAGAAAAGGCACAGTTATTTGTGGAATGAAGTCTTGCAAGACTTTATTCATACCATTCATCATATGTGCCATTGAGTTGGTGGCTCCCTGTGGTAAGGTGCACATCCTTACCAAACCCAAAGGAGTTTTCATCGTGGTCAAGTCCCTGCTTCGTATATCCAGCTGGAACTGATCATACCCCGAATTCAGATCACCCATAGAGTATATAGCTTTCCCTGCAAATGCTTCTGCAAACTCGTCCACAATCGGACCTGTTCCCACGTTCCTGATTGTGACCTTGTTTACAGGTTGCATGTCTTGAATGAAGCGCAATGCTCCATTTTTCTTTGGCACGGTGAACCATCTATTGGAGTATGGAGCGCATGATGGCTCCAAAATTCCCATCCTGATCTTTTCTTTTAATAATTCCACCAGCTTTGGCAAGAGAGCTTTTGGTACTGGAATCGGCCGCCGCAGGTTCCAGGGCACATGTGGAACAGTGAAGATCACCATTGGCGCTATTACACTTGGATCAACACAGCCTATCTCATGCGGCTCAAAAGCAAAGGCCTTTCCATGTTTCACGAGCATCTCCTCAAAGCATTCCTTTTCAACTGGTAACAGGAAATCCTTGTCACCAATCTTCAGCTCTTTTAGGGTTTCCTGTGTAAACTTATGCCCAATTTTCTTCGGATCTCTGAGATTCGGTTGCATAGAGGCTTCATCTATCTTCTCCTTGCTTTCTGGTGGCAAGGGCAAGGCAACTGGTTTCACCTTCTTTGCAACCGTTTTATACTTTGTATCAACACGAGCATCCATCTCACAATACATGTTTTTACATTCTATCTCCTCAAATTCCCAGATTATATCATACATTCCCACAGATGACACTTTTACCATCTCATTTCCACCCTGTAAGCATGCGCTTTCCATGGCAGAAAGCTCATCCATAGTATCTACAAATGACACCTCGTCAAGCACACCTGA
Organism: Cibotium barometz; assembly: GCF_041138505.1. NCBI lineage: Eukaryota > Viridiplantae > Streptophyta > Polypodiopsida > Cyatheales > Cibotiaceae > Cibotium > Cibotium barometz. Next base: position 5,876,262 of record NC_141089.1, on the reverse strand, counting down.
AATAAACTCATTTTTCTCCAAAAGATTACACTGCTCAAGACTTTTTTGTACATTTTGTACATATCGACGCATACCACGCTTCAAATCCTTGCTTTTTACAAAGACTATTGACCCATAGCTAGAGGATCCTTGAAAATTTGCTGAAAAGTTATTTACATTGATTGAGTCCTGCGAGAACTCATTGCCCCTTGTACCATTGCAATCCCGCTTTACAATGGCACCTGGCCAAAATCCCTCATCTCGCTGTAGTTCATGAATTCTCTGTTTATCTTTGGGAGTGACTGTTCTCGAAGAGACTCGCGGTTCCTTTCATGGTTAATGCAAACTGTCAAGAACTGAACAGCTTTCTTGCCATCTTTGCTCCTTATTCTTGCATATGCTGAGCCATCATCTAAGACTTTTGTCTCCATCCTCACAACTGTAATATAGGGTTGCCCAAGGATGAGGAGATACGATGACATCTCCTGGACGAAGAAGTTCTGATCATCTTTCACATCCCCTATAGTTATCCTTACATTTGGACAGGCTGCATAGAGCTCTTCAGATGAGTTATTAGCCGCCTTAATCATCCACCCATGATCTACATCCATTGGCCACTTACATTTGTTGTAGAGGTTTTTAGCCATAAGATTTATTTCAGACCCATGATCGATTAAAGCAACATACGGCTCTTCCAAGTTTCCTATCTTGACAAGGGTTTCAGTGGTGGCCCTTGCCAAATGGTTCCTGGAGTAGTGACTTTTTGCAAGAACTTTTTCATCATCCTCGCCCACAAAGCGCACTTGTCGTGCCCCTTCAGCAAAGTGATTACATTCCACCACATTCTCTCTCTCTTCCTTTTGCTGTACCTGTACTCCATGAGTCTTGGAAGTGCTTGTCTCCCCTTGTGATGGAATAGATTCAATTATGGACTGCCTTTTCCTTCGTATAATATCAATTATCTCATCATGGAATTCTTTCTTTGCAATCCCCAAGACTTCCCCTAGTGTAAATTCCACCCTACTGTTTAGAATCCTTTCTTCTAGCACCTTTTTGAGATCCGTTGCGGCTTCAATATCAAATTGGAGCTTGTAGAGCGGACTTTTCCCTTTACCCTTCTCCTTCTCATGCTTCATCTTTGCTGGCGCTTCTTCCATTGATACTTCCTGTGGAGGCTGGTTATGTGGCGGAGGCACATGTGATGGCCCAGGGTCCTTCTTTCCACTACCACGAGTGACCCTTTTTGATGACCCTCCTTCCTCATTTTCCCTCTTATGCTTTCCTCTACTTGTGCCTCATTATTCTGGCATTTTGCAATGTAGGCATGAACAGATAAAGAATCCACAGGTTCTTCCCAGCCAGTCTCAAGACGTATACAGTCTTCTGCCTCATGCAAAGCCTGTATGCGTGAAGCATCTCTGTCTGACCAAACAATGACACGCGACTCCACAAATGTTTCGAACTGCAAAGAGTTCAAAAGTAGTCTTTCATGACCAGGATCCCACCGAGCCAATAGTAGAACTTCATGCCAAGAACGGAGAATATGCGATAAAATGTGAGATGAGCGAATACAGACAGGATGAGCCGCATTCACAATGTCCCACCATGAAGCCCGCACACGTGTCCGTCCATGTGACAATCCCTCCAACTCAATCAAAGTCACGAGCCATGAATCCCCAAGGCTGCTCCTACAAGCACATATCCTGAAAAAGCGCCCACCTATGCGCCACCATATGCAAGCGGACATCGAGTAAAGCAGCCCCACCCATTCTTTTGGGCGTCGTAATGTGATTCCAAGCTATCCATGTTTGACCCATAATATTTCCTTGCCTTTTCCACAACATAAACCGAATGGGAGCAACCAAACGGAGAAGAGATTTGTGCGTCCAAGGTAGCAAAGGCGAAAAATAGGAAATCATGCTAAGCATAATAACCTGAGCTACCTTAACCCTCACGTGCATAGGCCACCCTTGAGCTTTCCAATACACAAATTTATCCGAGATCCGAGTAGAAATCCAAGCAAGAAGCGCTGGGGGGTCCACATCCACACCCACCGGATACCCAAGATAACGAAAAATGTCTCCTGTATGCACCACACGGCCTTGCCACCCTAATGCCTCAAGATCAAATTCCGTGCATACAATGAGGGCTGATTTTGTTGAATTTATTTTCAGCCCAGAAGCCAATGCAAAATTATTCCAAGCTTCCATTGCTCGATCTATATTGGCTTTTTCGGCCCTGAGAAACATAAAAGTGTCATCCGCAAGGGCTTGAGCAACCAATTGCTTGCCATGAGGGAGATGCAAACCAACCACTTCACCATGCGATGCCATAGCATCTAGGCGAGATAACATAGGATGAGTGGCAATGGCAAAGAAAAGAGGGCTAAGAGGACAGCCCTGCCGGAGAGAACGGGTGAGAGAAATACCATCCGAAAGTCCTCCATTGAGCATAATCCGCGTGATAGAGCCAGAGCCAAGTAAATGCACCAAATTAGCCATTTTGGGACCAAAGCCCATGGCTGTCATTAACTGAGAAAGGAAAGACCAGCTGACATGATCAAAAGCTTTTTCAAGATCTAGCTGCACCATCACAATCTCTTGCTTCTTTGCCTTGGCATAATCCACTCCAATTTGAACATTAAGAATATTATGCAAAATATTCCTGCCATGCACAAATCCATATTGATATGGATGAATAAGAGTAGGAAGGACCTTCTGCAAAAGCGATTGGCAAAAATCTTTGTAAAGATTTTATACATAATACCCATAAGTGAGATCGGGCGCCATTGAGCCAAAGAAGTAGGCGAAGGGACTTTAGGCAACAAACGAAGTATGCCCAACTTCCAATCGGCAGGCATATATTCCTCATCCCAAACCCTTTGACAAATAAGCGTCAAAGGCTCTGCAAGCTGATCAGCATATTTTCGAAAAAACTCATTTGTCAAATCATCCCAACCAGGGCTCTTTCCCATGGGAAGTTTGGAGAGAACAGCTTCCACTTCCCCTTGAGTAACAGGAGCATCAAGCTGAACCGCCACATCAGGGTCAACTTGATATCGTACTTCAGCAAACAATGACTCCCTTGCAGCCAGGACAACCGGCGAGACATCCTCTCGAGGGGCAAGCAAATCTTCATAAAACCTGATGCAATGCTGAATAACCTCAGAAGGTTGAGTAACAAGGTTGCCTTGGGCATCCATCAACCTAACAATATTCTCACGCATATGTTTTTGATGCAACTTATCATAGAAGCGATGAGATTGACAGTTAGCATCCCGCAAAGCATCAAGACGTGCAAGTAGTTTAAAGCGAACGTATTGTGCTTCCTGCACCCTAGATAGCTCCTTTTTCAACCATTCTATGGCATCCACAACTTCAGCATCCATAGAGTCAGTAAACATGAACGCCTGCAAGCCCTTTAAAAGCGACTCAAGAAGAGCCACATGCTGTTTTTGTATAGAGGCATTAGCAAGACCATAATGCCACGCTAATTTCCGAGTGTTGGTAAGGAACACTGGCCAAGCATGATAATCAGCCATGGACACTCTTGTGGAGAAACATGGTATCAACTGACGCATATAAACATCAAAAACTTCATGCTCCAAAAAAGTGTGATTTAAGCGCAAAGGCAAGCGTCCCAACAAGCCTTTATATGCATCCACAGGGTAATAGACCATTTCAAACACAAGCGGCCAATGATCCGAGAAAACCTGTTGCTGATCAACCATCATAGTAAGAACCTCTGGCAAAAAGAGATCTTGATGTAAAATATACATCCTATCCAATCTAGCATAAGTGCCCCAAAACTGTTGTGAGGCATAAGTGTAATCCCTTTCATCTGGATGCAACCAAGACCACATGTCTTGTTTTAGCGACCTTGCTGCAAAAGCTTCCCACGCCATTCTCTCTGGGCCATCCATTACAGAATGAGGCGGCGTGGCTTGCTCCCTGGAGACACACATATTAAAGTCTCCCATCACAAAGCCAAGATGAGAGATTGAAAGAGCACACAAGTCATTCCACAGCAAACGGCGTGCACGAGCATTATTTGAAGCATACACCCCCAACAACCATAAAGGCGTATCATCCCAAACATTCTGTATCACTAGAAATCTTCCATGAACATCTTGAATCACAAGAGAAGGCTGAAACTGCGAACGAACAGCAAACATAACACCTGACTGCGAAGCAGGATGTCCGCTGTAGAAAACATGAATCCTCTCATATACATTGGCTTTGCCAGCCAACTTATGCTGCTTATGTTCAACAGCACACAAAACATCCCAACCATGGCAAAAAGTTGTACGCCAAAGCCTGAACTGCTTTTGGCGCGAACAAATACCCTTTACATTCCATTGTACAATTTTCATAAGCCTTCCCAGAAAAGGAATCAACAAGGCCGTGTACTAGGCCCAGGACAATCTGCCAAATCACGAACCTTTTGAAGCATTGCATTTTTAGACATGGTATTTGTGATCTCAGACTGCCTTGGAGTTCCCGAGCACGTGCCGAAGGGTAATGACCATCCCATGGCGAGATGACCTCACCCTTCGAACCAAACACGAGGCAATTGTTGTTGTGCTTCTTTTGTTAGGCGACTTCTAATAGGATAGCGTTCTACTCTATCCACCCCAAGAGCCTCTGTACCCTAAGAAAGTTGGCTTCCCGGCCTCTCAATGCTGGTCTGTTGCTGGGCACCTGAACCCAAAGGGCGACGAGCATATGTATGTAAGGGCTCGTGATGAGTACGCAAAGGCCCCTGCCAAACAACATCTGAGAAATCCCCCCGCGGGGCAACAAATCGCATGGAAATCCATCTCACGGATTTCCGCCTCACGAAAATAACTCTCACGAAAATCCGTCGTCTCACGGATTTCCATTTCACGGAAATCCAACTCACGGATTTACTCCGGTTCACAAGATTACCCCTCATGACATGCACTTTCACGGCTTTAACACCTGCACTTTCATGGTACTTAATTTGACCTTTTTTAAAAAAGAGAGAGAAAAGACAACAACAAGGAGTGGCACATGCCCCACCAGTCTATAGACTGATCTTTTTTACATGTACAGATGTCAATCTCAGACCCAGAAGTCGCAAAGACCCCTACAGTAACACAGGCCAGTGCTACGGGATCCCCGATAAGCCAGAAGAAAAGACCAACACAGGGCCCGAAGATGAACTACCTGGGTCCATACACCCAGGCTTTCCATGGCTTTTTACCACGTACTTCCACCCATGGCTGCTCAACCTCATTCTGAACATCCACATGTACATCCATGTGCTGGGCAGCATGTAAAGGAGCATCATGCTCATCTTCCACGGGCAACTGCCCATCAACGATATCCTTGGTAGCAACAACTTGTTCTTTCTTAGGACATTCGGAGACAAAGTGGCCCATCTCACCACATTTGAAACAGTGGCCAGCAAATGTATCCCACCTCAATTCATACATTAAAGGTTGCAGCCCAGCCATATTGACACGCAAATGTGTCGGCCTAGGTCTCCCAGTATCCCACAACATGCATAGACGATTTCGGTTTCTAGATGTCATTCGAGGCACCACCAAGACATCACCGATACCTCGCATGAGACCTGGTAAATCACGCCAAAACATCGGTGGGAATTGTTTCACTTCAACCCAAACTGGGCAAGCCTGGCGCAACATATCTTGGTACTCTGCCATAGGCTTCCACGGAACCACATGAACCAATTGCCCATCCAAAAAGAGTGGCACCTGCTCCAATACTACCCTACAGGCTTCCGAAGTGCGAAAAAGTATTTCATAAAAGCCTCTCGGACCATCATAAATCTCCTCAAGTGCCTCAGGCGACACCAAGCGGCCCAACCATGCTCTAAGACGAGGCAACAACGGAATACGCCTAGTAAAAAAGAAGACAGCAGCACGATCATGAAAATCTGCTAGCTGTTGTAGCAACAAAGGAGTCTCCATGCATACATCAGCCACACCACCATTATCTACTGCAGCCATTTGCACGCTATTTGCCTTCACATATTCTTGCAGAAGCTCACCAGTGATCTGCAGCAAACGTGCAAACTCCGGAGAAGGTACCTGAGAACTTTCCTCTGCATTCTCTCCAACATTCACCGGAGTGTAGCTCGCATCAACATCAAGCCTTTGGCGTTTTTGTTGCTCCGAGGCATCTGAAGCATAACCCACATCCTTCTCGATCATCTCCTCATGTTAAGGCTATTGGCAGCCATGCCACCAACATTAGCAGCCGGGTCATCCAAATCCATGTACAAAAGCAAAGAAAACCCAGTCTCTCTCTCTCTCTCTCTCTCTCTTAGTCAAAAAGCAAAGACTAGATTGACTAGAGCACATGCAGCCCTGGGTGGTTTGGAGAGGATGTGTTCGCAAGTTCAGTTTCAGGAACCTCGAACGAAACTTTGGCTTTTTGACACTAGTGTGACATCAGCTATGCTTTATGGAGTGCAGATATGGGGACCTTCAATGGGCCATCACAGCGCAGGCGGGTGGAGAGGTATGGAGAGGCCTTTGGTATCTATGATTGCTAGGATTATTAGAGCCAAGGCCGTGGTACCTCATGTGATTATTCGAGCAGAGGTGGCGGCTGCCCCTCTGGTGATTGAGGCTCTTATGAGTCAGTCTCCTACATACATGGCTTGTGGGATCTCCCCCGAGACAGATATGCACGCCTCGCCCTTGAGTCCTCCCGACAGTTAGCTTTACAGGGAGACACGGCTTGTTGGTATGGACAGATGACATCTTGGTTCCAGGCACATGGTTTTAGCATGGACAGATTGCCTCCCTTCCAGTATTCTCTGGAGGCACCCTCTCTCACTCTCACACGGACAGAGATTACCAGACTCATCCGTCAGGATTTAGTTCAGCTGGACATTAGGAGGACATGGATACAGCCGACTGAGGAGCTGGGCACGAAGATGGCTTTCTACAGAGAGCATTTTCTTCAGCTCACAGCAGATGGTTTTGTGATCAGACCCAGTTACATGGATGTACACTTGTCTCATGCAGTACGATGTGCTATTGGTCAGATTCGCACATCCTCACACCAGCTTGAGATTGAGATTGGCCGATATAGAGGTATACCAGCTGAGGCCAGGATATGCCGAGTATGCCATGGGGAGCCAGAGACAGAGCTGCATTATATATGCCATTGTACTGCATACTATGAGATACGTGGTCGTTTCCACTGTTTATTCAGAGAGGGTTTTGGACCACTTTCCAGAGTCATGGGGTACCAGGACCAGAGGTGTTTGGGATTGTTCTTGCTTGAGCTGCGAAGATGTAGAGATAGCCTGCTTAGGCACACAGAGAGCCAAACTCAGAGGCACATTACAGACTTCTTTAGTCGAGCCATCACTATGCCAGATGGACCACAGCAGCAGAGCAGGACATGGATACCGCCCACACCAGCGGTACACTGATTGATTGTGCGATTGAGCTTGGGTGGTCCAGACGCCCACGACTACGGAGGAGGGCATCCCAGCATAGACGGAGGTTGCAGCGGCGGATTCGGATTATTCTTGCGAGACATGCGGGACACCCAGTCAGGGTACTGACCACACAGAGGATATTGAGGAGATCTGCCAGCGTCCGATGCGGCACATATTATGAGATGGAGGCACCTCCATGGTGTACCCCCCCGTCCCACATGATATTGTATCCCCTCACTGTACTCCACTCACCTCCATAGCGTACCCCCCCCCCCCCCCCCCCCTCACTATATTCACACCCTATAAGGGTTTTTGTTTACCTTCCAGTTCCAGTTTCATTTTCTAGGTGCTAGTAGTATCATCTTTATTTTTCATTTTCTGGTTTTTTATCCAGACATTGTATCAGATCCACCATGATGTAACTTTTTGGTCTTATAGGTCATTATGGCCTTTTGAAGACGTTAAAATAACATTGCATTTCATTTCATTTCTCTCTGCTGCAAGGAAAACCCTAAAACAGTAGCTTTGCTGTAGGCGAAACCCTAAAACAACAGCTGTAAACCCCAGACAGCAACAAAACCTCTATTCGAAACCCTAAAAAAGCTGTTTTGCTGCAGGAAAAACCCTAAAACAGCACGTGTAAACCCTAAAACAGCAGCAAAATTTCTGATTGAAACCCTAAAATAGCATCTTTGTTGCAAACGAAAACCTAAAACGGTAGCTATGTTGCAGACAAAACCCTAAAACAGCAGCTCTGTTTTACATACGAAACCCTAAAACAGCAGTTCTGATGCAGACGAAACCCTAAATCAGCAGCTCTGTTGCAAACGAATCCCTAAAACAGCAGCTCTGTTGCAGACAAAACCCTAAAACATGTACAGGAAACCAAGATTCGCCCCCCTCCAATTCAACATCTCTCTTTCACTTCATTTCTCTCTCTCTCTCTCTCTCTCTCTCTCTCATACAGGTACTCCGATTTGTCTCATAGGCCGAGTTCGGTCTTTTGGAAGACGTTAATAAAATCTTTCTTTCTTTCTTTCTTTCTCTCTCTAACTATCTATCTATCTATCTATATCTCTTGGTTGAGTCTGTCATGGCATGCCCCACTGGGCTTACAGTGGTATCAGAGCACGGATTTTTCTTGAGGAAATCTCTCTTGGGGTGACAGAGCCATGTCCAGAGTAGAGGGAGACTAAGGACCTAATGAAGGGAACAACTATGAGGCCAATCCAAGACTCCAGTTTGGGAACCAAGGCCGACGATCCATTACTCATGAGACCGTGAAGGAACAGGACCATAGAAGAGCTCGAATGTTTGATGATTTCATCAAGGATCAAGCCACCAAAGTCGAAGAAGTTGAAGCTGCTTAAGCTCATCTTCAGGCCGAAGGAGTCTCTACTGCAGAAAGATGGAGAGCTACCTGTTCCGCTGAAGGAATCAAGCATGGATTTGATAGTGATGCTACCCATCATTATAAAATATCTCTAACAAGTCAAACTAAGAAATCAAGCCGCCCCAAACTAATGCATTTCCAAAGGAACTTAACACCAGGATGATACACTGCCAGAGAGAAGGCAACTTTTTAAGGCTTGGGGCAAAGTGACTAACAAACCCATGCTTATTCATTTTTAAAGTAGTGCTACCTACCACTATATTCATCCCCGAGTGGTTGAAGCTATGAACCTCCCTCTAGATAGGTTCGGAGCTTCTATTTCTACAGATACCACCTTCGAGGGAATGTTAGCAGAAGTGACCCCTATCTTGGGAAAGCTTCGTTTACAGATTCGGGATTATGTGGATTATGAGAACTTTGTTATTGGTAAAATTGGACATTGTGATGTAATTTTGGGTATGCCTTGGCATAAGAAGGTAGATCTGGCCATTGATTGGGTTGGAAACAAGATTAGGTTTCCTTTTAAAGGCAAGAATGTAACTTTTGATGTAGGAGTTGTGGGGAATTCTATTCCACTCATCAATAAAGTAATCTATTTCTTCGTACTTGCTATATGTCAGAGATCCAAAGGAATCTGAGAGTGATGAATTACTCCCAATTCTTCTAGGCCAATCCCTTGTCACATGTACTAAAGAGAAAAATGAGACAAGGATGCACCTCTAATAGCAACAGAAACAAGCATGAGGTTCCAAATACCTTTCCTGATCTTGAGCATCCTTGAGCCTGACGCTAGAGCAACACTGACAGCACCCAAACCCTTGTTCCCCATACCAACCGAAGCCCATGGATGTCTAACTTCTGGGTGTATTGCTAGAGCTTGGCGTATGCCTGGATTTGGGTTTTGTTCTCTGAGAGGCCTAGTGGGAAACCCTTCGTATGAGCAATCTGGTCACTTATATTAGCTTTGTGAAAATATAACAGCATTGTCGTAATGTCCATTAGTCTCTTCACATTGTTCCAATAATTATCAGGCTGTGTTAGATATGTCCATTAGGCAAAAAACATTTCGTGAACATATTAGATTCTTAAGAGAGGGATTCACGGAGCAATAACTGACGCTAAGACTTGACTTTTGGGTCATGCATGTTCACAACCTTCTCAATTTAAAGGTGTGTTCGGTAGCTTTTATATACTTGTTTGCAACTAATGGGTGCCATTCTTATATTGCACCATCATCAGAAACCTCTTACGATTGTGCAGGAATGTATGTGCCCTGCCAATACAATGGAAAATATGTGGTTTGGAGGATGCAGCTAAAGAGTTTACATTTTCAGAGATGTATGGGACAATGGATGCGATGAATACCAGAGTGGTTCACGTGACCTTTACCTCCATTGAGGAGAGGAATTTGAAGGAAAAGTTTACCTTACAGGTTTCCCCTATGCCAGTAGACTGATAGTTTCATGCTCTTGATGTGATGAGTTTTATACTTCTAAATCTCTGCCTTGAGAGCTTTATTGACTCATCTTTTTACTCCTTGCAGGTCTTTCATATGAAAAACCTGGAAAAAGCAGCTCAAGAATTTACCTTGAATGTTACAGCTGAAGCATTTAAGATTGACATTGTTGTTAGAAACCACAACTCTCAAGAGGAGGCACCTGTGCCTGGTGGCATTGACTTTGGCACTGTGAAGGTGGCAGAGGACTCCTTGAAGACTTTGGTTCTCCAGAATAAGGGTAGATATACAGTTTCATTCAAATTCTGCATGAAAGGCAGCTTCTCAGAAATATTCACGGTAACTCCAATCGAGGGAAGCTTGGAGCCAAAAAAGGAGCAAAAAGTAAGTCAACAAAGTTGTTTCAGTTGTGCTTCAGAAGAATAAAGAGAAGAAAACAAAGATAATACAAGGAAAAAGGCCAGAACAGCTGCTAAATTCAATGAACTACTGTTTCAAATTAGTGTTTTTTTTTTTTTTGGGGGGGGGGAGGTGGGGGAGGAGGAGGGGGGGGGTGTGTGGGGAAGATCCTTCTATTAGTTAAAGAGAAAAACAGCGAAAATGGCTAAGTTAAAATCCCTTCCCAAAGGGGAAACGCCAGTCAAGATGAACAAAGGGGAGGATGCACATGCATTTCATTCAAGAACACAATTTGTAAGTGGTGTTGCCATAGGAGGTGCAGAGCCCACATCATGCTCAAAGATGAGGTGCGTGTTTTCTAGTTGGTAGGCTAGCTCCGGGAACTTCAACAAGGTGGTTGGTGCCAGCCGATTCTCTCAGATCTTCTGCTGGCTGGTCTTGGGCAAGGCCTGTGTCACCCATTGATGCATCATGAAGTCGCCAAGGTAGGCCCACCACCAGCACTGCGGTCCACATCATGAGTTCTGACACTCTCCCTTGGTAGTAGTTGCAGTTTCCCTAGCTCATGGAGAAGGTGGTTGTTATAGTTGCCAGGTCACTTCGCAGTAAATTGTTCTTAGAAGCCTGTAACTGGTGCAAAAGAACCCAAAGTTTGTTGGGTGCTTAAAGAAATCCCTGAGATGGAGGCTCAATTGGTGATGAGAGCACAAAAGGCCAGACAAGGTGAAGTGAGCACACTAGGAAAAGAATGGGGGCCAGTCAAGGTAAAAGGGCTGCCAAGATGGTCCGAAGAAAAGAAAGAGGCACCAGCAATCACAAGGCAACTACAAAAGATGAAAGAGGCGGTACAAGAAAAGAGGCACATTGCGAGAACGGGGTGCTGATGGAGAGACCACAAAAGTGGTCACAATGAGAGGGACAACACACAAGATGGAACGACACAATGACTATAGGATTCAATGAACAAGATGAGAGATGACAATGATGACCCGAGGGATAGCTGAGGAATCATTTTAATGGTTCCTACGGGTGGTACGGGGGAGGGGGGGGACACAACGTGGGCGGAGGGGAGAGGCATCTCTCCCCGCACCCCGTCACACGGCCGACAGACAGCCCTAGCCTAGTACCTCGCCCATTGTCCCCCGGCTCAGGCACAAGGGTGAGGCGCGGGCGACTACACCTCCGGGCATGACCCCTCGATGGTATGCTTACCGCTTTCTGAGAAATTCTCTTGAAGAACAAGAGAATACGAAAGGAGGCCCAATGCTGGTAGGATGACAACCATAATGTTGGTGGACTTGGTGTCATCTCCTATCTTTTCCAGATGCCCATCGGGGTGACAATGTGGTGCCTTCAATGCATAAAGTAAAAAATACTTAAAGAACTTATAGTAGCCAACTAAAAATAGTGTAATGATGAAAAAATGGTCTCTTCTCACACACCTCGATCCTTATTTTGGTGAGGCATTATGGCAATTTTCCTTGATTAGATGTCCCAAGTGGTTCAATCAAGGACTCTTAAGAAATTGAAGAACAGAAGGTAGAAATTGGGAACGATTTAAGACATTGAAGGAAGAAAAAGGGGAAAGAAGAGAGGAGAAGAAGAGAAAAGGAGAAGAAGAGGAGAGAAGAAGAGGAAGGAAGAAGAAGAGGAGAGAAGAAGAGAATCAGGGGGGAAAAAACAAAACCTGAAAGTTGGGCGACTGCTTGATTGGAGAGGTTTCGAGGTTTTTAAAAACCGTTTCGAAGTTTCAAGGTTTCGAAAGCTAGAAACAAGTTTTTTTGTTATTATGAGTAGTACATATGTCTCTAGAGAGTCCACCTGGTGCACGAACTCGGCCAATCACTGCCTTGTATAAGGCCATCACACCCCAAATCTTGTCGTGCGAGATGCAGCTCCTGCAAATGTCCTTTATGGGGGGGATCGGGGGGGACAAAATCCAACACTTTGTGAAAATCCACAAAGCAATAGGCTGTATGCTTGGTTCAACTCTTTTTTGGGACAGGCTGAAAATTTGCAGAGGTCTTTTGGAGGCCCAAACGAACTTTGATTTGGACAATTCTTGGCTTGGGAGACTCGGGAAGAGGCGAGGAATCCAACCGTGAAAAAACATTCCGATAAATTTTTCTGCACAGGCGGTGCCGTCGACAGTGGAAGGTTGCAGAATTGAGCTGAGTCATCACCATATGGGCGGCACTGGCAGATCAAAAATTTGATTTGGGGGTTCTCTAATTGAGTATCTTGCCAGCTGTTGTATGTAAACGTCATAGTGGAGTAGTAGGATGAAGAGGCGGCGCTGGCTATTTGTAGGAGATGGGATGCCCCTTTTTGCTTTGCAATGGTGGCATCTAAGTCCCACTTCTGCTGCAAGGCATGGTTGAAGGTGGCACACTAATGCCCACTGCAGGCGATGGTGGCATTGCTGTGCTTAAGAGCTACAACCCATAAAGTCCATGCGGGTGCTACCCGGCTGTACAGCTACAGTCGCCCAAGTACATAGAGAGCAAGACCACCACAGCAAAAGGTCAATTAGGAGTCCACGCAGAAAAAAAAGAACACAACATGTTTTGCTCTCCACGAGATATGGCGAGCTCCAGATGATGGGCAGGAGTGCCTGCTCTTACACCAAATATTGGGATCACCTGTAAATTAGGGTCAGCAACATACAATAGACACGTAGTAGCAATCGTGAGCAAGCTTGAGAGGCCCACAACTCAAGATGGATATCTCATATAAATGTACATGAAACCGATCCCGTCAAGTGGGAATAGACTCCGTTGGACACCCACACGCGTAATAGCACAACTTAATATCAGAATTTGAAATGAACAACTTAATAACAACTGGAATTTGAAATGAAATAAAATGAAATAGATGGACACCAGCACTGGGGCCAGAACAGGCCGACCCCCCCCTCAATATATGATATATTATTGGGAGTATTTAACAAATACAATACACCATGGGTTCAAAGAACCAGATGATGTCCATGTACAAATGAATACAGTACCAAACAAGAAGCTCGAAGTAGATATTCGAAGGAGATTGACCACTTGAGTGGTCCAGTCTCTACGGTCCTGTGCCTTCACTGGACTCCGTGGAGAGCGCCCCACTGGTGTTCCAGGACCACGCACAAACAGGCGCTCCCGTACTAACGCCTGGCTCTCCCGATCTCGGCACCTTTGGACCGCGGTTCTCCAAAAACTTGGACTACCCGGCACCGAACGGGTGTTAGTCGTAGAGACAATCCCTTATCAGATTTACCACAAAGTTCTTTACTTAAATCTGAAATTCACTTGTAGATTGCAGATGGAAGACCAATACCCATGGTGTCTGTGTGCAGCTACTTGAGAGGGACACCAAGGTGCAGCAGCATGTCGTGAGGAGTAGTTACCTGGGGAAAAGTATAGCCTCCTGAAGAAAGGAGATGCCGCCTATGTAAAGGAGGCACAACCGCCTGCAAAGGAAAACAACCACCCGCTGTGCAGGACACAGCCACCTTCTGTGGAGGAGGAGGAAGAGGAGGAGTCGCCTGGTTGTAGGAGCACAGCCGCCTACTGAAGGAACAGCAGCCACATACAGAAGGTACAGCCGCCTGAGGGAGAAGCAGCAGGAGCCGTTTGTATGCAGGGTACAACCGTCGCCTGCAGAGTAGGAGTAGTACACACAGCGGAGGAGCAGCCTGTATGGTCGCCTGGCTGGAGTGGAGAAGAGGCAGCCATCTGCTGGAGGGGACTACTACCTGCTGGAGGAGGCGGCGCAGCCTATGCAGCCTGCAAAAGAGGCAGCACAACATGTGCAGTACAAACACCGCCTGTATGTAGGGCACAACTGCCACCTGTATGCAGAATCGCAGGTTGATAAGCAGCCGCCTGGGAGCAGAAGCGCAGGTTGAAGTGCAGCCGCCTGGGAGCAGAAGCGCAAGTTGAAGTGCAGCCGCCTGGGAGCAGAAGCGCAGGAGAAGAAGCCGCCTGAGGGATCGTGGAAATGATCGCCGGTTCCTCTTTACGAAGGGTGGTAGCCTCTATTTTGTAGATGTTGGAGGGGAGTTAAACAATTACAGCTAGCCGGCTCCCCACGTTTGCATGGGGGGCGGCCAGCTTCATGGTGGCGTGGGTAGATGACCATGCACCCACCCCCACATACACAAGAATTAAGTGTGGCTCCCAACCTTATAAAACAAAAGATTAGAAAATAAACTATTAAACCAACATGTACAATACACTTACCACTTGTTTACACGCAACAAAACTCGTTAGAAGACAGAGCAAACTTCATGACTCACTGGCAGGCGTCCCCGCTCAGTAAGTGGCACGTCAAGCAGGCAAACACAAAAATACAAGTCATGCGAAAACAGTTTCAAACAAGCAAAACATGAGTGCATGTGCAAATAGTATCATGGACATATCTCCCGTTCATGGAACAAGTACAAAATATCTGTCGGACACAAAAATGGCACGACGTAAAACATAAATCCTGGTCTTCCTATGGAGTGACAGTCCCATAGGTAAAACACAGTTCCAGGCACGAGCCACCCTATGGAGTGACAGTCCCATAGGCAAGACACGGCATGAATACTGGCTCTTCCATGGCGTGACAATCCCATGGATAGAACACAGTCCAGGTCATACACGGGTGGCACCAGTCTGGCTCCCATCCATACGACACCATCTTGCTAACACACGGGTGGCACCAGTCTGGCTCCCGTCCATGTCAAGCAAAAATACTGGCCTCTTCACATGAGACACCGGCCTGGCCTCAAGTGAACGAGACACAAAACTGGAGATGGACAAAATGGTCGGCCAATTGGTGACATCCCCCAACTGAAAAGCCTCAAGATATGCTTGCAACAACTGTGGGTAGTCAACAAAATAATCCTCATTTACCCACTTTGCATCAATAGGCAAATAATTTTTGAACTTCACAAGGTATCTCCTGGAAAGCTTTCCTGCAGGTACCTTTCTCTCCTTGTGAGAAACAATCTGTTCTGGCTGGAAATGATAAGCTGATGAAAACTCAAGTTTAGTATCCATGTTATCAAATAAAGCCCTCCAAAAGAGGCTCGTAGTCCTGGGATCTCTTTTCCCAACAATGGATTTAGGCATACCATGATGCTTGAAAATATTAGCAAGAAAAAGCTTTAGCATATGATCAACTTTAATGGTTTTCTTGACGGTCAAGAAATGAGCTTGCTTGCTAAATCCGTCCACAATGGTCCAAATAGTATCATTCCCATGCTAGGACCTAGGCAAGTCCATAATAAAATCCATAGTAATACTTTCCCAAGGTTGCGAGGGAATAGGCAATGGCTGAAGCAAACCTGGAGGTTTTTGCCTGTCAAATTTCACCTTTTGGCAAGTAATACATGCACGTACATAAGCCTCAATGTCTTTTCGCATGCTTGGCCAAAAGAAATCTCTCTCAATCATGCGTGTAGTGGGCATGATACCTCTATGACCAGCATAAGGTGGAACGTGACATTCGTCCATAACCTTTGGGCGCAAATCCTTCACCACACATAGGCAATTATCCTTCATAAGATAACCCTCGTTGATAACATAAGAGGCATGTGAATGACCAGCCATCAAATCAGTCCATATATGGCAAAAATCAGCATTGAAATGATACAAATTTCGCATAGCAGATAAGTCCCCATGAGAGGCCACTAAGACTGTAGCTACATAAGGCCTCATCTGCTACCACATTTTTCTTTCCTGGAGTATGCACAATCTGAAAATGAAACATGGAAAGAAAGTTTGCCATTCTCATCTGCTTCTCTGAAAGCTTTGTTTGAGATAGAAAGTATCTCAAGCTTTGATGATCTGTCTTGACTACAAATTCAGCCCCAAGCAGATAATGTTTCCATATCTTTAAGGCATGAATTACAGCCAAGAGCTCTTTCTCATAGATATCCATATGAAGCTCAGCATCATGCAAACGACGGCTCTCGTATGCAACTGCATGCCCTTCTTGATTTAGGACAGCTCCTATACAATCGCCACAAGCATCACATTCTACTACGAATGACTTGTGCAAGTAAGGAACAATCAACACGGGTCCACATATGATAGCATGCTTGAGCTGCAAGAAAGCATCCTGTTCTTTTGAAGTCCATTTGAAAGTGGTTTTCTTCTTTGTGAGATCATGTAGAAGAGTGGCTATCATAGCAAAATGTCTTATGAAACGCCTATAATATGAACATAGTCCCAGAAAACTACGTACTTGATGTACGTTTTGTAATTCTGGCCAATTCCGGATGGTCTCTATCTTTGTAGGATCCATTGTTACTCCATCCTTGGATACAATGTGTCCCAAATAATTTATCTCTGAAAGGAAGAACTCACTTTTCTTGGCATTAATAAAAAGTTTATGCTTCCGCAAGTCTTTGAACACTGTAACCAAATGAGTTCTGTGTTCCTGCTCATTCTTGGAGAAAACCAAGATATCATCAAAGAATACTCCTGTGAATTTGCGATGGGGTCGGAATATCCCATCCATCATACGATTAAAAGTGGCAGGAGCATTGGTGAGACCAAAAGGCATTACCAAAAATTCATATAATCCAAAGGCTGTCCTGAATGCAGTTTTATGGACATCTTGTGGCACCACTCGTATTTGGTGATAACCACTCTTCAAATCAAGTCGGCTAAAACAAGCCGAACCATCAAGCTTATCCAAAATGTCATCAATACGTGGAATTGGGAATCTGTTCTTGATGGTAAGCTTGTTTAAAGCTCTATAGTCCACGCACATGCGGAATGATCCGTCCTTCTTTTTTAGACTTCTCAGTGAAGTCCTCATCGCTAAAAGCAATGTCAAACTGTGCCACAAATGCTAACACTTTGGAAGCATCATGCTCTCCATGAAAAACATCAAACTTAACAGACTTGTTACCTGCTTTAAATTCCTTGAGCTTTCTGGCATGAGGCTCATGGTCCTCTCTTTTTCTTTTCCCTTTATCCAACGGGGCAGCCCTATCTGCATGGGCTCCATGGGCCATCATGGAAGTTTCATGAAGCACGGTGGCATGTGCTCCACGAACTTGAGAATCAAATGCATGTGACTTTCCTGCATAAGGCAATGTCTCTCCATGAGACAACTCAGAAGGCAAAGCTCTTTTAGTAGCTGACCTGTCACCCCTACCATGGGATACATATCTGAATGCATGTGACCTTCATGCCCTCCATGAGCACTAGCATACATATACCTGTCAAGCTTTGTGTCTTGTGGAGAAGATGCATGACGAGAGGTGACTGTCACCTCTTCCTTTTGCATAAAAGACCTCAACCTTTGAGATGCGGGATCTCCATGCTTCAAGCGAGGTGGATTTCTGAATTTCAGCTCTCCATCTTCCCCCTCTTTGATGTCACCTTTGCGGAGGAGGTAAGAAAGTGCCAACTCCCTTGGCTTCTTGCCTACTTCCTGTGCCATGGACTCAAAAGTCACATCTACCATTGCATTAGCTTTCCTTGCTTCAATGGCACTTTGCACGTGGGGATCTTCATGCAAAAATTTTAGCTCTTGCTCTTGTGCTTGCAAAAGCTTTCTCATATGCTCCATTTCAGCCCTCATTGCATCAGGCTCTTCTTCTAGCATAACTGTCTTTCCTCGAGACAGTTGTTCCTTTGAATCACTATCATTTACCCTTTCAAGGGGTTTGTGTCTTCCTCGCAGAGCATTAGAACCATGCGAGGCACTTGATGGGCCTCTCGAATTAGGCACTTCCAAAGGGTTGCCTTGGCTGTCCATTGTGTTAAGTGTGCTAGAAGCGGGGTGTCCAATACACAGGTTCGTTTCCCGACTAAGAAGAGGGAAACAAACGTGCTCTGAAGACTGATACCAATGAAACCGATCCCGTCAAGTGGGAATAGACTCCGTTGGACACCCACACACGTAATAGCACAACTTAATATCACAATTTGAAATGGACAACTTAATAACAACTGGAATTTGAAATGAAATGAAATGAAATAGATGGACACCAGCACTAGGGCCGGAACGGGCCGACCCCCCCCCTCAATATATGATATATTATTGGGAGTAATTAACAAATACAATGCTCCATGGGTTCAAAGAAACAGATGATGTCGATGTACAAATGAATACAGTACCAAACAAGAAGCTCGAAGTAGATATTCGAAGGAGAGCGACCGCTTGAGTGGTCCAGTCTCTACGGTCCTGTGCCTTCACTGGACTCCGCGGAGAGCACCCCACTGGTGTTCCAGGACCACGCACAAACAGGCGCTCCTGTACTAACGCTTGGCTCTCCCGATCTCGGCACCTTTGGACCGCGGTTCTCCAAAAACTTGGACTACCCAGCACCAAACGAGTGTTAGCCGTAGAGAGAATCCCTTATCAGATTTACCACAAAGTTCTTCACTTAAATCTGAAATTCACTTACTTGTAGATTGCAGATGGAAGACCAATACCCATGGTGTCTGTGTGCAGCTACTTGAGAGGGACACCAAGGTGCAGCAGCATGTCGTGAGGAGTAGTTGCCTGGGGAAAAGTATAGCCTCCTGAAGAAAGGAGATGCCGCCTATGTAAAGGAGGCACAACCGCAAAGGAAAACAACCACCCGCTATGCAGGACACAGCCACCTTCTGTGGAGGAGGAGGAAGAGGAGGAGTCGCCTGGTTGTAGCAGCACAGCCGCCAACTGAAGGAACAGCAGCCACGTACAGAATGTACAGCCGCCTGAGGGAGAAGCAGCAGGAGCCGTTTGTATGCAGGGTACAGCCGTCGACTGCAGAGTAGGAGAAGTACACATAGCAGTGGAGCAGCCTGTATGGTCGCCTGGCTGCAGTGGAGAAGAGGCAGCTATCTGCTGGAGGGGACAACTACTTGCTGGAGGAGGCGGCGCAGCCTATGCAGCCTGTGTAGCCTGCTGATGATGGCACACAGTAGCCTGCAAAAGAGGCAGCGCAGCATGTGCAGTACAAACACCGCCTGTATGTAGGACACAGCTGCCGCCTGTATGCAGAAACGCAGGTTGATAAGCAGCCGCTTGGGAGCAGAAGCGCAGGTTGAAGTGCAGCCGCCTTGGAGCAGAAGCGCAGGAGAAGGAGTTGCCTGAGGGATCGTGGAAATGATCGTCGGTTCCTTTTTACGAAGGGTGGTAGCCTCTATTTTGTAGATGTTGGAGGGGAGTTAAACAGCTATAGCTGGCCGGCTCCCCACGTTTGCATGGGGGGCGGCCAGCTTCATGGTGGTGTGGGTAGGTGACCATGCACCCACCCGCACACACACAAGAGTTATGTGTGGCTCCCCACCTTGGCCTCTATGTGGGTGCCCACTTTTAAGTGAATGTGAACATACAACCTTATAAAACAAAAGGTTAGAAAATAAACTATTAAACCAACATGTGCAATACACTTACCACCTGTTCACACGCAACAAAACTCGTCAGAAGACACAGCAAACTTCACGACTCACTGGCAGGCGTCCCCGCTCAGTAAGTGGCACGTCAAGCAGGCAAACACAAAAATACAAGTCATGCGAAAACAGTTTCAAACAAGCAAAACATGAGTGCATGTGCAAATAGTATCATGGACATATCTCCCGTTCATGGAACAAGTACAAAATATCTGTTGGGCACAAAAATGGCACGACGTAAAACATAAATCCTGGTCTTCCTATGGAGTGACAATCCCATAGGTAAAACACAGTTCCAGGCACGAGCCTCCCTATGGAGTGACAGTCCCATAGGCAAGACACGGCACGAATACTGGCTCTTCCATGGCGTGACAATCCCATGGATAGAACACAGTCCAGGTCATACACGGGTGGCACCAGTCTGGCTCCCGTCCATACGACACCATCTTGCTAACACACGGATGGCACCAGTCTGGCTCCCGTCCATGTCAAGCAAAAATACTGGCCTCTTCACATGAGACACCGGCCTGGCCTCAAGTGAACGAGACACAAAATTGGAGATGGACCAAATGGTCGGCCAATTGGTGATAGTACACCACACCAAGTACAAGGATAAGTATTCCAAATGATAAGGACACTGGCTAAGAGAGTGTCCCTATGCACAAGGGAAAAAACCTCCTAAAGAGGAAAAAAGTGCCCCAGCTAGTCCAAGAGTGTTCACATGGCAGCCCATGACATAGATGTCTACAACTCCTTGTCCTAGCGTTGAAGTCCCCAAGAAGGAGGACTTCCCCCAACTGTGAGAGCATAATATCCCCATAGAATGGTAAGCATGGTTATTGGCATGCTCTGTAGCATAAGGCAAGGGGCTTGGTGCAAAATAGCAAACAACAATGTGTATGACTCTGTCCCCAAAAAGCTGTAGCCGCACTCAAAGGTACCATGCGTCTTCGTCCTTCCGGACAATGCTGTGAAAGAAAGAATGATATATTAAGTATCTACTAAAGACCCAATGGGCCTATGAGACCAAAGTGATACAATAATGTCCATGGCATATCTCGTCATTGAACGGAAAATAAAATAGAGCAAATCCAAAATATCTTTTTGGGGTGACACATAACTCTCCATGGAAATCTGAACATGGGATAACAGGAGCATGAAACATGAGAGGAGCATTAGTCCCCAAAAGATGATGTACCACTCTCCAAAGTATCAAGCATAAAGCTAATGAGTGTGGCGAGGTCTCCCTGAGCTACGTCATGTGGAAATGGCGATGGAGCATGTCCTAGATCTAGAAATGAAATGAAATGATATATTAACGTCTCTAAGAGGCCATAATGGCCTATGAGACCAAAACAAGCGTACATCTGAAGTGGGTGTCTCATCAAAGAGAACAACCAAACCGACTATCTTACAATTATAAGAACTGTAAGTAGGACTCCTAGATGATATTGAGTAGAAAATACTAGAAAATGTATATCAAGTAGATCCATGTATGCTGATCAGTTGAAGTGCTGCCCTCTCCTCAGATCAAATATCTCCGCCATGGCGCTATCTAGAATGGAGAGGTCGTAGAAGCGAGGTAGGCGCCTCCGATGCTGAGCAATAAGTGCTCTGATCTGGCGATGGTGAGGATGCCATGGTTGGGATCCTGGTGGGCATGGCCAACGAGCTTGACATAAGACGATTGCTCTATCAATGGTGACTCCTTGGGAGTGTGGCTGGTGTCTTGATGGCCCGATGGAGGAGGTATCAGGAGGTGTGTGGGCTGGGCTGCTGGTGCTGCTGCTGGTGCTGAAAAAGTCTGTCAGGATCCTCTGTCTAGGTACATCATGGCTCGGTCTCCTGTCTGCGAACAGGGTC
>NC_141089.1:5835118-5854332 GCF_041138505.1 Cibotium barometz | reverse complement strand
TTAAAGCCATGCTAATTTAGAATAGGTCATACCTTCATATATTTGTGCTTTTAATTTCTTTAAATTTTATGTGCAAAGGACCCCTATAATGTGGATTTGTATAGATTCTAGTAAATCTCTTGACATGCTTCTTGGAGGGTTGGGATAAACACAAAGGAGACATGGTTAGATGTTGTGGTTAAGGAAAAAAGATGGACGACAAACACAAAGGAGACATGCTTAGATGTTATGTGGTCAAGGAAAAAAGACATGCTAAGATGTTATGTGGGGAAGGAAAAAACCGCTTGCTAGAATTTTGTCAAAATATGACTTTTGATGTTTCCATATACAAAACATGGAAGTACCATAAGGAGTCCCTTTGTTTTGATACCCTAGTATTATAGTAATCCTAAATTCTCATATTAAACCATCTTGGGAGCTCAAACTACATGTATCCTTATATATTCTCACCCTTGTAGAGTATAAACTTATGAACAAGGCATTTAAGACTATGGTGTAAATATTAATAAACAAAAACATATGAGCATACTCGTGAAAAAAAATTCTACACTCTTAAGGTTCAAAGGTCAATCTAAAATCAAGGACAACCATCACAACCTCTAATTCTCATTTCAATCTCATTTCAATTGAAACGAGTTCTTTTACTAAAGGAAGCCTTTGTCAATATAAAGTCCATCCTTCACATTACCTCTTTTACCAAAGCCTTCCGTATTCATCATAACATAAACTCCATCCTTCACATTAGTCCTTTCGTAGACGTGTAAAGCCTTATATAAACCTCCTTGTAATAGGATAATTTCACTTAGGAGAACATTCCGTGTAGTTACTCACATGCTCCCCATGTATCTCCATAATTTCATATTCCATGTAATTACTCACATGCTCCCATATATCTCCATAATTTCATATTCCATGTAATTACTCACATGCTCCCCATGTATCTCCATAATTTCATATTCCATGTAATTACTCACATGCTCCCATATATCTCCATAACCCATATATGCTCCCATGTATCTCCAAAATTATGGAGATACTTGTTCCCATGTATCTCCATAATTTCAATTAGGAGAACATTCCATGTGATTACTCACATGCTCCCATATATCTCCATAACTTTGATAGCTTCTTGATTCCATATATTTACTCACATGCTCCCATGTATCTCCATATTTCACTTAGGAGAACATTCCATGTAATTACTCACATGCTCTCATATATCTCCATAACTATGATAGTGCCACCATCTCGAATTCTCAAAGTATAGGGATTTTCCCAAAGTCTGTAATATGGTCTTTAAGTGTGATTTTTGTGCTAGTGTGAGTCGCTATATACACATAGTTTTACTTGAGGCAAGATTGTCGCGTACACAAGTGTTCTACACTTAACAATAGCCCCAAGAGTATGGGAGGAAATAATAGAGAATGTTATACAAGACAAATTGATGTATGCTAACCTGAAAGTAAGTGTTCTTCAAGTGTGAGGTTAGTTGTGTCAAGCCGGGATTGGGAAGGAATTGATCACTCCAACTTATCATATGTCTAAGGAGGGTCTTGTATGCATCTAGTGGTATGTGACACTAGGATCTACTACATGTAGGGTTTCTCTTTATACATCTATATTCCTATTTGGTGGATGTCTGAACTAAGAGAAAGTAGAAGTTGGTTTGAAAAATCAATTACATCTATATTCCTATTTGGTTTGGATGTCTGGACTAAGAGAAAGTAGATGATAAGAGAGTATTTTGTTGTTGCTTGGTATTTGAAACTAAATTTTGGGTAAAGCGGTTATGCTTTGTCAAATGCTAGGTGAATCTTCTTTGCTTCACATAGATAGTTCTAAGGATGTGCACACATATTTTGAGATCTAGATTAAGAGAAAATTTTATTGATATTGACATTAGCAAACTTCTCAGATAGATTTATTCCTCTGAGAAGATTCAATTTGTATGTCGGAAGAGATTGTTAGCAACGTTTGGTAATCTTTTGAAAGACTGTTGTAAGCATAGTGGAGTATATTATGGTGGTATGGTGTAAGGTTCCCCCCTTCCAAAATAGGGGAAACACTTAAGATAGTCTACTAAGTCTTAGCTTAGAGAAAATTTCCTACTCGTCGACATCTTGACCATGTAAAGATTCAAGGATACGATTTGTGGTAAGACCTAGTCCTATCCCGCAGGGGAAGCGTGGTCTTCTAAAAGTTAAATTACCCATGGAGTAATTGATCATAATTTGGGCAACTAATCTTGATTCCTAGACTTATCTCTTAATAGAACTATTCTTGTCTTCTTATTTCTTTTAGGATTTTTTAAGCTAATTTTTTTTATTCTAACACTTTCCTAATGTTTCTAGTTTTATTGTCTCACTCTTCTCTAAGTGCACTCTCTTTTCCTTCTTGAAATCTATATTAAAAGAAAAACATGCATGGCTTGAGAAGGACCTTACAATACTTATCTCTTAATAGAACTATTCTTGTCTTCTTATTTCTTTTAAGATTTTTGGAGCTAATATTTTTATTCTAACACTTTCCTAATGTTTCTAACCTTATTGTCTCACTCTTCTCTAAGTGCACTCTCTTTCTTTCTTGAAATCTATATTAAAAGAGACATATACATGGCTTGGGAAGGACCTTACATATGGACACTAAGACCTATCGCATGTGCAGGTTTATAGGATTCTGTCAAGGCAAATATTTTAGCCTCTAGCGAGATAGTTATCCAGAACTCAAGATGGTTGAATGTCTAGTTCATGGGGTGAATCTACTAGCCTCTAACATGGTAGATGTCTAGTCTTACAACCTATTACTATGGCTGTTATCTGGAGTTGTGTGGCAACGTATATAGACTGGTGGAATTATACTTGTTCAGCTTGTGAGAGTTTCGATGCTGTAAGTTTTTTGCTTTGCATCTTGTTACCTTGGCACAATGGTTGTATGGAACTTGAAGCTTTTGGATACTTCTAGCAGATTTTAACTGAGATAGGTTCCTAGTCATGATGATTGTCCTCAATCTATCAAGCAATAAAGAGGATGTATCGTCTTGGTGAAATTTTATATGCATTTGGACACCAAGAGACTATTTGGTTGGTTGGAATCACATACGATTATGTTGAGCATATGACTCAAGGCCACAACTAGGTCATGTTTCCGGTTGCTTGAGTTGCCTTAAGAGTTTAGAACTTTCAGGTATGCCTCTAGGAGCAATCATGACTGGTAAAGGGATAATGATTTATTGTATAGTCGTTGCATGGATGTACATTGACAAATAGTCTTGGACTCCAGGTTTTATTAGTGGTGTTTTGGTTTGAACAAAAGATTGAAATGTTTTATAAGAGGTGTTCTGTTTTGAACATGGTTCTGACAAATGCATTCTCTGAATTACTCATGATGAGAGTGCTGAGATATATGATAGTTATATTATTCTCGTATAGGGAAGATATTTGTTGATCATCCTTAGTCTGATAGACAAATAGAGAGTGAATCATGTGTTGGAGGATATACTTCGTGCATTTGTCTCCAAGCAATCATTTGTTTGGGAGAGGTACATCCGAATGGCCAAGTTTGAATAAGAAACCTGATAACGATAGGACTTCAAGGTATTCAAATTTATACATTTAGAGATTTCTTGATGGATATGCAAGAGATGCTGGTCAGTGTAGGATCACATCATGGTGCTTAGGATAGACCATAGTTTTACACTAAAAGGAAGTGCATTACTGAGGAAATTTTCCGAGAAAATGCTAGCATATTAAGAGTATCCTGAAGTTCAAAGGCATCACGGGAAAGGATGAATCATAGGTACGAGAACAAGAATGCCCATCCCTCTTGATAACGGTAGGACTTCAAGGTATTCAGATTTATGCAGTTAGAGATTTCTTGAACTGTACAAATACACATAGGAAACAAACAAAGAGCCTCAACACTACTATACAAACTTGTCAAGCATTAAGGCATATGATACAAAGTTTACAGATCCTGTACCAGCCACTTGAAGGGCTTTGAATAATTGAACACCAAAACTAGAACAATTTGCAGTAAGATCTGCTCAAAAGCTGTCGGAGGGCTGGAATCGCTTTGGCAGGTAATGGATCCACTCACTGGGCATTCCATTTGAGTTGTGTAGGGTCCTGAATGCTGCATAATTAGAAGGCATGTCTCTGCCATCTAGTACATTCGGTTCCTGATAGTTTTGTTCAACATAAACAGACAACATAATTAGAGGACCCTTCTAAATCTCATGCCCAAGAGAAGCTTATCATTGACAGTTATCAGTGCCTTCACTTCCCACATCTTCTTCTTCTTCTAATGCGCCAACAATGCAAGACTTACTTTTGGCATTTTAATCAACTGCATATTAGATTCTTCCAAAGTTTTGTTGCTTTTCCTGGCATTGCACTTAGAGCATGCTGTCACCTAATCCATCATACAAATTCTATATTAAAGGGAGATCCTGGATAATATCCTGAAGACATTCAACTCTATTTAAGAAAAATGGTCACTACATTGATAACAACTGCATATAACTGCTAACTTTTGTATGCAAAAGCCACGAAAGAGACAACTATCCTCTACATGGCATTCCTGTTAATGAGAGTACCAAGGTCTCCATCATACATACAGAATGTGCCTTTCGCCCAGGCAGCAATGATCCTAACAGTTTGCAAGCAATAGCTATGTATGAAATTATTTCAAGACCTTAAGAAGACCTTCCTAAGCTTTATCCATGTTCCCCTTGTTTCAGCAATGCCTTTGTTAGTGTGTGTTTCAATATATGTAGCTTCTTCCCCAAAAAAACAACTATTAAGGCATGCTTTAAATTTTCCTTTAGCTTTATATCTTTGCCATGAGATAGCCATATAATAAGCTGTAAGCTTCACCAGGAAATCGGCAGAAGATAGCCAGTGTTTAGGAATAGCAGGAATAGCAGCACCTTCCACCAACTTGGGCTTCCTCTATCTAAGCATTGAACTCTTGTAACTTCCACACAATCAGTGTAATTCTTCATGTTGTATGCTTGGGCTTGGGTACTCTTGAGACTTGGGAACATCCCCAGCCAGGGACACCATGCGAACTGTAACACACCTTCAACCCTGGGTTCAGGGTCCAAAGCAGGGCGCCAGGGCCAGGCAGCGCTGAGGGTCGGTTTGGGCACACCCAGAAATACGGGCCTAGCTATGGAGGCTTGAATAGGAACATGGCTATGGCATGTTTAGCAGAAAGAGAAAGTAAGAGATAAAACAACACGACTGAAAATAGTAGACAAAATGATAGAGATGCTTGCTGGATTTTTCATTGAAGTGAGTGTCTTTAAATAGGCTCATACAAGATGCTAATACAACTTGATTAAAGCTAATAATATCAAATTAGTTGCCCTAGATTCTCTCCACCTCCTCCTCAATTGTAGGTATCCCTAAATCAGCTCCCTGATTCTAGCAGAGGTAGATACCTTGTTGACTTTTGCCTTGTGGTTACTTTATGGAGTTTATCTGGTCCCTTTTACAAGAGTGTGTTGACATGCCTTATGTCTTTTGTACTTGGATGTAACATGTGGAAGCCACGTCTGACCTGGTCTGGCCGCCCTGAGGGCTGCTGTCCAGGCCTGCACAGGCTGCTGGGCAGCCCCTGGGCACTGGCCGACTGGCTGCTGGGCAGCCCTTTGGCCTGGCCAGGCCCCTTGGGCTGGCCAACAGCCTGCCCAGCCCAAATCTAGGGCAAGAGGCACAGCATGGGGCCCTCCTGGCCCCTTGGGGTGGTTCTAAACCTCCCCATGCCCACTTAGGCTTGGCTCTGGGGTAGCCCTATAGGCTGGCCCCTCTTCTACATGCAAACCTACATGTTCTACATAGTCGTCTAACATCTGGTCGCAGACCAAACACACAGAGCAACTGACATCATTCCAGAGGGAGACTCATAGTGCAGACTAGCACTGCTTCATGTGCAGGACAATGCACACCTGACCTTGGACGCATGGAGTAGAAACCTTGCCTGACTCATCCCGGATTGGGCTCACATGGGACCAGTTTTCCATTCTAGGTCCTGCACCTTCTTGTTCAGATATGTCCACGCGGCATCCAAGTGCGGGATGCACGTGACATTGGATAAGGCTTGTTCTCCAACAATCTTCTCTCGGCATGATGTCCCCTTGGCTATCCTTGAAATCAAGGAGGGCTACCAACCATTTGTCACTAGCCTGGACATTTCCCAATATGAAAGGGGTCCTATGGACTCCAAGACGTCTAAATATTTGGAAAGTATAAGCTTTAGAAATGGGGCTTTATCTTGGGAATACAAAGGATCGGACTCCAAAAATCTAGGAGGGTTACTCTTTTTGGCCCAACTCTGATGGAAATTCCGCTCGCGTCATTACATCTGAAATTGAGCAAATACCAAGAGTTGCCAGAGTACCTATGACAAATGGGCTACCGGTTGGGATATTTTTAGAGATAAAGTTTATGGAAGGACCCATCTCTTACGTGGCAAGAAAGTGAATCAAAGTGAGACAATTCAACTCTTGTGTCACTCTCCACTTGTCATCATAGCCTTCTCTTTCCATTTTCACTCATGGGAGCCACAAATCTATAAATTGGAGCCCAAGCTCTCTTGCTGCAGATTAGTCTCTCTCTGTAGGGCACCGATTTTATCCATCAAGCTTCCGCATGTTACAATACATCCCTCCATTAAGCCGGTACAGCTCAGTGCATCAATCAAGAGGCTAAAGAAATAGAGAAACCTTTTGTTGAGAGGAGTTGAGAAACACTCCATAAAGTGTACTGTGTTATAGACAAGAATGTGGGCAACCATCATAGTGATGTACCTGTTGTTTCAGATTGTGTGCCTATTGTACAAGCCCATGTTATAGTTGTACCGGCTGAATGGAGAGTTGTACCTACCATACCGGTCCAACAGTGTCTAACAGTGATAGGATTTTACGTCCTCACATCCCACTGGCATTAGAGAGAGCGGACCCGTCACGTTTGGTTTACGGAACCTTCGATGCGTATGCAGCTGTAGCAACTCTATTTCAAGGAAGAATCAGTACTCACACGGACATGTATGGATTATATTGTTGGCTCGGCAATTCTACAGCCTGTGTACTGGCTGAATTTTATGGTTGCCTCATATTGGGCTATGTTGTGGCATTTGTATATGGATAATCTAGCATCTCCCATGTAGAGAGTAAGTCCCTCAAAGCTTGTACATGATATAATCTCCTTGGGTAATAAAATACTCCGTGCACACGGCCAGGGGGGGGGGGGGGGGGGGGGGAAATGAAGACAACTACTGTAGAGAGCAATACACAGATGCTAGAGAGAGAAGATAGTGTAACTCTGGTATATATACACCAAGAAATCCCGGATTGCTCAATGACAAGTGTGGGGGGCAAAGGGCCATTTTATATGGCCCCAGGCTGCTGGTCGGCTAGCACTAAAACAGCCAACAGCAGCCCAGATGCCCATGACCAGCACAGAGGGTAGTCGGCCAACACAAGGGCAGTCCGCCAGGGCTAGACAGCAGTCGGGTATGCAACCACCAGTCGGCCAGCAAATGGAAGAGCCGACAGGTAGCAGACAACCTCCCACACGTAGCAAAAAATGGGAAAAAATACAGGAAAGTGAGGAAAAATGGGGAAACACCAAAACTGGGCGGGCACACCCACAACAGAGGCCCTGACATAGTGTACAAACAAGAGATGACTGCTAACACACCCTCTCAGCTCCTGGATGTAGTGAGCTGGAGTGCCGCCGGAGCATAGCTTGATGTAGAGACTTCGTGAAGAGGTCCGCCGCATTGTCCTCCGTCGAACAATAAAGAAGCAAGATGTCACCAGCCAAGATCTTCTCACGAACAAAGTGATATTGTATCTCTATGTACTTGGTCCGGGCATGGAAGACCGGGTTCCGAGCAATAGCTTTACAGCTCTGGTTATCGCACTGGATGACCGTGGGCTCCTTTTGTGGAAACCCAATCTCGCCAAGCAACCTCCGCAGCCACAACCTCGCAAACAAGGACCATGATGTTGGCACAAGGAAAAGCACCAATTTTGGTCAAAAAGCAAGGAAAAGCAAAAGTTCAAACTCAGGTCACAAGCCAGGGGCACCACTGGCAAGAGGAGACTTAGGCGGACCAAAAAGCTAAAAGTTGCTTTTCCAAAAAGCGGCTCTAGGGCCAAAAAGCAAGGCCCTAAAGCCAGAAAAGCAAAGCACAAGAACTATTTGGATAATATTTATTGTATTAAGTGAAAAAGGTCAAAAGCAAAGTAAAAAGAGGAAAGCAAAGCATAAGCATAGCTTTTTGACAAAAAGCAAAGCTCCCCTTAGGTGTAAAAGAAGCATGGACCCCTCTTGAATCGATGGAGCAAGGGCGTGAAGACCATTGATCAAGTTTGGAGCTTATAATCTTCTCCACCATCATCATCACCATTCGGTTGCTTCCGTACACCAGCCACCGTGGACAGCGCCATCATCTTCACCGCCACCACCAGGCGGCTGTTGCTGTTGTACGTCACCTATAACAACCAGCTGCTGCTGTTTGCCACCTCTGTTGCCTACGCCACCTTCGCCTTCTGGTTGCTACTACCTAACAAGCCAGCCAACGCCACCAAGAGCCAGCCATAGTCACCTGGCTGCTGCCCACAGAACCACTGCCATCGCCACCAAGAATAGCGTTGCGCCGCCATCTGCTCTCATGTATCATCTACAGATTACCGGTTGTGGTCTTGATTTGGTATATGCTCCTTTGTGAGGCCTCTCCTTGTGGATTGCTTCTACTCCGGAGTGGGCACTAAGTTTACTACTGGTCATCATATTCTTCGACATCTATACGCATCTCCTGTGCAACTGGTGTACAAACTAGGGATTCCTTGTGCTGGACTTGGGTTTTAATTTGGATATTGGATCTGGTACTAGCCTGGTGAGAGATTCTTGTGGGCCATCCCCATGGTGTGCTCTGCATCAGAAATCTCGTGCCTCGACATCAACTCCGACTCAGGTTTTCTACATCAGCATATTTGTTTAATTTCGTATTCATTGGTTGTAGTGATCCTAGCTTGCGAGCCCGTTGATTGTTCCTGAATAAATTCCTGAAAGGGGGCTAGGCCTGTACCCCACTCAATTCATGTGTCCTGTGCGAAATTCTCTAAACCCTACTCTCTATCTTCTCTCTCTATTTCTATCTCTTGGATACATGGTTGAATCTATCACGGCATGCCCCGCTGGAGTTACAATGTCACCAGCTTGGACATGTCATGTGCATTAAGTCGGTGAAGTACTGAAGGAGCTACTAGAGTCATCAGCTGCATCTCGACTTTTTGGTGTCTTTTCTGCTGGCCGACAGCATTGGAGTCAAGACCACCTTTTGGGCATGTCTAGGGCTGCCAAAATTATGTATCCTTTTGTACGATATGAATTTACTTAAAATACAGCCATCTCTCTCTCTTCTCTCCATCTCTTCTTTCTGTTTTGCATCAGGATGTTCCTATGAAAGGTGTTTAGGGCTGAAAGAAGACAGAGAGCACGTTACAGGACATTTCCAAGAATGAAAGAGATCTGGTGGAATGGGGAATTATCCTAGAATACAAAGGATCACACTCCTAAAATCTAGGAGGGTTACTATTTTTGGCCCGACTCCGATGGAAATTCCATTCGCATCATTACATCTTGAATTGAGCAAATACCAAGAGTTCCCAAAGTACCTATGACAAATGGGCTACCGGTTGGGATATTTTTAGAGAAAAAGTTTATGGAAGGACCCATCCCTTAGATTGGGACATGTGGCAAGAAAGTGAATCAAAGTGAGACAAGTGGCCTCACGCTTGTCACTTCAGCTCTTGTGTCACTCTCCACTTGTCATCATAGTCTTCTCTTTCCATTTTCACTCATGGGAGCCACAAATCTATAAATTGGAGCCCTCTCTCTTCATTGTGACAGCAGTGTGCACATCTCTCTTTTACAATTTTGTGGATTAAGTGGCATATGTTTAAGGCTATGGCCAATTTCAGTGTTAAATTGCATTAATGGCCAAGTGTTTTGCAAAACCCCCGAACCCTACGGAAGTTACACCATTGGCCTTCATGATGGTGGGCACCCATGGTTGCATGCACTACACAAGCCCCCAAACCACCACGCCGCTAAGCAAAGAGCACAGGTAGACGATTTTCATGATCACAGATGGCACATTGACCCATCTCCTGTCACGTGGCAAACAACCATCCTGGCGTCTATGCCTCTAGGAGAACCGTCCACTAGCCCACATGTAGTGGAGGTGACATTGGACGGATCCCGCAACCCCACCAAAGCACCCTAGTTTCCCCTTCTTCAAGTACTCATCCCAGCTAGGCCGGAGTATTCAGCTTCACAGGATTGACAACATGCCCACCGCAACAACTCACTAGTGTATCAACAGCATCACGTCCCCTTTCCATACCGATTTCAAGAGGAGTTGGTACAGCTTCCAAGCGAGGAGGTTACAATCTTCCTTTGGCTAGTGGACCACGAGGGGATGCCGATGGGCACGTGGCTTGCAAATGCAGGTGGCCAGGCTTCCTTCAGGAGACCAAGCATCGTTGCCTTTGGGATTCCCCGAAGGTTCAACGTGTTTTGTGATGGATCCTACATCTCTTTAACTTGTCCTTCAGCACCTTCAAGACAATCATTTAACGGACCACTGTGTGGGCCATGGAGGCGGGCTCAGCACTCCTCTACAAGGAGATGTGCGAGAGCCAACACTCCAGCTCACTCAGTTTCAGATCACCGCCATCACAACTGCCATGGACCTAATGTTTCCTTGGACCCCATACACAAATGGACTAGCCATGGGAGCTTATCAAGCCTGGCACATTTGCAGGGTGCGCAATGCAATGGGGTCATCGAGGCCACCATTTTTTGCAAAAACCTCATTCACATGCTCTGTAGACGCAGAGCATTTGGTGGGTGACTTTTGTTAGAAGTCATCTCCTGTCTATACATATACACCAGGGCCTCTGTTGTGGGTGTGCCCGCTCGTATTAGGTGTTTTCTCATTTTTCCCCACTCTCCATATGTTTTTCCCATTTTTCCCTATTTTTCCATGGTGTGGGTGACTACCCTTTGTTGGCAGGATGATCCAGATGCAGGCCGACTGCTGGCTGCTGGCCAACTGGAGCAGGCCGACTTCACACGTGCGCATCTTGTCCATTTGCTGCTGGCCGACTGGAACAGGTGCTGGTCCGGTGTCCATAGCAGGCTGTCGGCTGCCTCTTCTACAGGCCGACTGCATCTATGGGGCCATATAAAATGGCCCCATGGCCCCCACTCCATTGTATCTTATTTTTGGGATTTTTCTTGTGTATATAGAGCAAAGTTACACGCCTCTCTCTCTCTCCATCGCTGTATTTTTTTTTCTGCACTTGCTCT
This sequence comes from Cibotium barometz, assembly GCF_041138505.1. Classification (NCBI taxonomy): domain Eukaryota; kingdom Viridiplantae; phylum Streptophyta; class Polypodiopsida; order Cyatheales; family Cibotiaceae; genus Cibotium; species Cibotium barometz. Next base: position 5,842,945 of record NC_141089.1, on the reverse strand, counting down.
TGTGTTCTCAGATTTTGTCATCATCTCCGCTGCATATTCTGACATGGTATCAGAGCTCTAGGCTCTTGATAGATCTTGGGAATTGTGTGAGCAAGAGGGGAACTGTTGTGTTGCTGATTGGTGGACTGTTTTGGACTGTTCGGGAAGAGGAGAAGCAAGAGAAAGGCGGGCTGATTTGCTGGACAGCCACTTGCAAGTTAAAGTTCTTCTTTTTTCCCACCCACCCACCCTTTTCAGTTACTTCCCCGCAATGGCAGATTTACTTGAGATGGCTGAGAAGCATGTGAAGATCCCGACATTACCCATGTTCCCAGTGGACCGTCAATTGGACAAGAATAACTATGGCATCTGGAAGGTAATGATGGAATCTGTTCTGAAGTCTTATGAACTTGCTGATTTCATTGTTGTTGGGGTTCCACGGCCGGAGGTAGAGGAAGGGGAGTTACCCTTGATTCGGAAGGACCGCGAGGCACAGGCACAGGCACAGTTGTGGGATCGTGTCAATGCCAGGGTCCATTCATTCATCTTCCTCAACTGCACACCGCATGTAATCAATCATAAAAAGCATATGATGTTGGCCAGAGGTATATGGCAGCATTTGGCTTCTCTTTATAACAAGGTATCGCCCATGAAGAGGATTTCCTTGGAAGTACAGATGCGGGTTATGAACCCTGCAAAGTCATCGATGATGCGGGAGCACATTAACAAGCTGCAAGCTCTTCAGCAGGAAGTTCTTCAGGCTAGGAAGGAGATATCATCAGAGGATATGGCCATCACATTGCTGTCGCATTTGCCTTCTCAGTACTCAGCTTTCTACTCTTCTTTGATTACCAATGGCAGGCTCAGCACCATCACTTGGGAGAAGCTTGTGCCTATGGTCTTGGACCAAGAGGAAAGATTCATGAACCCTGTGACATGTGAGAGCTTAAGACCGTCGTAAACACAACCTTAGTCTAACTAAACTGCACTTAATGATGTTTAAGAGATAGACAAATGTGTCAATGCAATGCAGCTATATTAGATGATGAATGCGGTTACAATGAGATCCAGATGGATCTATACTGCTGAATATGCTGCCTATATGCTGAATATACCGATATGCTGAATGAACTGCTGTCCACTATCTTTCCCTTGTCTCCTGGGAAGGAAACGCTGAAGGGATGCTTTGGAACAGATGCTATGCTGACCTGATGATGAAACGCAGATGCTCTCCAACACGGAAAGGTGGATGTTCCATGCGTTTGCAGATCGGATGGCTGGACTGAACTGAATGACTGATGCGTTTACTGAAGATGATGCTGATGATGATGCGTTACTGTATGCTGATGCGTTGGCTGGATATGCTGCTCCCAAAGCTTCCTGGAGGAGATGCGTTGGAGAACACCCCGCTGAATGCTGCTATGATGAGCTTGGATTGCTCAATGAAGAGGCACCTGTATATATATGCAAGAATGCTGCTGGTCGGCCGGCATAAGTGCTGTCGGCCAGATGCAATGTCCACAACTGCTGTCGGCTGCCCCATAAATGCCTGAAAAATGCCTGTAAAATTGCATAAATGCCTGTAAAATACCTGATGACTCCTGATGATGCTAATGATAATGCCATGTCACTGTACACCTGAATGGTGTGCACGTGACATTCCCCGCTGCTAAACTGTTGCTAGGTGATATACCTGGCAACCTTCGACTCCTCTGTGATCCTTCTCCTCCGAACCACTGCCCCCTTCTGTCTTCTGCTCCGGGACTGAGGTTGTCTGCAGGAGTGAAATCCTTTGAGCCAAGACTCCATGTACTGCGGGAACTGAATGGCAAATGCTGCTAAAACTGCCTGGAAATACCTGAGTCACCCCTGACCTGCCTGTGGAAACCTTTCACCTACCATCTCCGTCGTTCCTGAAGCTCTGAACCTCCTGAGGCGATGTTGGAGCAAACTTCCGTCTTCTGTGGAAGAGAAACCCCCTGCTGCTGCCAGTTGAAGCCCAAAACTTATGTCCTCCTTTGATGATGGATGTCATTCTTCCCAGAGAGTTCATGGGCAACATGTATGCAAGACTGACTGCTAAGATGTCTGCTATGCAAGCCATGTGCAACCCTATATGCTGTGCAAGAATGCAGATGGATGGGTTACTAATGCATACCTAAGGGAAAATCCCTAAGGGTGGCCTGCAAGATTTTGAGAACTGGGTTTAACTGTGCGGAAGCGATAAAAATGATGTCTAACTGAATGACTGATGAACTGAACATGCTCTAAGGCTGGTTACCCTGTAACACTCTGATACCAATGTGACATGTGAGAGCTTAAGACCGTCGTAAACACAACCTTAGTCTAACTAAACTGCACTTAATGATGTTTAAGAGATAGACAAATATGTGTCAATGCAATGCAGCTATATTAGATGATGAATGCGGTTACAATGAGATCCAGATGGATCTATACTGCTGAATATGCTGCCTATATGCTGAATGAACTGCTGTCCACTATCTTTCCCTTGTCTCCTGGGAAGGAAACGCTGAAGGGATGCTTTGGAACAGATGCTATGCTGACCTGATGATGAAACGCAGATGCTCTCCAACACGGGAAGGTGGATGCTCCATGCGTTTGCAGATCGGATGGCTGGACTGAACTGAATGACTGATGCGTTTACTGAAGATGATGCTGATGATAATGTGTTACTGTATGCTGATGCGTTGGCTGGATATGCTGCTCCCAAAGCTTCCTGGAGGAGATGCGTTGGAGAACACCCTGCTGAATGCTGCTATGATGAGCTTGGATTGCTGAATGAAGAGGCGCCTGTATATATATGCAAGAATGCTGCTGGTCGGCCAGCATAAGTGCTGTCGGCCAGATGCAATGTCCACAACTGCTGTCGGCTGCCCCATAAATGCCTGAAAAATGCCTGTAAAATACCTGATGGCTCCTGATGATGCTAATGATAATGCCATGTCACTGTACACCTGAATGGTGTGCACGTGACAAACCCTCCACAGGGCGGAGGTTCGGAGACCTTAGTGGCCAACGGTCGAAAGGCCAGAATAACAATAGGGGCAAAGGGAAGGCTTCATCGGAGAAGTCTTCTGAGAAGAAGCCTGACACAGACCGAGAGAAACTGAAGGCCGAGAGATCCTGCAATGATTGTGGCGAGAAAGGCCACTATTGGAGGAAGTGTCCTAAGCGGACTGGGAAGAGTGCTGATTCTTTAGCTTCAGCTGCAAAGACTCTAGCCTTTGTGCACTTAGAGATGATGGACTCAGATGCTTCTTCTTCTTCGAGCGCGGAGGCAGTTGGCTTCACCGCAAAGGATACCCACCAGGAGTGGATTCTTGACAGATGTGCTTCCAGGCACATGACTCCTTCCCATGACTTCTTTTTGGATCTAAAACGGCAGTCAGGTTGCATCTTCATTGGCGACAACTCCACAATTCCGATACACAGTGAGGGCCGGATGGAGATCATTCCCAACGGCAAGGGGGACAAGCATTCCTCTCGTGTTCTTTACGTCCCAGCTCTTGGTTTTCATCTATTGTCAGTGCATGAGGTATGCAAGTCTGGCTTCCGGGTGGAATTTGAGGAGCATTCCGTTGCTCTAAGGGACCGTGAGACTGGCCAGGTTGTTTGGGAAGGCGGCGTGGAGAATGGTATCTACAAACTCTCCGCACTCTCCTCATTGACAGGTTCTCAGGTTGGTGACTTGTGGCACTTTCGGTTTGGCCACTTAAATGTGGATGTGCTACGGCGAGCTTTTCGGGACCAGATGGTGGTTGGCTTGACATATGTTGGCAGCAGCCTGCAGGCAAGGACGTTGCAGTTCTTGCATACGTGATATGCAGCACAGGAAATCCTTTCCGAAGCAGGCTTCCACATGGGCTTCGAAACCGTTGGAGTTGGTTCACACTGACTTGTGTGGACCTATGCAGACACCATCCTTGGGAGGATCTCTATATTTCATGCTGCTTGTTGATGATTGTTCCGGATTCACATGGGTCTACTTTCTTTCTCAAAAGGACCAAGCTTTTGCTCAGTTCAAGGATTGGCATTGATGGTTGAGAAAGAGTCTGGATTGCAGGTAAAGACTCTCAGGGCTGACAAAGGAGGTGAATTCTCTTCAAATGCTTTCGTCAAATTTTGTGCAGATCATGGCATCAAGAGAGAACTGGCCAATACAAGTTCGCCTTCAGAGAATGGAGTGGTCGAACGCAAGAACAGGACTGTGGTGGAGATGGCGAGGACGATGCTAGATATCGTGATCTTCCTCGTCTGCTTTGGGGAGAGGCTATGGCTACGGCTGTCCATATTCTCAACCGTTCTCCGACGACTTCAGTACCTAATATGACTCCCTTTGAGGCATACTTTGGCAGGAAACCTGATGTCTCCCACTTCCGTGTGTTTGGGAGCGATGCGTATGTACATATTCCGAAGAAGCAGAGGGGGAAGCTCAACTACAAGTCCCATAAGCTTATATTTGTGGGATATAACTCTCTTTCCAAGGGATACAAGATTGTTTGATCCAGAGAGGAATGAGATTGTTGTCAGCACGCATGTGGTCTTTGATGAGCATGTTCTGGTTTCCACTGTTGATGAGCCGCCACTTCTTGGAGACCCACAGGATTCTGATGATGATTCCCAGTCCATTGTTCCAGCTGGACAACCACAGTTAGTTCAGGAGGTTGAGCCCGCAGCTGGAGTTGAGCCCCCGCAGCAGCAGGAGGCTCCGCGTTCTGTTCGAGTACCCAGGTGGTTAGTAGACACCCTTCGGGAGTCAGGTGTCACGGAGCTTCCCTCCGAATGGACCACAGAGGACGGACCTCGAAGATCGCACAGAGTCCGAGACAAAAGTCATTCAGCGGAGCTTCTATAGGTAAACTATGCTTTGATGTCTCGTATTATGCGGGACAAAGAGCCCACTTCCGTCAAGGAAGCCCTTGCACAGGATACTTGGAGAAAAGCCATGCAGGTGGAACTGGATGCCATCGAGAAGAACAACACTTCGGAGTTGGTTCCGAGGCCGTCAAAACGGTCAGTCATTGGTGTCAAATGGGTCTTTAAGACCAAATATGCGTCAGATGGGTCGGTGGACAAACACAAAGCCAGACTCGTGGCTAAGGGTTATGCTCAGTGGCCACGCATCGACTATGAGGATACCTTTGCACCGACAGCCCGGATGACAACGATTCGGGCCATTCTTGCCCTTGCTTCTTCTCAACGGTGGTCTATGTATCAGATGGATGTAAAATCTACGTTCCTTAATGGTGACCTGCAAGAGGAGGTGTACGTTGAGCAGCCTCCAGGCTTTGTTGTTCCAGGATCAGAAGGGATGGTTTACAGGTTACGAAAGGCCTTGTATGGTCTTAAACAAGCTCCCAGGGCTTGGAATCAGAAGATTGATTCCTTCTTTCTCCGGACTCGTTTTCAGAGATCGGTTGCAGATCCCAGCCTGTATCTCTTTCGGGAACGCGGCATGGTTACGATAATCATCCTTTATGTGGATGATCTCATTCTCACCGGCGGTCATGTGGAGCACATTGGAGTGACGAAGGCTACCTTGTCAAAGGAGTTTGAGATGACCGACTTAGGCTTACTCTGCTTCTTCTTGGGATTGGAGATCTGGCAAACCTAGAGGGGGTTTTTCGTCTCTCAGCAACGGTATGTTCATGAGTTGCTTGAGGCCTTTGGGATGGAGAACTGCAAGCCTATTACGTCGCCAATGGACCCGAACACAAAGTTGACTGTGAATGATCCTAGTGAGCTAGTTGACGCCTCTCAGTATCGGAAGCTGGTTGGTTCATTGATCTGGTTGCTGAACACCAGATTGGACTTGAGCTTTTCTGTGGGGCTGTTGAGCTCATTCATGCAGACACCGTTGAAGTCTCATTGGGATGCAGGATTGCGGATCTTGTAGTATCTGCAGAGTACGAAGGATCTTGGACTCTTCTACACAGGAGGGGGATTGATGGATGGAGTCCGACTCCAAGGTTGGAGTGACTCAGATTGGGAGGAGATTCAGACACGAGGAGATCTACTTCAGGTTACAGTATTATCCTTGGCTCACAAGCAGTTTCTTGGAGCAGTAAGAGGCAGCCAACTATTGCCGTATCATCAACAGAGGCAGAGTACCGGGCTGCTTGTGGTGCTGCTTGCGAGGTTGTGTGGCTGTGGAGGTTGCTTGGTGAGATTGGGTTTCCACAGAAGGAGCCCACAGCCATCCAGTGCGATAACCAGAGCTATATAGCTATTGCTCGAAACCTGGTCTTCCATGCCCGGACCAAGCACATAGAGATACAATATCACTTTGTACGTGAGAAGATCTTGGCTGGTGACATCTTGCTACTTTATTGTTCGACGGAGGACAATGCGGCAAACCTCTTCACGAAGTCTCTACCTCAAGCTATGCTCCGGCGGCACTCCAGCTCCCTGGGGTTGGTTCCACAGCCAGGAGCTGAGAGGGGGTGTTAGAAGTCATCTCTTGTCTATACATATACACCAGGGCCTCTGTTGTGGGTGTGCCCGCTCGTATTAGGTGTTTTCTCATTTTTCCCCACTCTCCATATTTTTTTCCCATTTTTCCCTATTTTTCCATGGTGTGGGTGACTGCCCTTTGCTGGCAGGATGATCCAGATGCATGCCGACTGCTGGCTGCTGGCCAACTGGAGCAGGCCGACTTCACATGTGCGCATGCTGTCCATTTGTTGCTGGCCGACTGGAACAGGTGCTGGTCGGGTGTCCACAGCAGGCTGTTGGCTGCCTCTTCTACAGGCCGAGTGCATCTATGGGGCCATATAAAATGGCCCCATGGCCCCCACTCCATTGTATCTTATTTTCGGGATTTTTCTTGTGTATATAGAGCAGAGTTACACGCCTCTCTCTCTCTCCATTGCTGTATTTTTTTTCTGCACTTGCTCTTGTGTTCTCAGATTTTGTCATCATCTCCGTTGCATATTCTGACAACTTTAGGCAAATGCAACAGCATCGCGTAGCCTTTTTGTAGAGTAGAGTCCAGGTCCCTTTCTCACACGAGGAGACGACGGGCTTGTTTGGCACTAAAGGCCTACAAGGCCCAAACTGTTAGCAGTCATCTCCTGTCTGCACATTATCTCACAGAGGGCCTTTCTTGTGGGTGTGCCCGCCTTGTACCTTTCTCACACGAGGGGACGACCGGCTTGTTTGGCACTAAAGGCTTGCGAGGCCCAAACTATTAGCAATCATCTCCTGTCTGTACATTATCTCACAGAGGGCCTTTGTTGTGGGTGTGCCCACCCTGTACCTTTTCTCATTTTTCCCCATCTCCCCGTATTTTTTCCCTATTTCTAGTCATGGGGGGGTTGTCAGTTCTGGCCGCCTGCTTACGTCCTGGCCGACCTGCATATTCTGGCCGACTGTGTTTTTTATGGCCGACTGGTGGTTTTTTGCTGGTCGTGGACATCTAGCTACTATCGGCTTGTTTTGGGCTGGCCGACCAGCAGCCCTAGACCATATATATGAGGGGCTTCCCCCCACACCTCATGTATTGGGTATTGTACCAGATCTTGTATATAGTGCAAAGTTCATACAGCTTCACTCTCTCTCTTCTACGTTTGCTTTTCTCCACACAGCTCTGTGTATTTTAGGCTGGTGGTTCTCTTGCGCTTGCTCATCCTCCTCATGGTATCTGGCTACGTTATGCCCTTAGCAGCAGTTTCTCATATCTGCTACGTATTCTAACATGGTATCACATCCCCAAGTGGTTTGAAGGTTGGAGACATTGGAGATCTTGCAGGACTGTTTCTTGAAGACCTTGGAGCTTGCGGGATGGTGCTGATTGGAGATCTCTTGGGCTGTTCGGGAATGGAGATT